>NW_010973255.1:2426886-2615740 GCF_000737465.1 Haliaeetus leucocephalus
GCCGGGGAGGGGGGAGCCGGGGGCCGCGGCGGCAGGTTTCCCTTTCCCTGCGGGTGGCACTTGAAAGCCAGGCGCGCCGGATCTCCCCGTCCCGAGCGGCGCGGGCGCCGGTGGCGAACAAAGTACCGGGAGAGACAGACTTCGCGGGCTAAAGGAGCGGGGCAGGGGGGAGCCCAGCGCGCGACTCATTAACGTAATGAGCCAGGGACCTTGGCGAAAGGGTGTCCTCCGTGGCTGCAGAGATAGCTGAGCCTTGTCAGAAAGTGTGGTGGACCGTACGGCACCACGCTGCCGGGGGGGGGGGGGGGACTGTGAACAGACCCGCGCTTTGGAAATGACTCGGATCTCACGGATCCTCAGGGTTTTCAGAGGACTTTCTGTTCCAGAGCTCCAAGGATGCTCTCCCCTGGGCACTGGTGTCATTGTTCTCGGGTGCGATAACACAGATGCAGAAGACACCAAACCCGTTCTCTGAACCGTACGGGCGTCGTACCGGGTGCTCGACTCACGCACCACTTATTTGCATCAGCACGTTTCTGTGATCAGCTTGTTCCAGAGGAGCACAGAGGTGCATCGCCGGGACTGCCTGCTCGCTAGTTAACTAGGACTTAGCTCTTTTTACTCTCTCATCAATGAAATCAGAGGGGATCCTTGGTGAGGCAGAAGAAATACCTCCTGGGGAGCAGGAAGGAGATGGCGTGGCAGTGGCTGTTCCCGCTGCCTCGCCGCGACGACGCTCAGTGTATCTGCTCACCACGTGCAGAGCAGCTGCTGCTACCTCAGGAGTGGTAATGGCAGAAGCGGAGAAGCAGCAAGTTGCACCTTGATGGAAAGATGCAAAACCCCAGGCATTTTAGTTTGAGGAGCTCTCCCGTGTTTCTGTGCCCCAAGTGATGGGAGCCAGTGCAGATCAGGACAGGTAACAGTAGCAGAGTCAGACCACACGCTCTTCCACAGTATCTCTGGTCATTAGCAGTGGGGAGGAAGAAAAGGGAATGGGAAAGCGGCGTTGCTGGACTTTGAGAGGGACATAGATCTGGGTAATTGGTATTCCTTTTTTCAAGTTATGTACTGTCAAGTCTTATCAGGCATGTAGCGGAATGGAGGAAGAAGATCCAGTAAGCTGTTAATGGGCACTTTCGATAGACAGCATGTATTGTTTCATGGCCAGAGAGAGTATTTTCAGCATCCTTTATTGATAGGAGAGAGCCATTTAGCATCATATTCAGAAAAAGAGCTTTAGAATGGGAGTTATATTGTCGCTGGAAAAAATTGTAGACAAGGGGAAATGAAAGCAAGAACCCAGAGATTTCACATGGTCAAAGTCACTGCCTCTTTATCCCCTTCTGAAGTGTAGCATGTTTAGTCATACACAGAACAGGAGGAACAAGGCTTTCTCAGAGACTTTCATCTCTGGGTATGTGCATAGCATGCAGGAACCTCTCTCTGTGCTTGCCCTTTGTTCCACCAAAGCCATCAGAAGAGTTTAATGTAAGCCTGGACATAATTAGTATTTAGTTAGCCCTTTGAATACACCTGTGCCTGGCTGTGGAAGGGATGGGGAAGATGAGGGACAAAAGTCAAGGCTGCTAGGAGATCCACTCTGTATCTTGTGTCATAGCCAGATTTGTATCGTCCTCACTGTCAGAAGGGCCTTGGGTGTATTAAAAATGAGTGTCTTAAAAAAGCCTTAAAAACAGATGCCCAGGTAAATCTAGTATTATATACAAGTTTTTATTATTAAATACAGAATAATTATCATGCCCGATTAAATCAACCTTTCGGAAGGTGCAGATGAAAACTCGGGCTGCAGAGAGGACTGGCAAAAAGCCCTGGGAGTTGAGCCTGTTTAAGATAGGCCTCATTAAGCAAAATTTCAAGGTAGGGGAATGATAGTTAAATGCACCTCTTTGCAAAGTCATTACAAATGTTATTTCTTAAGGACATAGGCAATATGAAATAAATCTTTACAGTAATGCTTTCAGATGGTGAAGGATATTTTAAGTACAATAATGCATGAGATCCTTTCTGCTGAAAAGGTATTTGTGAAGTTGCAGACCAGTAATTCCTTCTTGTGAGTAGCAGTGTAGTGCATGTCAAAAAGGGAAATACATAGCTTTTGAGACATGTACATTTTAAACGGATGCCTCAACATCAGGTTGGGGACAGAATTACAACCTCCATCTCAGATGACATTTTTGCTTGTCTCTTTTCTGCCAAAGCACTAGCAATAGGAAAGTTTCTGGGACTGTAACTAGAAATGGATGGACTGAAGACTTGAGAAAGACTCAAGACTTGCAGAGAATTTTAGGATGAAAATAAGTCTGTCAAAGATTGTCTTAGGAGTACTGGTCAGTGAGGTCACTCCGATGCAGTTATATGTATGTCAATAGCAAAACCAGAGTTTCATGTAGTGCATTCACTTCCACAGTCTCTCCATGAGTCCTAAACTAAATGGAAACCATGTGCTTTGCTTACAGTCTAGTTAAGAAACAGAGCCGAGAGATGGGTTGGCACTTTGTATACTAGTAGCATGGTGGTGTGACCTGTTTCTTCTAGGAGCAGGGCAAGAAGGGGTCTGGAAGCAGGCTGTGCTCTTCTTCAGCCTTGCTGGTGGAAGTATTCCCTCTCGTCATAGCGTGTTACCTAAGAGCCTGTGCTGAGTCCACGTATCCCAAGCAGAGTATGGAGCAGAAGTTACGCCAGAGAGGGGAAGGCAGGCATTATCTCAGTAATCCCAGAGCCATTTGCACCATCGCCTTCCACTGGTTCCAAAGTCCTCCAAAGACACATCCTCCCTTCTCCCCTCAAGGACATCCTGAAGATGATACAGTGATCGGTGGCAGCATTGTGAAGGCTATTTTAAATCATACATATAACACTAGCAGGCTGTATGACCTGGTCTCGGGTTTGGATGGGGTTTGGGCAGAGCCCAACTCACCGTGCAATGTAAGGAATGTCTGGCATGGAAAGTGCTACTTAAGAATCTACAGGCAAGTCTGTTAATTAACATTAATATTTCAGTGGCCAGAAGGGCCGACTGTGGTCACGTTGGCTGATATTTTATCTAGCATAGCTCAGATAGTTCCTCTATGTCTTGTTTCTTCTTTGAGTCATTTACCCAAAATCACACTAATTGGGATAAGCATGTCTTCTTAGTTTCAGTGCAGTGTTTTATCCAAAACTTGTCTTTCTTCCCTGAAGTAAATAAACCCTCCACTGTTCAATGTATAGGGATTTTAAGTATGATTTTTATATAATGATGCTACATAATCCTGGAACTTAAACTTAGGCTACAGAATTCAGATGATGACAAATACACATAACACTTTTTTCATATAAATTCAGGATTTGTAAAAATGTTTAGCATTGGCCTATGTTCTTTTGAAAATTCTGCTCCTAATTTTCATAGACAATGAAAATAGTTGTGTGGATTTTGGCAGCAGGAGCCCAAGAGCTAGCCAGCTGAAGAAGAGGTTAGGATAAGTGGTGGTAGCTAATGAGAAGAAATGCAGAGGCCAGGGTACAGAGGAGTTGGTAGGATGGAGGTGGTAGCAAGGGAAATATCCAGAATGTGAGAGGCTTGGGTAGGACTGTGGTGTGTCTTAGTAAAGGGGAGATGGGCACGTGCTAATGGAGTCAAAGACAAAACCAACTCAGTTTAGGTGTCTAGAACAAGCCAGTGTTAGAGAGGTTAGATGCAACATAGAACTCTGGTCTGATGCAGCAGGGCTTTTCCTTTGCTCTTACAGGTCTTTAGCTGTGAGGGAACCAGATGCTGGCTTGAGGAAATGAGAGTTGTCCTGGCTTCTGGCATAAAGTCTCTGTGCATATCATTTAAGCGGTATCTTTAGAGTTGACTAGTTTGTGCTCTATAGTAGCCATGTGAGGACTCATCTTTGGAAGTGAGGGACACCGGTGCCAGGAGTCCGAATGGCCTGGAGGGCTGCTGTGAATTCTGGCGTGCTAGGAATATGTGACGTGCTTGCTACAGTTTGGGTTCCTAAAATTAATTGAATGCTTTAACAAATTTGATACTAAGATTTTTACCTCGTTTTCTAGCATGTGGATAATAAATAATGTATTAATAACTCATGTACAAGGCTGGCCTCCAGTCAATTCATCTTTGTGGAAAGAAGAAGTTTCTGTGTTCAACTTTTTCCTTCTTCACATTGAAGAAGCATTCTCAGTCATTTGCATTACTTCTGTATTAGTGACCCAGGTCACCTGTGTGTCTCCTTGCTAAGTTGTGACAGTGACTCTGCACATAAGGGAAATCTGCAGGGTGGCAAATACTAAATCCATTAGTTGAAAATAAGTACTTTAGGTTCCAGGATCTCTGAGTTCTTCTGCACTTGTGAAAAATAAAAAGTATCTTCAAAGTTTAATAAATGTAGTTATGAGTGATAGCTTTTGTGTTTGTATAACAAGTCTGAAGGGCATCATGGTTTGGGGATACAAACTCGTACTTCCTAACCTGGCAAGGCTACTAGGCAGATTCAGTAGTGTTTGTTAAGGACTGTATTAACAGAACTGTCCTTGAAGAAAGTAATAATTTTGCATTTGCTGAGTTGGAGCATATTGAATGAGAAGAATGAAAGATGTTCTGAAAAACTACCACTGTACTGAATGACATAAGGGTGTAGAGGAAGTTAGTATGTGATATAATTAAACACTACAGTAAGGGGAACACTTAAGTTCATACAGTCTTAGACTTTCTAACTCTTGAATATTTTGACTCTGCAATTTTAAGTTTAATTCATGGTCATTGGTTAGGCTTTCCAAGTCCAATAGCTCAACAAAGGGGAGGCTGCTGCAGCTCTGTGCCCTCAGGTCCAACCAGTAGCGAGGCTGGGCTTGCATTCCCAATAGTCATGCACGCAAAGACCTCTATAGAACCCATGGTTGGCCACGCAGGCCAGCACGGACACGTACTCGGCACTCACAGAAGCAGAAATGGCACCAACGGCCTCATCCTGTTCCCCTCTCTGACTGTTCAGGGTGAAGGTCTGCTAGTGGGAATATATATACATACACACCATGTGGCTCTCTTCAGTGATCAGCTGGGATGAGACACTCAGTCTGCCCAGTAGCAGCTCCCTGCATCCCAGCTGTTGGCAGCTGGGCTTACGAGCCCTGAGGCCGCAGCACCACGCCAACTGCTGACATGTACCACTTACAGACACCAACGCACACGCGGGGACACGCAGTAAAGCTCCCTAGGGACTGTCCTTAGACTCTCAGTCTACCCCGTAGCTGGCCTGGATCCCTGCCTTTCACCACCCGTGGCTCCTCCCTTAAGCATCTCGTGACATGTTTTGTGCAATCCCCAAGTGGTGCCCCCCTGCATCCCCGACTGTGTCCCGTATCCCTAGGCGGTGACACCCCTCAGTCTGTGAGGGGCTCCAGGGAGCTGCTCCCCTAGTCCCATGGTGCTGGGTCTCGTGCCTGGCCCGTGGGGCTGAGGCTCCCCTGTGACAGCCAGGGACAGTCTAGGGAGGGACCTCATTTCTCAGATGGCATTATTGGTGTTCCCCCACCTACCCTTCTGCCCCGGTGCTCCTTCCTGTGTGGGGAGATGGGTCTTTTATGGGCTCATGGCTCCTGTGGTGGCCCCTGGAGTGGCCAGGGCAGAGCACTATTTAGGATCCCTCAGCTGCCGCTGTCTCTCTGCACTCCCTGCATGTATGCAGGCACATATCACGTAAACTTAGGAGTCATATCTGGCAGTCTCACTACTCAGTACTGGTTTCTCTCATATGCCAGAAAGACAGCGTTAGACACGTGCAAAGGATGCACCTGTTGGAGAAATACTGTTCACAAAGAGACTGACTCCTCTGCCCAGCTGCAGATGGTAATGTAGGGAAAAATGTTTCTGCGGCAATACAGTTGGCTTTTGCTGAAGGGAGGGGATTCAAATAGGCAATTTAAAAAAAAAGAAAAAGATAAACTTTTAGGAAATCCTCAGAGTGCACTAGTAAAGTATGTGTTATGGGCCTCACAGGTTCCACAAGGCATTCTGAAATAAACAGAAGACTCTGAGGAGCCATCATAAATTGCCCTGTAACAAATATCTTTTCTAAATCACAGTTTAGTGCCATTTTGGTAGCACTGAAAATAGAGCATTATGTGACACTAAGCAATTGCCACCCATTATTTGCTTAATGAAAGTAAATAATACAATGTTGCAGAATAAAGAGATGACTTTGATTCTTCGAGTGGAAGAACACTAGTGAAATCACTACACAGTGGGCATGGTGATGCCTAGCTTTTTGATTTCTCCATGTGATTTCATTTTGAGAAATAAATTTGTTTCAGAATTAAAAGGAGAGGGAAAATGTTGACTATGTTTTTGAGAATTTTCCGATGTGTGTTTTGACTAATTTTAGAAATAGTTAAAAGCTACAGAATTTAAAATCTGAAAAGCTCTAGTTATTTTCAAATGAGGAAATAGTCTCAATTTGCTCCTGTGTGAAGTGTGAGCTTATGATTCCTTCCATAAACCCATTATCAAAAGGTGGGGGGAAAGTCCAAAAAGTACAAGCAGTAAGCAGCAGTGACTTCAGTCACAGTTATTCATAGGACTTTTCACAGAGATTTTTCAATGTCTCACTTCTCAGAATGGGCCTGACTTGGGAAATTACTGCTCCTTGTGCTAGCCAAGATTAGAGTATCTGTTATTCCAATCTTAAGTTCATGCAACTTAAGAAAAAATATATACTGACTTACTTTAAAAAGCCCCCTAGTGAAAACAGCTTAACCACATGAGCTGAAAGCATCATGTTAAAATTAAATCTGCAAGTTCCCTTTGGTTATCAAAGGTATTTTTTTTTTTTTTGCTGGGGGGAACTGTTGCCCTCTTAAGTTGTAAGAGCAATATTCTGCTACATTTCAGGAAGAGAACTTAAAATCTAATGACTGGCAAGGCTTTGGCAAATTTTCTTTCCTTTTTTGATAGTGACATCCTGATGTTACATGTATTGCAGAAGTTATGCTGCACAAAAAAGGATTGCTGCGTCTTTGTGTTATGATGTTCCTACTTTATGGCCTTTTGCTGCTGTTTGCTCACAAGGGGTGAATATACTGAGACAACATGAAAGTGCTGAAAAAACCGTGCAGCTTAAGCTGATGGATGACAGCACAATGTCAGCAACTTGCTTGAATCAGAGATGTACGCTTTTGCTTCTGGGGAGTTCATCTGCAGCTGAATTATACTTTAAAGGTTAATTAGATTTAAATATTAGGTGTTCAGAATCCTAATGGATCATTCTGGTAATGTCTCCCAGAAAGGGATACATTGTTTTTTATGAACATTCAATGGGAGTTTAATTCTCTGTGTTCTTCTGGAAGGACCTGTGAATGTCTTCAGTGAGCTTCATTGAGTAGGTTAGTGAGTTCAGTCTTTCTTGTCTTCAGTGCCTTTAGATACTCCCTTAGTTTCAACACAGTGTACTTAGGAGTTGAGATTTGCCTTAAATGAACTCAAATATCATCCTGTCATGGACAAAAATATTCAATATCAAGAGGATCTTGGTTAGCAGGATATCAGCATAGTTTAGGCTCTGAAGTTCAAAATTATGAACCTGTCAGTTGTTCCTTAATTCCGGAGAAATCTGAGATCCATAGACACCTAGATTTTCACCTTCAAAGTTGCTGAGAAACTTCTTGCTTACGCTTAGATGAACTTCAGCCTCCACGAAAGAAGAGTGAGGATATTTTTGGTAAGGGAATGTACTTTTAGGAGATTTCTGGGCCTTGGGGAGATTTCTGGTCCTGCTGCAAATATTGTTTATATATTTTGTATTAAATGATAAACAGAATATGTTTCTTTTCAGGGGGAAAAGAAGGTCTTTCTCTATGATCTAATTATTAGATTCTAGATTTATGTGCTTGCTTTCTTCTTCTTCATCCACTGAATCTGGAATTTTCTCCTATTGATCAGACAAGTTCAAGAGGAATAGCAGAGTGCATTCCAGAGGTTTTCACACTGTAGAGGAAGGATTTGAACCCATGTCTGTCATCATCCAGAATTACTAACTGTTGTCTAAAATCAGTCACCTTCAGCTTTATTTTTGAAGACAAAACTGTCCTTTTCTAGGCAGGTGTTGGGAGAAGGATCAAGTGGAGAACAATACCTTTTGTTATCTCTGAGTCATGGAGAAGGGCAGGATGTCACACTCACCTTTGTCCTCGCCATTTCATGTCGGCTAATGTAGGGGGTCACATCTTTGGCAGGCAGAGTTTGGTGGATCTCATTCAGAAGTGCCTAAATCTGCTTGTTTGGTGCACAAGGAAACAAGAACCCTAGACTCCGTGTTTGCGATTCGAAAGCTGGACCAGCTGGTCAGCTAAGGACACAGTGGTCAATGCTGTGATAGTTTAGTTGGTGTTTTAGTTTTATGTATGTGTGAGTCTTGCCTCTAAACCAGTCTTTTTTAATTCAAGTAAGTCCTAAAGACAGTATTTTAAATTGAAACCTTAATCAAGGAGTTATGATCTCTTTTTCTTAGCATCACTGGAAAGGCTAAGAACATGTTTTCCAGAGTTTTGTGGGGAGATATTGCTTGTGTTTTTCAGATAATTATTGATTTTTAAACTCTACGATGATACTTTGCACTCAGATAGCTTCTCATATAAGAAGCCCGTGGTAATACCATATGATCTTTATATATTTGTTCGCACACACCAGCGTTTTATATTGATACCAACAGAAATATGCTTGCTGTTAATGTGAAACATTAAAAATAAACTTCCTAGAAGAAGCTTCTGCCCTTCAGAAAATCTAAAGGAATAATAGTGTTTCAGAGTGTTCCACTGGGAACTGTGTATACTGTATGAAGTTGGAGGAAGATTTCAAATGGCTAATAAAAAATGATATTAAGATAGACTGTAAATTACTATGAAGAGAAGCAGAGAAGAGTTTAATTTCTTGGCTCAGCTTATGGACCTTAAATCCTAGAAAAATATTTTCTAAGAAATGTGATGTTTCTTAACAAAGAGTGATTGTTATGTTTTAGGAATTTTTGGGGGGCTATTATTTTCATCTTTTTTCAGGCTAAGCTGAATGAAATATATTAAGTGGGGATAAAGAGAGAAAACTGTTGATATGCCCTTCAAATACCCTGCTTGCTCCCTCATGAAAGCATAAGCCAGAGCTGAGACACCACTGGAATGAGCCAAATTAAAAATTCAGCACACCTCCTCACAGCCTTTATCTCTCTGTTCTTCTACATGCAGAGGAAGCACACTTCACCACCATATCTACAGTAATTTGTGGGAGGTAATTTTAGAGGCTTATATAAACCATGAAAGCAGTGTCCTCACAACAGTTCTTGCAAAAGGCACCAGTAACAAACCCGACTGGGAGCAATTACCTACAGGCATGCCATGGGCTTTTCTTTTCAAACCTTTCCACAGTAACTGATATTGTAAGGTGAATTAATCTCTCTTCTGTCTTCCCAGTAAGTATCAATTAGTGTAAAAGAAGGCCCTCTGTTTGCCAGCTCATGACAGTAATTGTTATTTCCTGCTCAATTTGTCTGCTGTGGCAATTAATGCTCAAAATACTCCTTGAAACATTTGTGTGCACTCTTGCTGTGGGCAGTGTGCCTTGCTTCTTTCAGAACTGGTCTGGAAGGCTGCCTGTTTGCTGTAACTGAGCACTACGCTTTAAAGCTTGCAGTTAACAGATGTAGACCAGAAGGCAGAAGCAGAGCTAAAGGCTAAGCAAAGATGTAAACAACAGAAAAGAAGAGACACACTGGAAAAGCTTGAATTCCACAAAGAGTCTGATGTCATGCTCTGGCTTCTCATACACACCAGGTGCAGTCCTGAAACCCCTGCAAATAGTGAGGGAGGCTGAACCTCGTTTTGGGTCACTGGGTGGTGGGAACAATCGCCTCGAGATGCAGCACAGCTCAACTTGAGTTCATAAAGGTCAAGTCATCAGTTTAGCCACAAAGGGTCAGACCAAAAGGTTTAGATACGCGACCACCGAATCACAAGCCCTTTCCAAAATGTAAAGTTCCACACTTCTATTTGGCTGCCATTTATGACTAGATGCTAAATATTTTATACTTACAGCGTTCGCTGGAATAGGAACTGGTACTAAGGTTCACCTCAGGAAGGAAAGCTCCTTAACTGCTGAATTGGGAATTATCATTGTCCCTTTGCTCTGGCTAAGTAAAAGGTTAATTATCCACAGCAAAGTGGAGCAGTTTCCAAAAAGAAAGAGCTTTCACTTCCTCTTTTCTCCCAATCTCCCCTAAACTATCATCTGCTGTTTAAGCACTCTGCTAAAAATTGTGCTTAAGTCCTTTTGATCTCATGAGAGATGTGAGCTCAGGCCTTCCAGCTCCTGTGTGGGTGTTCTTGTCCTTGAGGTGCGGGTTAGGATGTATGAGGGATAAAGCATCACAGCAGCAGCAGTGATTTATGAAGTGACATGGAGATGAGCACCCAGCAGTGGATGAAGAAGTTGTGGCTGTGATTTCAAAGCTGAGGGAGGCATCTCCCTGAAATGTCGGGTAAAGGAACTTAAGTCCCAAGAAGAACTGCTGATTTTGGTGCTCAAAATCCCTTTAACATTTGAAAATGCCTGCTATGAGGAAACCCTTGGGTTTAAACTCAAGCCACCCAATCCTCTACAGATGACTGTTGCCAGATAATAACATTGTCTAAATAGAGTACCTTAGGCAGAATGCTAATGTAGTCTCCAGAGCTTCAGTTTAGATTTATGGCAGAAAACACAGCACTTCTCCTTCTGCACTTGCTTACTTGCATTTGTCCATGTCATACCTTTGACAAATGTTCAAGATTGCATCTTACAAGTATTGTGCCTACATAATGCACCAAAGAAAGGCACTTAGACTGCTCCACTTTTCTTGCCTGAGAAAGCAGAACTGTCTTGGGATGATCATTCTTTCACCTGTGGCTTGCCAGTTCATGGGCTGAGGAAAGAGGTGAACTGTTGTAGCCTTGCTCCCACACTAATCTGTTTTAAGTGATGAACCCGGTGAAAGGAGACACTGCAGGAGGACAAAGAGTTTTCCTGGCTAATTTTTGTTGGAGCGGTATACCTGCTCAGCTTACCTCTTTGAAGCAAGTACAAGAGAAAACTTACAAACAGGTAGTAATCTGTCTTGGTGCCACATGGCATAGGATTTCAGTGGAACATGAAGATGCATTCAGAGTGCCATAAGATAGTTGTGTTGTCAATGAGTGCAAGCACGCATAGGCTCTGCTCAGTGAATTATTAACTCTCTTTATCAAATGCATAACAGAGTCAGCAAACTACACAACTTGTCTGAGTCATAGTTTTCACATTTGTATAGGAGGGATAATAGTACTACTTATAACAGAACAAAGGTTGTAAGGATGTCCTGTATTTATTTATGTATTTTTAAGTGACATAAAAACTAAAATTTGAAGGAAACATTTGTTTCTGATTTCTCTATTTTATGTTTTGTCTTTCTTCCTTTTCTATTTTCTGTTTATTTTTAAGTAGCCTGCAGTTACTAAAAAGAGAGCATAGGAGATGACTCATTTCCAAATAACCACAATAGTAGAAAGAAATCAATTTCAAGTGAAGCTTTCACACTTATCTGTATAATAAGCACTTGTAATTTCTCATCAGTTAGTGATTGCAAAAGCTACTTCGCAGTAGGAGATAACATATAGGAAGATGGTATTTAATTTGTCACTAAGACTCTGGATGCTAGCAGCCACTGGCAATAGGAAGGTGTCCTGTTGGGGTACACTGACATTTGAAGTGAAAGAAAAAAAATAGTCTTTTTTTCCCCCCTTTGGATTGTAAAAATGATTGTTTATGGAAAGTTCCATAATTTCAACTGTTTTCAAATATCTTTTCTCTCTTTGATTTCTCCTTTCTATGAAATATCTGTAGTCTATTAAGTTGAGATCTCTTGTAACCTCTGAAGTGTGACTTTGATGTTGTCTTTGCCTGGAAGAATTAATAGAGCGAAGAAGCATGTGCATTTTTGCCTGAGGTAAATGGGAGCACATACGGGGAATGCAATGGAAAGTTGTGTGATGGATGACTAAAAACATGGATGTCATAGTTGCATAATTTTTTTGTTATTAAATGTTTTTATGTATCTGAGGTGCTTGAAATGATAGAATAGTAGTATCTGTGTTAGCCTTATTCTTGCCTGTTTTGGGTATGCTACCCTTATCATCACATTCAAATAGCAGAACTTCTCCTTTTGTGGGTGCCAGTATGTTTATGTACCATAAATAATTTAATCAGAAAGAAAACTATGAGACTAATTTGGCTTTGATATTACTGGAGTAAGTAAGGTATAATTCTGCTGAAATCGGTGAAGCTGCACAGGGCAACAGGAACTTGAGGAAAGACTTGTTGTCAGTTATCGTTACCTGGGGGAACAGATTCTGTCTGGTATATTGATTTACTTAGACTGCAAGGTCTGGTGGGGGGGAAGATCTTCCTTTTGCTATAACTAACTGTGTAGATCACCAGGGCAAAGACTTGTGGCAAACAAGGTCACTAGAGCCTTGGTCCCACGGAGTGGGGATGCCAAGGAGAAAGGAAACAGCAATAGGAGGCCCTTCACCTACCCAGTGGTGCTTGGGGCCACACCACTTCGTGGTGGAGCCATGTCAGGGCCCACAGGTTTGGGAGGTTGTACGATAGCCATAGTTGATGGTATAGCTACCACGCAGTGATAGCAAATGCTGCAGGAAGTGGAGGAGAGAAGCAATGGATGGCATTTTTTGGCAGAATTGTTCCTGCAGCAGTACTTCAGAAGGAGTTTGGGGATGCTTGTATTACTAAAGGATCAGCTGTCCTAACAGGAGAGAAAAATGAATTCCTGACTGATGTGTTCATTAATGTTTCAGTGGATCCGATGCAAAAGGAGGCTTTAGCCTTCTTGAATAAACTGCTACTGAATTCCTTTTGTTTTATTTCAAAGTAATATGCTGTCATTTCTCACTTCCCTTTTGGAGTGTTTGTATACTGTCAGATAATTTCTTGGTTCTCTCTTGGAAGCTAGTACATTTTACTGAGGAGATGAAGCATCCATTACATCTTCTATGTATCTCAGAAGGGTATTACGAAGTTCAATTAACATTTGAGAAGTGTTCTGCAATCCTCAGATGACATGTACAGTGGAAGCACACAAAATGGTTATTATCCATTGAATGCATAATTTTCATGCGTATATATCTTTCATGCAGTTACTCTTGGGTAGAAGTGTTCTTTTCTTGGTTAGAAGGCCACTTGAACTTGTGCAGTGGTACTGGCCAAATATAGCATTAGGGGGTGTGAGATTTTTTTGCTTATTGAATTCACTCACAGTTGAAGGGAGAGTGACAAATAGTTGTTCTAGACTTTATTTATATAAAAATCTTAACAATTCTCAGTCCTGCAACTTGTAAGAACCTATGAAGTCAATGTGAAAATAAGCACAAAGGAAAGGAAGTCTAGAAGGCAGGAACCATGATCCTGCCACTGTGAAGATTTCGCCTGCCATGCATGACTGTCTGTGCAGTCCCCGCACCACTTCTAGGATCAAGTAGAGTTAGCATAGTAGTTAGAACATGAATTTAGAGTTCATATCATCATTGTAAGTTTGCCCTTTGATATGGCAGATTGTGGGAGGATGGAGTGCCAAAACCTTGAAGTTTCATTGGTCCTGGAATGAATCATTTGTGGAGAAGAAAGGCTGCAGTCAGTCTGCCCTCTTTGAATGAATAAAGGTTTTTTGTATACAAGTATGGTGAAGCTGGTTTCAGAGCACCTCATGATTCATGCTTTCAAACAGCCACTTGATCAGTCAGGTGGCCCTTCTGATGGAGCTCTCGAAACGCAAGCACCCAGAGGAGCATTGTACCATCAAATGCTATTTGGGGTTAGAGCATAAGCACAAAATAAAATGTAAGCAAATGCATACGGTCTTTCAGCTGTAATACAGAGGAGTTAATTGCAGCTGAGGATCTGACTATAATAAATAACTCAGCAAGCCAGTGAGTTTATTTCTTCCTTCCCAGCTCCTGCTAGGAAAGTTTTCCTTTGTGCTTGAGTATTGTAAATGTGCAGCAACTTCCAGTATCAGTTTTCTTATGGCACCTGCTATTATTCCAGCCCAGCCATAATGAGAATTCCTTCCTGCCAGGCACTGTAGAAAGAGCCCCAGCTCTGCAGGATGCACAAGAGGGACAGAGCTAATTTATGTCCCAAACAACTCCACAAATGGAGAACACAAGCTGCCATCTCAGTCTGGCCATAATGCTTCTTTCATTTAGAATACCTTCTCCTTATGTTCAAGCAAGGTTTGGATGTAATTTACAAGTCCAGCAGCTAAAGGGCAATTCAATTTTAAATTGCCTGATAATACAAATTTCAGTAATTTACTTTTGCTTGCATCTTTTTGTCTCCTTCTAAAATTTTTTGTACCTGTGTAGATTTCTCAAGTCCATGCAGAATCTCTGAGACACACAGAGCAGAAATTCATTCTCTCAAAGAATTTTACAGTTTTTAAAATTTACTTTAATTTCAGCTATATATGAAACCTGATATTTTAAAATTTGCCAAGAAAGAATTTCCAGAAAAAATAATTTCACACAGAGCAAAGTTTTACTTTCCAAGCATTTTTGTTTTTTTGTTGTTGGTTTTTTTTTTTTGTCTATGATTTATTTTTATTAGTCTCATCTGCTTTAATTGTAATTTTAAAATGAAAAGTTGCAATCCAAATCAGTTTTCACCACAGTCATGGCACTCTGTGGAATGTTTTAGCATTCCCAGAACCTCCCGTTCAGATACCAAGCTCTCTTGTCTCTTTCTATCACTGCATCTCTATGAGGTTCACCGTGTTTCTTCTGTGTGTGGAATGGTTTTCTAACTCCGCACCATTGTGTTACTCAGGGTTGGACTTGCTGTTGTTTCTCCCATTATGTTCAAAGGGTTGGAATTACATTCATTGACCAAATGAACAAAATCTTCAAGTTTCTGACCTTCTCCAGGGCAGGTCCCAGAGCATTCCTTCTCCTCTGGCTTTTAGACCATTAGGACCTTCTCTGTGTCCCAAGGCAGCAGAATATTTAAGTGTGCATTAACAGTTATCTGCCTAAAAGCTTTGTGAAATGTGGGCTGCTGAACTTGAATTAGAGGGCTCGGCCCTGACAGGGTCTTTCTCAGTGGCCAATCCAGACAGGGTATAGTTGAGTTGCTTGAACATAGACATCTGTTCCCATTAAAGGTATCCTATAGAGTGTTCCCCAGCCTCCTGTTGTGTCTTCATGAAGTCTTGTGTCTTTGCAGCCACATGGTGTCCTTAAATAGTAGAAGAATCCAGTCCTTATGGTTTATTTAAAGTGGATCATATCAGCAGTTTCACTGAATACTGTGTAAAGCAGATGCTGAAGTTAACAGATCACCTACTGACATGTTTCTGCAGAACTCAGACCTTTGAAGGATCAAGGCTGTGTTTACTTGGGAAAGCCAGAATACCATTTATGGCTCACAAAACCACATAAAGCGTAAGAACACAAAGATGTTAGCCTGAATCCTGACTCTGATAGTGATCAATAGCTGGTGGTGTTGGGAACAGGGTAGTAGCAGGACAAGCATGTAGCAGTGTTTCCTCAGATTTTCTTCTGGTTTCCCCAGGTTATCACTTGGTGGCTTCCTGAGACAGGGAGGATATCTTTGCATTTGCTAAGACATGACTTATTTTTTTCTTGGAATTCATCCAATCCCCTTTGAGCCTATGTAACCTCTTACCATTCACAGCATTCAGTAGTACATGTTTTAACAATCCGTTATTTGAGAAATATGTCCTTTTGTTCATTTTGAACCAGGTACCTGCTAGTTTCTACTGAGATGTTTCAGAAAGAAATTGTGGGGAATCACTCTCCAGTCACTGTTGCAATGCCATTTATGAATGCTTAGTTTTCTTATTCCTCAATCATCTTTTTCCCCCCCCTTTTTTTCCCTTAGGTGGAAGAGTTTTTATTATAAATATGGTAATAATGAGCTATAATAATCCAGGAGGAACTGTCAGTGAGCCTTCTCTGGCTCCCATTTGCAATCTTGTATTTTTTTTTTCATAGACAACTAAGTATGGTATGTGGTAATGCTATTTTCTACTGTCTGAGTGCAGCCTACACCTATCTTTATCCTTACTTATTAATCAGAAATCCACTGTCAGCTGTAAATAACAACAGAATTGAATTGTAGGCATTTTGTGTAGGCATTTTGTATTTAGCCCTTTCTTGTCTGAAAGACATTAACACCTATCTGTACTTAATGTAATATTTCCAAATGTCAGTGTCTCTTTTTCTACCACTGCATCATGACTGCCAGTAGGCAATACAATTAAGGATGGAGTTCAATGATTTCCAAAGATATAATACTATAATGTTAGGTATACAGACATTTTCTACAACAATTCGTATTTCTTCTTGTATGATATTCTGTTTTTTTTGGCCGCTGTTTGCCATCCACATGCATTCTTAACAGTGACTTGCTGACCTTTAATTGGTTTTCTGATTAATCTGATGTCATGCCACTGTCAATTCTGAATTTAAATAGTTGTCATTGGAATGATGCCAGCGTTTGACTTTCCTGTTTTGGCTCTAGTTTGCACGAGACTAACAGCATCTTTTGTCAAGTCTGTAGCAGCTGGAAAAAGCTTTTTCCAGTACTGCAGGGCAGCACTACAGGGCATTCTTCTTGTAATGAATGAAACAGGGAAGAATCCTTCCCTATTCACTGATTCAGTGCCAGTTATGAATTTATGAATCTCTGTGTATAACTGGGCAGCGCTGCAGATGCAAAGATTATGTATTTGCTTGCATAGTTTTGGCCTTAAAAGTGCTCAGACTAGCCTGTAGAGGCTGGAAAAAGCTCACATTTTTCAGACTGACTCCCAGGTCTCAGACTGGACTGCTGCTGTGTGAGGTCTGCAGGATGGAGGAGTTTCCTGAGTGCTGGCATGCAAACAAGCACCCCGACCATCCGGTTTGCCTCAGCATACTTTACACATACACCTAGTGCCATCTTTGTGAATAGTTCCTGGGGTGGAAATACATTTCTCCTGTTCATAATTTATGCAGTCAGGGAAGTAGTTATGTTTGTTGCTAAAGCTGCACCTACTCTTTGCTCAGCATTGTCCTTCACTATGTCAAAGCTGAATGAATTTGCTAGGTGTGTCCTCATCTGCTGTTCCATTAAGAAAACTACTGGGACAAGGCATGCCAAGCCAGAGAGGCTTGGGGGTCATAAAAAATATTTTTGTCAAAGAAAAAGTGTAAAAATGGAAAAGCAAGCTCTTCTTTTTTTAGGGGGAAAAAAAAAAGAATGCTTCCTTTTTTTTCTTTACCTTTTTCTTTGCCCCTACCTCACAGGTTGAGGAAAACAGGCTTAGACTGTTAGTCTTACCTCAACTGGTTTCTCCTCAGGAAGACAGTGCTGTTTACTGCATAAGCAAAAACCCAGTGATGGATTAATTTTTGGTGTTATTTGAATTGTTCCCATGTTCGGAGGAAAAAATCGAATCTGTAGGCATGCTTTATGAATGTTAAGAAAGCTGTGACCTTAGCATATGAATTCCTGATTTGCAATTCAGCCAGAGAGGTATCTATGCATTCGCCTCCTATTTAAATTACGTGCTTTAGGTTAATTAAATCAGGACTGGATCTAAAAATAGACAAAGAACCAGTTTCTTCAGGTTGTTGTATTCTTTATGCATTTATACCAATTCTTCTAGCAGGCCTAACTGTAGCAGTTACTGTCAGATAATATAGGAAATAATATGTGACAGCTACTGGGGACAGAATAAGATATAAGTAGCAGTGTAGCATTTTTGAGTAACTGTTTCAAGCGGTTCATGTCAGCATAGCTTTGCTTAAGTTGAAAATTAGATGACTGGAAAACTTCACATGAAAAAAAGCAGTGAATTAGGGATTTCCACCAGCAAGAAAGTCATTAGAACTAGTTTGATCACAAAGGATGCAGTGGATGTATATTTTATCTTATTTTGCTAAAATGGTATCCAGCCACTTTATATACATTAAGATGATTTTATATTAGTGATTAAGATAATAACAAAATAGTCCTTCGCCAAGGTGTTGCTCCTCTGGCACTGAATTCATACCCATGCTGAGTTTCCCACATGGTCCAGAAACCTCCTTGAAACTTTCTTCTGATCTTAGGCAAATTTTTTTTACCTTAATGAGTTAGCTGTTAATATGACTCTGACTTCTGACTTGTAATAGTTATTTTTTCTTCTTGCATTTATTTTTGCTTTCAGTTGGTACCCACATAACCAAAAATGATATGCAATTTAAATGCTATTCAATGCATGGTCAAGTAGCTAGAAACAGCTGTAGCGAAGAGATTCCTTTGAAGACTGCAATTACATTAGCCCTTCTTTCTCCCAGATCCGATAGCTACAGAATGTGTCTATGTATTACTCAGTGCCTGAAGTTTATTCAGGTAGGCTTCCAACTTTTAGAGGAAAGGAACATTTTTGGAATTCACTTCTATCACTCAGTCATTTTAATAGCCTGAACAATCAGAATAATTGATATAAAATAATTTTTTGCATTTACTACGGTGAGATTCTTGTTTCAGCCTTCCCTGATCCGTGGGCTCGAGTCAAACACAGGGTGGAAAGGTTAAGGGAGGAGGTTTGGTTTCATTCCAAAGGTGCTATTCATATGTGATGGATTTGTTTTATGTTGTAATAGCTAAGCTCTTTTTTAAGTGCAAAACCTATGAGTAGCTTAGTAGTCAAAGTGTAAACCTGCTTTTTGAGGCACACCGTGGAGCTGAGGCAATATAATGGGCCATTGCTCTGCCTGGTGCTTTGGGGACTGTTGTGTCACAGGCAAGACAGAACTGCTCACTGCCTGGGACAATGCTCTGGCCCTGGGGTGAAGTATCTTCCTTGGGGACAGCTAACCCTTGCCTAGGGAGATCATGGGATCTTCAGCACTGGAGAGTTTTAAAAAAGCTGGAGAGTGGCCCACCTGTCATTCATGACCAACTAATCCTGATTAGGGAGGCATAGAATAGATGACCTTCCATTTTTAGGGTAATTTTTAGTTTAATCATTTTTTGCTCTATTCAGTCATTCTGAGTTGTGTTCTCCATAATTTCTAGTTTAATTTTGTTCAAAACCAGAGGTAAAAGTAGGGTGTCTTGACAGCTTTTGGCTCAAGTTCTTAATTATCACATGGGATGCCTAAAGGTTTTGTTATGTGAAGTCAGAAGTACACAGTTAACAGAAGAATGGAAAGGAAAAGAAAAAGGTGAAGACACAATAGGCAGACTTCTACTGCTGACAGTTCAATCCTTCCAAAGATTTCAGTCCAAGGTTTGTCTGAGAACAGGATGGGCCTGGTTGTGGTACCAGGGGAAGGAATTGCCCCATGGGCAAAAATTTGAGAAGAGTTAAACTGAACATTGTGACACCTGCAATCTGCTCACTGGTACATGAAAGACAAGCACTGATAGCATGCCCCATGCTTTATGAATTTTTAAATGATGAACTAACAATATATGTCATATGTCTGACAGTGTTTAAACAAACATAAGAAATGAATCAGTAAGTAGGCCCAATTTTGCATTTCTTCTGTGCAGGTTAATTCCCTCTGAGGTCAAATTGCTCTCTGCTGTCTAACTGAACTGTATGTAGGTATTGACCACTAATAGATTCTTTCAGGGCTAGTTAGGAATATAATCAGCTTTTTATGGACTTAATTTTTTGTAATGTTTTGGCAAAATTACTCTAAGGGGAGAAGGAGATGCTGACTTTTGGGTAGGTGCAGAGAAAGGTGATGTTTGTGACAAGCAGAAAGTCACAAGTTCAACATTTACAGTTTGTTAATGTAGCATTAATTAAAGAACAAAAGAAGGTAATTTTATGATTAATTTCTGTAAAACCTCTGTACGTTCAATTTTCTTTGGTGGTTGTGATATACTGAAAATGGGAAAAGGGAGAGTTCCAAACCACTATAGTTAGCTGCTGTGCATGATTGAGAGATAATATTGTATGGAGGTATATGCATTACAGAAATGCTAGATTTTGGCAAGATCTGTGAAGGGAATGTAGGCATCTGAACTAAGACTTAATGTTGGACTTTGGCACTGACTTAAAGCTCATTTCAGCTATCCCCAGTGACAGCTACCTGAGAATATTAAATAGAACAACTAGCATCCAGTTGCCACCCCTGAGCTGCTAGCAGCTTTTCTCTCAGCTGAGGCACTGTATCAGATAGTGTGACATTTCCATTTTACTGCAAAATAAAGGAAGTCTGTATGAGATGTCATTGAAGGTGCTCCTCTGCCTGTCTAGACTGAGGGGTTTGATCTTGTGGGCAATTTCAGAGCACACTGCCCAGGTTGCAGGTGACATTGCAGTGACCATTGCTTTCTTTCCAAGCAGGTGTCCCCTTGCTAAGCAAGAGTTCCCTAGTTACAACAGGTATGCAGAGTTCTGCATCTCCTGCCATCACTTTCCATTTCCCCCTGAAAAAAGGAATCCATATTTTTCTTCTCCAAGGATTGTGGGTTTTTTTTTCTGTTACAGTTGCTCATAAAAGCGTAGTTGTGAAAGAAGATGAAAAAAAAAAGTCTGATCTTTAGCTACATGTTTAGGCTGTTCACCTGGGAGATAAATAACTTGGGGCTCCTGTTTCAACAATCACTTGGGTATTTATATCGAGCAGCCCTTGGCTAGAATATGCAAATGGTCTGTAAACCAGGGGTGGGAGCCCAGGACTCCTCACTTTAATCTGAATGCTCAAACTACTAAGCTACCAAGGCACATTCTTGCTAATATTCTATCTTGGCTGCCAATTAATTGTTAATATTCTTTTCCTAGAAGTTACATTCACTAAGCAATTTAGAAACAATAGCAAATCAGATAAAAAGGCAAGAGCTGCCTTCCACAATAATAACAGAACATACAATAAAAAAGACCCAGACTTGCCAATACTATCTAGATAGGATCACTTTCAGAGTGAGAACTTAGTCCATACACTGAGTTTTTTTATTGAGGTACTATGAGAGGAACATAATTATTACCCAAGTAACTGTAGATAAGCTGATACCTGTGATACATTAAAGTGAATCAGAACTTCAGCCTCTCTGAAATAATACAGTATTATATACAGTATTGTACTATAGTCCATGAAAAAAATATTTGCTAACCTTACTCTGTATTAACTGTATGTTAACTGTAGAAAGTATGTTAATACTGTTGGAACTGATGAAATGCTTTCTTTTATCTTTTGGTCTAAAAGTCTCACAAAAGTCTATATTTAAGACATTGTACCAACACGAGGTGAGGAATAGTTGCTGACCGTTAAAACCCATAGGTAAATAGACTGATTAAGATCTGTGAAGAGTGAGAAATGAATACACGGGCGAGTAGATTTACTCCACAGAATCGTAAGGCTGGAAGGAACCTTGGGAACATACTTAGTTCATCCCCAGCCCTAAGACAGAACTAAATATGCAAATACACTTCTGACAAATGTTTGCCTATCCTTTTCTAAAATCTCTGCTGATTGGATGCCTTGCCTGAGGTCACATGGAAGGTCCACAATTGAGCAGATGGTGGATGTAGGCATTTCTAATATTCCAGTCTTCAAACAGATCCACTGTCTTATTTCTCCAAAAAAAGGGTGTTGTATTTTAGATAGCTGTACAGAATAGCAGAACGGGTGAAATTCTCCATAATCATCCATTTTGTACTAGCGGCTATAAATATTTAAAAGCAAGGAGAAGACCTAGATAGAGAGTAAGATTAATTGCAACCTTCTCTAGCTTCAGAGAAGACAAAATGAATCACTCTCATTGATATATCTTCTGGAACTACATTTCAGGTATGGGGAAATGGTGCATGAGAAGTGGAAGGCTACTGAAATGTACTGAAGATACAGAGCTGGGCCCAGCACAAAAAAAAAAAAAAAAGTAGTAGAATATCTTACAGAGGATTTTGGTTGACATTGAAGGTTCTAGTGCTAGAAATAAGGTACAATTTAATTATACAAAATACAGTGTCATGAATTTAGGGACTAATAAAATGATTTTCTATGACAAGCTTGGAATTCATCAGTCGGAAATTACAGAGGAAGAGAAAGACCCAGCTGTACTGCTTGGTCATGGGTTTACTATGAATTGAAAACATCCTGCATTAACAAAACCCAACTGCTGTTCTGTAAAGTCTCAGATTAAGTATTAGCGGGACACATGGGAAATGTTCAGTTCTTTTAAAAGGCACTGTGGAATTTCTGTGGAATACTGTATTCAAATCGGCTGCCCCCTGTTCAGGAAAGAAGACCTCACAAGTCCCTGCTGAGAGGGACTGCTAGGGTGAGGAGGAGGGGAAGAGAAGACACTTTATGAGACAACATTAAAAGAGGTTGGCTCATTTAAACTGGCAGAATGCAAGCTGTGAGAGGGTATGATTGCTGTCTGAAAATGCATGGCAGGGCAAACTGCTGAAGGGGAAATAACTAGGTTAAAGGGAATAGCTAGCAAAGCTAGTGGGCTAATTAACCATTAATTGGCTCAATGCTGGATGGAGGTTTCTGCTCTGAACAACAAGGCTCTGGAAACATTTTCTAAGAGCAGTAAAGGGATTGAAATGCTAACTAATGTCAGGATTGGAGCTCCACCAGTTTGTGAAAGGGATCTGTGGTATAACAGCTGGTGCTAATAGGAGACTGGAACTGATGGCTGGAAAAAGTCTGTATCTGCTCTATATTCTTAGGAGGACCTGAATATTCTGCCAGGAATAATATTTCAGTTGATTCTGGAGAATCAAGGCCAAAACTCTAGCTAACTGTAAATTTGTTTGCAGAGTAGGTGTAAGCAAGATGTTGTAGTGCAAAGCAGCAGGCAGCACACCTGGGCTCAGCCTTAGATGCTCCTGTCCTTAGACAGGGATATAGGGAGGAAAACACACAGAAACACGGAGAAGAGAGACAGGGAGCGGAGGGAGGCAAAGTCTGGGACAGCTGAGCTTCGAAAAAAAGCATTAGCATGATGCCAACTCCCTCCTCCTCCTTCATCTCTGTCCCTCTCCCTCACCAGCAGCCAGCCTTGCTTTCCAGAGCCCTAGCATGGACAAAGGAGGTATTCAAGATACAACCACTGGTTACATCCCCACTCAGTGGGGTGGGGGAGAGAATTGGAAAAAAACACCCAAACTTCAGATAAAGACAGTTTAATAGGACAGAAAGGAAGAAAATACTAGTAATAGTAGTAATAATAATAATAATAGTTAAAAATTTACATTAATAATAATAAAATAATTGGAATATACAAAACAAATGATGCACAATGCAATTGCTCACCACTCACTGACCGATACCCAGTTAGCTCCTGAGCTGTGATCGGTGCCCCCTGGCCAACTCCCCCCAATTTTTATACTTGGCATGACATCCCATGGTATGGAATACCCCTTTGGCCAGTCTGGGTCAGCTGTCCTGGCTGTGTCCCCTCCCAACTTCTTGTGCCCCTCCAGCCTTCTTGCTGGCTGGGCATGAGAAGCTGGAAAATCCTTGACTTAGTCTAAACATGACTTAGCAACAACTGAAAACATCAGTGTGTTATCAACATTCTTCTCATACTGAATCCAAAACATAACAGTATACCAGCTACTAGAAAGAAAATTAACTCCATCGCAGCTGAAACCAGGACAGTCTGATAGGGCTGAAATCTGTTCCTTTTAGCAGTTGTCTACTCATGGTAGATGCTGGTTCTTGTTCAACTTAAACTGCAACCCAGATTTCTTGATATGCCACATCTCCAGATTGGATATTGTCTTACATTTCTCAGGGGTGAAATAAAGATGTTTTCAAAATAAAACTGTCAAAGTAAGCTTTATTAGCGGTAACAAAAATGAAAAGCGAACTGTCTTCAGTGTATGCAAGACATAAAACTCCATGAATGTAGATAAAAGGACAGTTTTTATGCAATGACAGCCCTAGATCAAGAAACTGAAACAGATAAGTGATAAACATACAGAAGACAAATAAATGCACAACAGGCTGCTTGGTAGTAAGACAAGATTAATTTTATCTTTCATAAACCAGCATGACTAAAGAAAGTAAAATATTCAAGAAAGGCTGGTAAATGCTGAAAATAATGTAGGGTAGTAAAATATTTTGTGTAGATTTACTTTGTATTATTCAATTTTTTTACAAAGGCCTGTCTCAGTTTGCATCAAATTCTGTCACCAAGTAAAAGTACTATGAATAAGTTCAAGCTCTTTTGATTCATCCACAGGCAAAAACTCCATTTAGGTAGAGTCCAGGTTGAAAACATATCTCAACAGTTTAAGTTGAAATATGATTAAATATATTTACAGGCTGTTGCAATTAATTAGTCCCAAACCAAAAGTAACAAATTAAGAGAATGTATTATTAGATAGGTGAATCTAAACATCTTAAGGCATAAGAACATGTGTTTGAGTGAGCTGGGAACTGTAATATTCCCTTTCAGAATCTTTCCAAATTCTCACCTGGTTTAAAGACTGCAATCCTGCTCACCAAATAGTTCAGATATTACCTCCACTTTTTCATCATTCATCACTGAAATGACCTCATTTGAAAGAAAACTTGACTTTCCTCATAATGTGCAAAGCCTACAAGATTGCATTTGGGTAATTTTAATGTTTATTGATCTAAATTCATTTACACTATACTAATTTTTAAATCTCATACTGTTTTATCTCCTCACTCCTTGGTGGCCTTGCTGTAAGGGGATATTAAGGCAAGAAATATTGGTAGGGATCTGGGGGAGATGGTGGGAAAAGATTTGGTTTGTACCCCCATCTTATTTTGTGGACATGTTCTCCCAGTTTGCAAAGAGAGGTTTGAGCACTGTATTCAAGGCAGGAAGGATGAGAACTGTAAGTTGCAATGGAAAGCCAAAGTGTGTTTATACCCTGTGGTGGGGTGCCAGCTGAGACAACTCGTCACATTTGCTTTAAAATAGCTTGCTTGGGTACAGGAGCACTGCAGCCATGGGAGCAAGCACAGGGCAACTACTGTGCTATTTCCTTGTTATCTCTGGCCTGGGAGGACAGCCATGGGTTCTCCCAATGATCTTTCCAGCAGCATTCCCACACTGGGCTGTGAAGTTGGCTCAGTACCCAGTGGGGCTTTCACATCATTGGCTTGCAGCAGAGAATTACCTGTTACCCCCTGAAAATCATTTACACTGGCAGAAGGAAAAGAGAGCTGAGACATATGTGGGTGTTTCTGCTTTTGAGTTTCATGTGGAGCTGGTGCTAAGGAACTTAGCTAAAGCCTTTGCTTTATTCCTTTCAAAAACAATTATTTTTTGTCAGTGCTTCTTCCTACCTTCAGTACTTCTTGTTCCCTTGTAAAGGAAATCCTAAAGCCCACTGAAGTCCATTGCAGGTTCCCCACTGGCCTGTGTGGATTTGGGACCAGATTCTAGCATGTAGTTTATCTTCATTCTCACTATGAATGGTCAACTCTGAGCATAAGCTATGGCATGTCTTCAGCTGACCCACTTTTTATTCAAATCAAATTTTCTGAAAGTGGAAAAATGACAAAATTTTTCTAAGTAGTTTAAAGGATCTGAATGCATTTGACATTCTTAAGAATTTAGCACAGCTAACAGCAATTCTGAGAGTGCTCTGCTTTTATCTTGTATCCTCATGAGTTGTTTGGGCCAGTAAGAGTCCCCCCTTCCAGCTTTTAAGCAATCTGATTATGCCCAACATGGGCTACCTTACCATCATGTAACTTACCCCACCAACACTTGGTTCATTGGGAACTACAAAGTCTGTAGTGTTAGATCCCCAGCTGTCATAATTCAGCATCTTCAGGTGTTATTTGTTGCAAAAGACAGCCTTATGCCAACTGTTAAGGTAGTATCTATGAGAAATCAATTAATGTTGTTGCCAAGTGGCCCAGTAAGATCATTATTGCCATTGCTATTAGCAGGTCACAAGCCCTATGCTAGTTCTGCAACTTGAGCAACAATATTTTTATGGTTATAAATGCTTCAAATAGGTATATGGGTCAGAGGCTGATCTACTTTTGATTCATTGACCTCTCAGGAGGAAGCACTGAAAAACACTTTAACTTTCAATGTGGCACTGGAAAATATCTTCTGTGTAGAGGCAGATTTATCGAAGTGAGGGAAGGCAATGGTTGTCAGGAGATAAATTCATTGGTACTGAAGATCTTGACTAGACCTTGAACTATGTGGCTCTGGTGAGGCTCTGGGGTGTCTCAGCTGAGCAGGGGAGCTGACTGTGGAAAACAGGAGACCAGCCAAATAATGAAAAGCAGTAACCGACCATTAATTTTTAACAATGTAGTTCCATAAATATGCTTTTTGTCATAGGAGACTGTGCCTAAGGTGGCTGTCTAGAAAATGGAGTAATTTAAAGAAAAATGTTGTCTCATAATCAAGGAGAGCTGTCAAAACCACTTGGCAAACCAACACACAAAGTACTTAATGCCAGAAATATTTATGCGTTATTCCTAAGGGAAAAAAAATAATGCTGAGTGTATTTGAGAGTCTAGCACAAGTTGCCACACAAGGCAGAAGGGATGGGATGTAAAGAGCTCATAAACTGGGCTCTGAAATTGTGTTTTGATTAAGAAACACCGAATAAATGTGCCTCTCATTTTCGGTCGATCTGATCCATTCTAAAGCAAAGATCTTTGTAAGTATTTTATGAGTATCTTGGTCTTATTTCTAGTGTGGCTAATCATCTCCATTGCCCTCGAACTCCACCACCACAAGGACTATACTTGCTGGGCTTCACTGTCACTCGTTTCCTAGAAGGCTGTCTGATGAATGGAGGCAAAGAAGCAACTACAGATCAGGATTTCCTTGATTGCCTTACCTCCAACTTCCTATATGCTGAATCAAAATTTCTTGCTGATTCCTACCCTTTTATGTACGATTTTTCTGTCACTTTTTACCTTCTTCTTCCTTCTGGCTTTGCCCTCTAGCTTAAAAAATATCCAAAATTGAACCCAGGGTGACTAGTCTGACAGGCTCAAGATAACAACTGAGTAACTGGATGGGCTGCAAGTCTCCTGAAAGGAGCATCAGGGCAAGCCAGCCAAGAGTTTCTTAGCAATAGGGGTGTGATGTCAGGGTTTAGACCCAGCTTGTGGTGATGCCAGCTGCTTCCAGCATACTTCACACACAGAGCGGCAAGCTGAGAAAGGGCACTTCAGTTTTCTCTTTTGCCATTTATCTCCCTCCCTCCTTTTGTTTTGTTTGAAGAAAGAGCAAATGGAGCAACGGAGGTGAGAGCTATGGCCTTATCCGCGTTGTCTCCCTTGCCCAAGGAGGGAGACTTTCAGCCAACAATTCTCCTTCTGAGGTGTTTTTCCTCCTTTAAAAGACAGAGAGGAGGAGAGGGGAAGTAAACGAACTCCTTGACTTTTTCTCACCTACTACTCATTCAATGTTTGCTTACTTGAGTAGTTTGTCAGGAAAACCGGGTTACCCGTCAGCCGCATTGAAGCGTAAGTTACTCCGAACACCGTGGCAGTGGAAGCTGCCATGGTTCCTCCCCAGGGAGGCAGGACACGGCCAGGCCGTGGGGGTGAGGCCAGGGGGTATGGGGAGGGCCGGCCCACAGGCCGGGGTGGCCAGCGGGCTCGCCAGCCCATGGGCAGGCTCCGGCCGCCCGGCAGCCTGGCCCCGGCCGGGGGGCCCAGGCCCGGGCAGTGGGGCAGAGCCTCGCGGGGCCCTGGGCCTGCAGTTGCCATGTCAGACCCAAGAGATGGCAATCGCAGCCCGGCCTTCTCCTCCACGGAGCACCTGCGCGAGAGCCTTTGCCTTCCGAAATCCCGCAGACCCGGCAAAGCCGGCACTTTCGCTGAACAAGCTGCTGCCTTTCAGGTTTTGGGCCCTTTTCTGAGCCTGATATAGTGCTCTGCTCCATGTCAGGAACCTGAAATAGAAGAAAGCAGCTGGAACTCTGGCTAAAGCCACGACCTCTTCTCAGTGACGTTACCTGAAGTCGCACTGAAGTACTCAGGCTATCATAGGTTTTTTAGACTGATGGAGGATTCGCCCATCTTGTTCTGTTTTCTTTTCCATATTTGTTCCAGAGGTATGAAAAAACTAAATAGTCTCAGCAAACGGAAAGGGGGGGTGTGGGTGGGAACAGTGCTGTTAGTGAAGCTGAAGAGTTCGCTCATTGCCATGGAAACGTTCACATCCTAGCAACAGCTTATTGATAGCGAGATGACATGGAAAGACAAGAGCCGATGCCTTTGACTCATGGGAAAACAAGCTATCCTGGCTTTCTACTTCTCTACCTCCTCTTCTTTTCCAAAAGCGCATAGTGGTTTACCATAAAAATCCCTGAGCAACATTCTTTTTCTTAAGTGTTTGTGCTTTTGTGTTGAAACATTAGTTGCTAAGAAAAGTTGATACAGTTGAAGTACTATCATCATTAGCTACCTGGCCAGAAAAATTATTAAAATGCAGCAAAGGAACCCAAAGGCATTAAACTTTTTTTTTTTTTCTTTAGACATTTAGCAAGATGTTTTTGGATTAACTGAAGACATCCAGAAAGTCAATGCACCATTTTATGTCCATCTCCGCACTTCCCAGAGTGTTTGCTGCAGCTGACAACACTAAGGTGTCGCTCAGTGGGACACAGGGTAGAATCGGTTGTGGTACGGTCTGCGTTCCTCGTGATGCCCAGGGAGTGCGTGTGCTGGGAAGTACTGAAAAGCTTTCTCTATTTATGTGCCCTTGGGTTAGGGTGGGTAGAGCAGCACTCAGGTGTGTTTGCTGAGAAAGTGCATTTCCTTCATTTTCCTGACATCCAGTGGTACAAGAAGCTTCTCCTGGGTGAAGGTAGGGTAACACAGCAGTCACTGTGCATGAAAGGAGATACCTTTGAGAGCAAGGATTAGACTGTTAGTACTAATATTATTACTACTAAGTACAATAGCGTTGTGGAGTCCTAGTCATAAAGCAGGATTTAAATGTGACTTGTTCCACACAGACACAGAAGGTCTTTTTCCCTAGGAGCTAAGAGCTTATGATCAGTTTGTTTGCCAATATGATTATTCATTGGTAGGAAGAAAACCCAACAATTCCTTTGTTGATTTTTGTGTATAGTTGTTGGAAATGTTTCTGTCAAAGTAGGTATTCCAATAACCATTTTGGAAAACCAGGAAACGTATGATGTTGTTTTGTACATAGCATCACTACAGTGTAAACATTTGTTTAAGAGCTTTGCTGAACTGGATCCATATAAGGGACTCCCTGAACATTACATTTATTGTGAGAAGAACATTGAATCATATTTCCACAGCTAATAGAAACCACTTTTCAGAAATGGGACCCTTTATCTGTACATGAATTAAAAATGGAGCTAATGAAATATCCCAAGAGAAATCAGTGATGTTTACAGAGTTTATAAAACCTACTTATTTACCAACATTTTGGTAACAAAAATAATTTACATTTTCTGAATTTTTTGTTCCATTAGCAGTATTTTTCCCTTTGGAGACAAGGATTGCTTGGCTGATCAGCAAGCCAGGTTGATGTTCTGATACTACCATTGCGTTAGGTTTACAATAAATGAGGTAACTAGTGCTGCGGGGCTGCTGGAGGAACAGTTAGAAATATCTGAAGAAGAAGAATATAATAAGAACACCACCAAAATAACTGGAGATTTTCAGGCCTGCTGCTCAGGTGCAAGATTTCTATAGGGAGAGAGAAGCATCATCTAGAAAACGTTTATGAAAATTGAGGCAGGACTTAGATGGACTTTAGGATCCCATACTGTGATCACTATTTTCACTCTAATGCCAACAGCACTTTAGCTAACTTGGTACCTTCTGTTCTGACCTGGGGATCACTTCAGTGCCAGCACTGCTGTGTTGATGCATTTCCAGAGCAGGATCTATGTGAGTTACAAGGCGGAGTATTCTGGCCAACATCTTACTTGCTTCTCAATAGTAAGCAATAAATCAGAAGTAAGCCTGAGAGCAGGAACAGGACTTGCCAGGCTTTTTCCAATTGGCACAGAGTTTGTATGGTCCTTCTGGGGCCTGAGCTATGATTTCAGCTCCAGGTTTGAGAAGAGTGGAAGGCATAGATGTGGGGATTGTCCTAAAGGACTATAGTGGAGCCTCCTCCATTTCTTTGGTGCTTGCAAGGCAAAGCAACATGCACTGTGAATATTGGACCAGGGTATGCCATGACTTTCACTTACTCATCTGTGTATTTGAAATTCTTTTTCCCATTCCCCATTCCTGGATGAATTCCTCTTAGACTTAGGGGTAAGGGAGGCAATGGTAAAACAAACTCTTCTGTCAAGGTTGGGGCGGGGGGGTGTCAATCTGGGTGACAAGTATGTCATCAGGTAGTTTTCCCTCCACTGTACCTTTTGGAGTCTTTACAAATTCGAAAAGATATGTGTTTTGGAAAGGAGCAGGCAGGCAGGAAGCAGCTGCAAATTTTGCTGCTCTCTCTTTCTCAAAGAATCAGGAAACAGTTCTGCATGTCGAAGCTCATAATTTCTCCCTACTTACTGAAGAAAAATATACAAAAGTTACAATTCAGGCTTTTCAAGAAATCTGATCAACAGTATTACCTTTCTTCCAGGAGCTGGGGGAATATTAACTTTTCATACAGAAATATTTTTTTATTTCTAGTAATTCACATTAATTCAGGGCCTGTGGTACACGTCTAATGCTTCTGCTATCCTGATTTCTCTTGATCGACTTCTTGACTGATGCACTGACTGATTTGGGGAAATGCCCTTTTCCTTTCTTTCAGTTGAAGGTATGTTACCTGTTAATAGCAATTTGATTAGTCAACATTAGCACCTGGGGATGCCTTTTTTTTATCATATCAAGCAAATATGTCTACAGGTGGAGACATAATTACAAGCATTACTGAAACACATTTTTACTATTCTTTAATTATATTTTGACAGAAAAGAAATGTCAAGGGAGTAGCACTTGCTTTTTAGCTCTGAAACATTTATATCTGTTGTAAGTATTTGTCTCTGCTTTGTCACACTATCCTTTCAAATCTTACTTTTGCTGCCTTGTAGTTAGTGTCTTGCCATTGTTTCATGATTTAATGTTAAGATTTTATACAAAGATTTCATGAAGAGCAGCTGCAGATTGTCTTCTCTGAAGCTATAGACTATCTTCACTCAGTTGCAAAAGTATGAAATCCAGTGGAGCTTTGATGATTTATACCAACTGCAAATCTGGTCAGTCTCTCTAAGATTTCACTCCTGGCACATGCTCCTCTCTATCAAAAGCCAGTGGAGTCTCTATCCTGTGTGACAGAAGTCAGAGGCATTAGTAAGTGTTACACATGACTTCAGGATTAGTGTAAGTATTTTGATTCTGTTTTTCTGCTGTTTCCTGTGATATGCATCAAACAACTGGAAGAAAAGATAAAAACTGGGAATGCTAAAAATTATTTCTGTCTTTCTGCTATATAAGAGGTAACATTTCTGTCTATTATTTGGGTTATTTCCTTATGCAAGAGCCAAGGACCAATCTCATCTGCAAGCATTTGTACACATCTGAAATACAACGTAAAATTTAGTCTGGATTTGTACCAATTTGTTAATAAAGTTGGAGTTTGTCCCACCATCAGTAATCATTTCCATGTTCAAAAACATATTTCTAAGAGGTAAGCTCACTCTTAAAAAACATCTAAAGCCAATTAAAAGAACACAGCTGTAAGGGGTTATGTGGCAAACTGTCACTGGACTTATGACAATAAACAACAGCTAAGTAGCTGTCACTGTATCCCAATTGCAAGGATTTACTAACAGGTCTCTTAAGTAACGTATGGCATTTTTTATCTAAGCTGTATTGTGAAGCTGATGAGAAGGACACCATGTACCATACTGTTTTCTTGAGGTGTTACATTACTTGTAATTGAGAAATACCCTAAGGGAATGATATACCATCCGTAAGTGATGCTGATGATTTGGGTGTCACATTTCCCATAAAGTTATTACTGAGCCAGAGTTCTGATATGATGTTAGGAGGCACTGTACTGCTTTGAAGAATTGTCATACAAGGCATAGATGAGGCACAAACTTCAGGATCCGGCTGTTCATTGTTGTCCTGGTTTCAGCTGGGATAGAGTTAATTGTCTTCCTAGTAGCTGGTAGGGTGCTATGTTTTGAGTTCAGTATGTGAAGAATGTTGATAACACTGATGTTTTCAGTTGTTGCTAAGTAGTGTTTAGTCTAAAGTCAAGGATTTTTCAGCTTCTCATGCCCAGCCAGCGTGAAAGCTGGAGAGGCACAAGAAGTTGGGAGGGGACACAGCCAGGGCAGCTGACCCAAACTGGCCAACGGGGTATTCCATACCATGGGACGTCCCATCTAGTATAGGAACTGGAGGGAGTGCGGGCAGGGGATTGCCACTTGGGGACTTGCTGGGTGTCAGCTGGCGTGGTGAGCAATTGCCCTGCGCATCATTTGTACATTCCAATCCTTTTATTATTGCTGTTGTCATTTTATTAGTGTTATCATTATCATTATTAGTTTCTTCTTTTCTGTTCTATTAAACCGTTCTTATCTCAACCCAGGAGTGTTACTTCTTTTCCCGATTCTCTCCCCCATCCCACTGGGTGGGGGCGGGGAGTGAGTGAGCGGCTGCGTGGTGCTTAGTTGCTGGCTGGGGTTAAACCACGACAATTGTCCTTGAAGGTGCTGCTGTACCTTTTAGGAGCAAACAGGCATTCTGCTGAGATTTCTGCATACATAACCATGCCTTTTTTACCTAACATAGGCCTGCAATTCAGGTTGACTACTGAATTGCTGCTAATTCTTTTCTAGCTTCTCGTCTTTCTAGCATACAATTTGGAACCACATTTTAGAAAGGTCTTGCAGCTACCATCCCCAGCCCTACAGGGACTTAAGATCATGAAATCTGCAATATAGAAAAGATGTACAAAACCCCAGTTGAATGAAGACGTCACACACTCTGTCAACACTTTCTGCCCTCCCTCAAGTTGAGCTCTTTTGCACTTGTTTTCTTAGGCTCTTTTTCCTTTAGCCTTTTCCTTGAGAGAATAACAGTTAATAAAAGGTTACTTTAATAATGTTCCCTTTTTCTTTGCAGCATGCCTTCAAAAAAAAAATGGCCATTTTCTTAACTGTGCTAACTGGAAAATATTTAGTAATGTTTTGCATGATTGTGTTTAGTCTAGGGCCCGCCACTGAAATCAGCACTAGTTTGATTAGAACAGCCAAGATTGCATACTACTTCATGGCGCATTGGACCATTTCTCTGAACATGAACTTTTGAACATTGCATCTCATGCATGAAAATTTCAGACCAGGTTCTTGGCAATGGCAGAGAGAATCTTACTGAATTGAGAGGAAAGTAGGAGTAAAAAGGAGGATGGAGAGAAAGTGAAGAGAATTTTATCTGCTGCTGTTTTTTTCTTACTGTTTGTTTTATTCAAGGAGCCAAACTGACAATTAGTGACATCCTTGAAGCAGTCCAAGGCTTTCTTCAGCCCCATAGTTCTTGCTTTCGCTCTTTCCCCTGGTATTACCACCTCAGCCAAGCAGGGTTCAATGCTGTCCAAAAGTTGTTTACCCCAACTGCACTCTTCCCCACCAACTCCCAGGGAAGGTGCACTAGATCTGTAAGCAACTTCAGAGGAGTTGTGAGAGGGAAGGAAGAGGCAACAGGAAGGTTCAATTGCATGGGGAAACCTTTTGCCTAGAAAGAAGATACAAAAAAAAGTGGGGCATGTGAGGGAATGGTTACACAGGAGTCCTTGTGTGAGAAAAAAGGACAGCGTTAAAGAGGAATGGGGAGATCTTGCATATGGCAATGTGGAAAATGGAAACATGGGACCATAGAGATGAAGATGAGCTGATATGGAGGAGGGTTAAGAGAGGAACCCCTTAGATGAGTTAGAAGCAGAGGGAGGGGGGTGGATGGCATGCAGGGAGCTGGGGGGAATAGAATGGAGGAAGGCAATGAGCCCCTGCTCATGTAACACTTGCTCAACTTTCAGAAGCTGTGAAGAATGTGATCTAGGGCTGGGGCACAAGTGACATCTGACTATTGTGGTTCCAGGATGGCATGAAAGCTAGCTGATTATAATCAAGTTTCCAAGTAAGTATTTTTGAACACAGTTTTAAATCCACTTACCTCAAGTATTCAAGGATGCGTGTCTAAATTTGCTTTTTACAACCACATTATGCTGTTGAAAGTCAGTTGCTTTTTACCTTAATGGGAAGAGCACATGCAAGGAATGGGAAAACACAAGAAGTCAATTAGCATAAAAATCTGAGCAAATGCTTGGTGAATATACATTTTTATGCTTGGTGAATAGACATTTTTTCTGCTTGTGGTTCTTGAGTAAAGCCTTTTCCATTGTTGTCAGGGACTACTAAAAAAATAGAAAGAAAACTCAGATTTATTTTTCATGTCTTTGGGACATCTGAGAAAATGCAGTCGATTGGTTCATTGGTGTTTCATACCTAGGTGCTTAGCATGCCAATGATATATTTAAATTTAAATAGATAAGATATAGATTTTCTGATGTAGCATTGTCTATGATTTAGATTATCATAATACTTTTATTCTAAATTGCCGTTTAGGCCTTTGTAGATTTGAAGTCTGAAATTTCTCTTATGAGTCAACCCTCTTTTTGATAAACCATTTAAACCAAAGAGGTGATTATCGGTTTGTAGTGGGAAGAAAAACATTCAAATGCTGTAGAATGTGAGACCACAGAATGAAGATGGAAAGGACAACTTGTGTTAAGTTTGCTTCAGTGTGAATTTCTGAGTAATTTTGGGTCAGGCACCAGAATTTAATGTGCAACTGAAATATACTCTTGCACTTTACACAGACTTGTAAGTGGGAGGTCACTGTCCCTGTCCTATGTGCATGCAAATGCAGCTGAAGATCTTTTCCTGTCATTTGAGACCATGGGAAGAAAAACAGATGTGAATAAAACCACTTAGAGAGATTAAGGCTTGATCTAACCCACACAGCCTCAAAATTGTACTTTTTTCATATATGTATATATGTAAATATGTTTATGAGTGGGGGAAGAGTGTACGCCTGTTACAGCTTATGTAACTCAGGTGAATAATTTTTCAACTCCAGTCATTCCATATTTCCTGTATATTGTTCAACCTCCAACACCGAAAGACGACTCATGCAACCAAATAAATTAAACTTGATTTTTCCCAAGATTCGAAAGCAAAAGTGATGTGCAAATTAGATTTCACATATTACCTTTATCCTTCAAGTATATTTACACTTTAGTTTATGAAGGAAAGATGCTTGCTTCAATATAGTGTAAGAAGGTTGGGGAGGGCATTTTTCTTGGTTGAGATGCATAAGATCAAATTAAATATTTTCCTCTGTAATAATGAGTCTTTGGATCTGTGGTTTAGGTTTGGTTCATTATGGTAAGGAATCAAGCAGGAAATATGGGTTCAAATCCCAATAGGGATTTCTTCCTCACAGCTTCTTCATGCCTAGTCATCATTCTGCAGCTATTAAATACTGAGATTAATCTAAAGGCAGAAAACATTACCATCCTGCAAAAGGAAGTACAGAGTTTTAATGCTTTTTAGATAAAGGAGAAACAAACCCACAAATTGAAAAGCATAATGCATAATACAGAAATTTGTAGAAATTTTATAGAATTTTATAGAAAGATCTAAATCCGATTTCACATGTTCTTCACTTCTGGGGGCCCCTTATGTTCCAGATGAGCAAGGGTCTTTTTGTCTAAAAACTCTCCATGACAACTTAATCTCTCCTGAGTCTTGTGAAGTTCATACTGGGGATTTCTGTTCATTTGAATTTGAGCTTGTACTTTATGCAGCTGGCCAGAGATGGTGCTGAGTGCTCAGGTACTGCAGAGTGAGATGCAGTGGGAATTTGAACAGAAGAGATTTGGGGCATTAACCATAGCTACACTCAGCTGCCACGAGCTATGACTTCGGGTGAATTTAAAATTAGAGAAAAGCACCCTACTTGTAATACTTAGCCAAATAGCAACAAATAAAATGATTTTATAAAATGAGAAAAGGGTTGGGACACTGTAACACTAGCAAGAAGATTTACTTGTTTGGTATATTTGCTGATATTTTATTGTTCAGTGAAATAAAGGTAATCTTCTGGACATGAATTCATCTAGCCTTCATCAGATAGGTAGTGGAAATGGAAATAAGCTCAATTTACTAGTAGTGCCTGTGGGTTGCAGCTCATTTCTTACTGTCTTTTCTTAATTGCTCTCTCATTTCATATCTTTTTTTTTTATTCCAGTATGAAAGTGTGCAATAGTGTGGCACTTAAAGCATATGAGAAGTTGCACCATAGGTGGAGGTCAAGCTGTGCAAGCCTTTCCTTTGTTACAAATTCTTATCCAAAACCAAGCCTATTGTAGTCAGTGCCAGGGTTCACTGGGGTAAGGACCTCTGAAGCTTTCTAAGATGAAGCTGGAGAGTTAGCCTGCTGCATGATGTATACTGGTCTTTTCCAGCTCCAGCTTACCTGTGGTTTTTATGCTCTGATAATCTCTTTTCTGATTCATGTAAGTATCACCAGAACATCAATACAACAAACAAACAAAACCAGTTGAAAATTCCCTTTCACAACCTTATTTTTTCCCAGTTTTCATTCTGTGTTTGCTGCTGCTAGCAGCTGGATGAAGCCCTTATGATGCTGGGCCTACGATATTGATCTTATTCATTAGTAACATGGGCATGCTCCCTGGATGCAGCTGGAGGGTGTTCCAATAGATGAGAAGGGCTTGTCCCCACTGAGCTCTTCATCAGTGCCTCTGGGTGGATCCAGGATGTCTTTCCTGCAGGGGCAGGTATATAAATGTGGAGCAACCTTAGGTCCAGATCCCCAGCCTGTCCAGACAAGGAATTTGTCTGAGTGGGCCAAGTTGTCTTCTAGCCTGTGTCAAAGCCAGCTTGCCACGGAAACTAATGCTCAGGGAGAATGATGTGTATTTGAGTTTAGTCCTGACAGAGCCTTGGCTTGCTGCTCAGTCCCATGGTGTAGACATTACCTAAGCACAATTTATGAGGCTGTTGCAACCCCCTTCCTTTCCACATCCTCATGGGTTTTTTGTGCCTGTCATGCCCTTACTAAAGTATAAATTCCTTTTGACCTTGTTTACCAGACCACCAGAGTAACATTTTTTTTTTTTGCATTAAAAATGTTAATTATGCTCCTAGATTTATATCTAGAAGATTAGAACCATGCTTTCTTCCTCAGTTTACCTCCTTTTCCTGTAGAGAGAAGGGTCTCCCTAAGGGCAGAGCTTTCCAGGTTTGTGGTGTTTCCTTCTCATTCAGTAAAACATCAAACTTCATCTCTTCCCCTCTCCTGCCATCCTGTGGCTTGGGCTGCTGGCCTTCTGCAAGGATGCTCCTGGATCAAGTGTTCAGGAGCATCCAATACTTTGACTCTTGGACCATGAGGGCAGTTTTTGCTAACCAAAAGATCTGGACTGCCACTGAGTCACAGAGTCAACCAGGACTGTCAGAAGACTGTGGGAATTGTTGCAGTCAGAAATCAACACAATTTTTGCTCTCTGTCACCTCCAGGATATTTTCAGTTGAGGAATTTGGGCAGTTTTTGGTATTTATGGAAGCCATTACACAATGGGATGGGTATCTGTAAGTAGGATTTCTTAGGAGGTCACTGGCTGTATAGGTAGTGGCCATATCGGTGGCAACTGTGTTGACCTCAGCTATCACAGCTGATACAGTAATGAACAGGGGCTTCCCTCCCATGCTAACAAAGCTTTTGGGGGATTGTTACAAGAGAGACGCTCATTGAGTTTTCCTACTGGACACTATTCTCTACACTGTGGGAGTTGGTGCAGGGGATATTCCAAACCTGATAAGTTTGTAGTGTTTGGGAATAGGAGAGACAGAAGCATTGATTCCAGAAATCTTAAGTGGTACAATATGCTTTTTATGAACTCAATGAGGAGATAGTACTGTCATTAATACATGATCCTGAGTTTACTGCAGGAGCAAGCGAAAAGAAAAGATGGAAATTGGGGAAAAAACCACTCAGATTACCTATTTGTTCTTAACTGCTGCTGAAGAATTGCCCAGTATTCAAAACCAGGTTAGTAAGAATAAACAATATAAAAGTGGAAAGCAAAAAAGTTAATAACTTTTTAGTCTTTCAACAGCAGTATTTGCTTTACTTAAAGCAGGCTTTGTCAGTGAGAATCTTTGAAAATAATTTTCCTAATCAAAAGGGCAGGCTTCATGTGATGGAACTGTAAGTAGTTTCTACATTTTCTACCCATGAATATTTTGAATGGGGGAAAACCTATTCCACCATCATCTTGCTTTTGGAAAAATGTCAATTTTCAAGCTTTGTGGACCAATAAAAAGGAGCATTCCTTCCACCAACCCCTTGCCCATGCACATTACTTGTTGAAAATGCAGAAGTTGAAGAAAAATAAGGCCTATCCTAACTCAAAAACTCCCATGAGGGGGACCTTAAATTCTGAAATACTGGATCTACTCACACAGGGAACACAGATCTTTATGTATTTCAGTCCTGAATCATTTACTTCCCCTTGCAAAATGAATCATAATTGGGCAGATGAGTGGAGCAACATGATAGTAAAGTGCCTGATCTGATCACACTCTTTGTTGTGTGTTTTGTCCTGCACACCATGTACACACAAATAAAAAGTTTGTAGGGGCTAATTATGACCTAAAGGGTCATGTTTTGTGGGCACAACATGGAAGGCTCTTTGATGCTAATGAATAATCCAAATAATTTCCTACTTTGCTAAATATATCTCAAGACCTTTTAAATTCAAGTTTCCATTCATTGACAGGCATAGTTCTGGGCACCAGATAAATAATGCATGAATCAGTCATGTTATTTAGACATGTGTGAGATAGATTAGGATATAGAGGGAAAATAACTACAAATTAATATATTCATTGCTCCACTTCATTCAAATAATAGCTAGAAAGACCTTCCAGCTGTCTTAGAGTATGAATTACAAGCCTGCTCTGAGGGCTTCTGGAGTAGGTGTCCCTATAATTCACTGTTTTCGATGTCTTAGAGATGTTGGAATACACTACAGACGGTGTAATAGTGGCCTGTCTCACCTGTCTCTCTGACGCTTTGTAAAAATTTCATTACTGTACTGATATTTTTGTGCTGAGGTGGTGAGTGGACCTGCTGTTTGTTGATAACAATGTCAATGTTGATTGTGTCTCTGGCCTTCTGTCAGCACAGACCATTTTCCTCTATGATCTCTGACACTTGGGACACTTTCCTGTATAGCTGTCATCAGCCTTATTAACTTGCCTGCTTTTTTTTTCATCTGAAAATATAACCTTTTCCCTTGACTAAATTTGAGAATAGGAAGGAAAGCATGTGGATTAGATTCCTAGTTTGAATCTTGGGCTCAGCTCCTGCCACTGCCCTCCTCCATGCCCAAGGTGTATTTTAGGTGTGCATTTTCTTATACCCACCTCTAGCCTTCTGCAGTGCAAAGTAAATTAAATCAGTTTATCAAAAGGCACCAGCTCGGGCTCTTGGTTGGCCATAGCCTTTCTTTCTCACAACATGGTCCGAGGAGTGCTGGCAGAACCGTGACATGCTCATACCTGTGAAAGCCCATGGAATATCTACAGGAGTCCTCCTGTTCACAAGGATTTTTTCCGAAAGGCAGTGAAAAACGTGGGAAAATAAAATCATATTGTCACACTGACTGCAGATGGGACACAGATGTGCAAGATAGATACTCAGTTTTGTATTACTGGGAAAAGTGTTCAGGACTGAGGTGCACAGGGAAAATTGTTTAGGAGGGGGTTTTGTGGCTTTTTCTTTATTTAACAGTCAAAGCCAGTACAGTTTTAACTCACGCTACCAGAGGTGATTAAGGCCTATGCGCCATAAGGGAACAGCAAATTTCTGGGAAGAAGTTTAAAGAAGCAAGCTGGGGTGCCAATGCATAACGTTATTGATTGCGATGAGTAACCGCCCTTGTTCATGCTTGTAGCTTCTGCTAACCAGCTGCTTCCAAGAGGAGAGCTAACTCGTGTTTACCACCATGCCAGAGTACGCACATGAGCAGTTAAGTTGTAGTAGTCATGCTGTAATTTCAGACCTTTGTTTACCGCAGGACAATATGTCTGTGTGCGCCTGAAGGCACCTGTAATAGATCTGAATTCAATCATTTCCAGAAAAAACAGATGCATTCAGTTTTACATGCATAGAAATGAAGTAGTATAGTTATTTTTTAAACAAAAAGTGGTTTAGACATTATTTAAACTGAGGCTTCTGCTTTAAATTTTATTTGGTTAAACCTCTTTTTCCTGCATTTAGGTAGCTGTCTGTAATAAAAATATTATTGAACTCCTTCATTATTATGCAATCTCAGGACCTGAAGTTAAAGCAACATTGGCCTCTACAAGTTTTGCTATTGTGCCTCCAAAACAAAAGAGTAATAATTCCTCATGTGGCTTGAAGGATATTTGTCTCAATGAGATTTGTTTTCACAGGTTTTACATATGCAGTCGTTTTGAACAAAACCATTTGGAAAACAGTTTTTCAATCTGGAGGAGAAATAATAACATTTCATGGAAAAGAGCATGATGTTTTAAAAACTGTATTAGCCACACAGAAGCTGGAAGAAAAAAACATGTTTTGCATTTACATTTAAAAAAAAATTGTTCATGAGTAGAATTATAAATACAATTAGTTATAAAGTAAGAAAGGAATTAGAAAAAACATTTTATCTTCTGCCAGTTCCCAGGAAACTCACTGAAATCTCTCTTATGTTATGTTGTGAAGTCAAAAGTTTAAAACAAGAAACACAAGGAAAAGCTGAGTCATTACTGATGAATTAGGTAATAACAGTGTGTTTCTCTATTTTCCATTAGAACTAGTGACTTTATCACTCTGCCTTCGCAGCACCCTCTTGTACTCCAAAAATGCAAGCCACATTTTGTGCGAGATTGTCCAATTGATTAAAATTATCATGCTAAATGTGGAATGTTTGTTTTTAACTAGCATTTATATTTGAAGGTTTCTGCTTCTGGTTCAGTTCTGAAATAGCTCTGGTGTTTTCAGCTTCTCTTTTTTTTTTCAAAAATAACAGCTAGTCTAAGACAGTATGTTATCACTTTTCAGAAACTTTGTCACACTTTAGATATTTAATTTTGGGGGGAAAATTAGATTTTTCTTTCTTTGATACTCTGTATAATAGGCCAAATTCTTTCCTGCTTGAATGTTTAAAACCAATCTAAACCCTTTGCTTTTCAGTCTTGGAGAAATACATTCATTTATTAGCATACCAGTGTATGCTACTCTTAATGCCCAGCTTTTTGAGACAAGAATCTTGAGAAAGAAAGCCTGGATTTGTGATGTGTCCAATACGATTTTTGGAATAAGGAGGGCAAGATGAGTGAGGATACACATTGTCTATGCTCTGCGGTAAACTTTAAGCCTCATATGTTAGCTCTGCAGTTATAACCAGTTGACTTTTATTTCTCAAGAGCTATTTCTTATCTAGATTATGGTGTTTCTTTTCTTAGCTGGCTGGAGGTCCCCTAACCTCACCTGAGCTTGACACCACTGGCACCCCATGCAAGTGATGGTGGCATCCCTGGAGGATGCAATGTCTTGCCATATAAAACCTCCTGGGAGGAAGGAACTTCTCTCACTGCAGCCCTGCCAATGAGTGCATGTGAATATGTGGGGCACAAATACACCCCATGGACCCCATCGCTTGGGGCTTATCCACACATCACACTTACTGTGTGAATCAAGCTGCATGGGTTGCTGTCTATCTGGGTGAAGACGTAGCTGGGGAAGGTGCATGATCACTAGCTGTAGTTACTATGGAAACACACTCATATTTCACTTATTTGTCCAACCCTCAGTCCCATTTTCAAAAATACAGCTAGTTACATGTTAAGGGAGTAAATGAAAGTAAAAGTTTGGCTAACAGGGATTATTTCCATATGGTATAGGAGGACAGCAAGTAGCAGCATGCCAAACACCTCACAGGTTCAAGTCCAGAGGCTCTGTCTGAGCTGGGAGTAGGCTGTGATGAAATTCAAGAAATTTTTTTCAGAAGAAAGAATAATATACTAAAATCCAGCAAAACACACTTTTTCAGTTTCACAGAAATCTCTTACCCATCACAGAATATTCAGTGCTGGTTTTTGTTGTTGCTAAATTCTACAAAATCTGTGTCCTCTTTCTTAAAAAAAAAATAATTCTTGCTATTCTGATAATATTTCATTATAAATTATATATTGTCTCATAACTTTTTGGTACATTTTTTGCTGCATGAACAATAACTTCAGGCATATTTCTTCTTTATCACTTTTGCAGTCTCCTTTATTTCTCTAAAATTTCACTTTTTTTCACTCTACTGAAACTAACCTAATTGTGTGTGCACTAAGAATCTCTGCTATGTTCTCAGTAAAGCAATTTCAGCAATGTAACTTGCCTAAAGACTATTTTTCTGACATATATATTGTGGGAGGTTTTAATGTATTGCTCTACCTTCATTTAAAAAAGAAAAAGTGAAACAAATGAAAAAAGAGATGGTAATTCTAAGGTCTGATCATGCACTGTGTACTGAAATGATTGGTAATTTAGGTGAACAAAGAAGGCAAAATCCAAGGGCAACATCCTCAATTATATTTAAGTTAAACTTCTTAATTTTACCTTTTGAGAGCTGCTTTAAGGAGCACTCTCATAACCAGACCTATCAGTTGTGAAGACCAAAGCAGGAGGACCTGGAAGAGACAGAGCAAGCAGCACCTAGATATGGAGGTGCCCAAATACCCCGTGGAGGCAGTGAATTAGTCAAAACTTGTTGTAAGGCATTTTGGTGCCAAGGGAAGGGTGCTGCCAGAAGAGGCAGTGGGGACTGCTCACAGCCAGTCCGGAGCCTGATCCTTTACAGCAATGTTCAGCGTAGCCACCAAAACCTAATTCTGAAACCTATGGAAGAACAAATGTTTTATATTCGCTGTATCAGGTAATTTTGGGTGTTTTTCACTACTATGAGAGATAGATGAACTTTCTTTTTCCATTATGGCTACTTGCAAATATTATGCCTGTGTAAGTCTGACATGGATTCAGATGGTGTCCTCCTGGGCCTAAAAAGGCCTGAGAAATGGAGAGACTATAGAGAGAGGAATGAGGTCTTGTCAAGCTGATATAAGAAAGAGTTCCTGGTAACATTGCAAACAGGTGAACAAAAATCAGAGAGAACTGGAGAGAGAAAATAAAGAAAGTGAGAGGATACGGGAGAACAATAGCAGCTGGCTGTAGTTGATTCACTGTATGGATGCTACAGTATCACAGTGTAGGCTGACCTTTCAGGGATCAGCTGTATCTGTGTCTACTTCACGGCTTCTCCAAGTGGTGGATGTTAAGGTGTCCCTTATGGTGGAGTTTGTTCAGGAGGCAGGGAGCTCTGGCAAAAGTTAAAAAACTAGTGCTGAAGGCTGAACAGGGTAGACAGTGATTTAGTGAAACACTGATCACTGTAGGGCCATGGTCTGGAAGATGGGAAAGGAGGAAGCTCAGAGCTCTCTTAAAGCTCTTGGATAAATGTTATGAAACCTCTTATGTCCTGGAAGGGGGGAAGAATGTGAGGTTCTTAAACTACCATGGATTTTTTGTTAGACTTTTGACTTGTCCACGTAGGCGGTGTGGATTTCTTCGGCACGATAAAAGGAGAAATCCTAATGATGCAATGGACTAACCTGTCCAAGTGAGTCTGTGCTTAAGGCTGATGGAGGAGAAGTGGAATTGCCAGGCATCAGGTGTAAAGAGCACCCTGATGCAGTTTGCATGTATAAGCCCAGTTTCTAGGAGTCTTTCTGCAGCTACAGGGGTCTCTGCAGGCAGAAGGAAATTGCATATACAAGTTAGTCACAGTTTACGTTACTGGGAAGATGAATGCACTCTCATATTTTGTGAAATGTTTTCTCTTCGAGTCTTCAGCCTCAGTAGAATCAGGAATGTTTGTTATATGAATTTAATTAATATGAAAATCTGAATATATCACTTGGGTTAGGAAATAATTATTAGGAGTAATTCTACATCATCACTTATGCATGAGTGCCCCAAAAGGAGCAGAGGGGCTCTGAATCATAAGTGGCTATAATTGCTCTATCTACTGTCACGCGAACTTCCAACAAGCACTCAGGTTTTGGCACTATAAGTTCTCTTGTCTCAAACCCTTAAAAATGAACATACCTAGGAGAAGCTCTGCTCATAATAATAAAATTTAGCAAAAATTCCTAGTGGTGATGAAATATCCTATTGGGGAAGAACACACTAAGATTCAGACTAACACTATTTTTGAGTTTTTCTGCAGTTCTGTCCCTGAAATGACTACAGATAAGTCCTTGACTCTCAGCAAATCAATGGTTTTCTTTAAAGAAAATAAGCAAGGCTCGAACATATGTCAAGAGAGCCTATTGTATGAGTGAAATGTTCTTTCCAAAGCATGGCAATCCTGGTTTTATTAAGCTTTCAAGTTTTATGATTTCAAACTTTTCCTCTGTGGTGTTATGTGACTCTGAGGTAGAAAGCCTGCTCCAAATTATAAGCTGATTTTGCAGAATATAATAAATGTATGTTGCACATCTGCTGGTGGAAGGTTTCTGCAAACACCAATGGAACATTGCAGCATGTATTGCTCAGCAGAAGGGAGTGGTGAGCTTCCATCTCTGCTGCCCAGTTACTGGGGTAGAACAGCAAGGTTGTTCAAAAGTATGCAACAGCACTGTGTGAATCTCTATTCATGCCAAGTGGATTTGCTTGTTAGAGAGGAGATTTGTGCTCTCACTATGGCTATTAAAAGGAAGGCCATAACCACTTGTGGTTACAGAAGCCCTGGGAATTTTTTACAGGAAAGAAGGGAGTGCTGCTTCCAGTGTTCACTCCAAATTTCAGAGTTCTCATTTGCATGGCTAAAGTCTTGTGCTTTCACTTGCACAATATAGCCATTGGATACTATCAGTAAGTTGTATGGGTGGATGGGTTGTGCTCGAGGTATTTCTCTGATTAATGAAGAGAGCTTGGCACACTTTGGAGTCTGATTAATTGGCTGTTTAGTTTATGAACTTCACTGGAAGCTGTGCTCACAGGACAGCCATAGAACATAGTGTGTAAATCACTTATGGATCTGTTGGGCCAAGAGGCAGTATGTAAATGTAGGATCATCACAGCTGTTCTCTATATGTAAAGCTTGATTAAACCACTAACGCACACAAAGATAAAACCACAGAACTAAAATAATGCCTCTCAAGCTAAGCTTCTTAACTAAGTTAACACTTATTGTGATAGACCTGAAAGGCCAAAACATTTTCAGAAGTCTAGTTAGGTAAGTTATTCCCCCAATACAATACCTTCTCTGCAGTCTATTGAAAAAAATGATTCAGTCAAAATTATTTTCTAAACTTTTGTCAGTAGGTCACTCCCAAAGAATCTCTTATGATTGCTTGACATTCATCATCTAAGCTGTGCTGATTAAGTAAGTTATTATGTTGTTAATTAGGGTTATAAAGTATATTTTCATTACTTGGCTTGTTCAAAGACAAACCTAACATGTTAACAACTCAGAGCTTGCTTTCATTTAATACTCTGTAATATTTCCTTCATAGTCACTAATTGGGAAGTTGGTGATTTTACTAACAGATGTTTATCTGGAAGGTTAACGGAGAATCAGTTTAAGCCATATAGACACAGGCAAACTCAACAACAGTTCATTTGTCTGGTTTACAGACACAGGCAAACACTAGCCCCCGTATTCCATTCTTTATTATATGTCTTTATCTGCAATATCGCTCTGTAATGTAGCATACTGAAATCACTTTTAAAACTTCCCTTTTAGTAATTTTTAAACATGAAAACAGATGAAAGACCTTTCAGAGCAAAAAAGAATGAAAGGAATATGACTAATCAGAGTGATTGAAATGACCCCTGATTAAACAGCAGTACAGAACAGGCATTTTAATTGTTAATTGTAAACGGAAATGATGACTGTCGAATTATATATATTACACATGTAGGGACAAAAGGGATGCAGAAAGATTTAAGGAGAACTGACAAAAAGTGTTGCTACGAACTTTTCTAGATTAAGTTATGTTGTAAGAGATACAATATTGCATCCCAGTGTAATCATAATTCGAGGCCCTCTCTAACCCCTCAGAAACTCCCTATCTTAGCCTCCCACCTTCATCTAGAGGGTTCCCTTAATAAAAACATGTCATAATCTGCTTTTAGAGACTCAGACATAGCAGATCCTGCCTCTGAAAAATACTTAAGCCTTGGAAGTACTAGCATCTTAATATGAGCAATCAGTGCAGTCTGTAATAAAAATGTTAATGTGATCCTAGGATGTCTAAATAGGTGAGCAGTGAGGTGATTTTTATGTCAACATAGAGCAATGCTGAGACTGGAATACTGACTACAACCCTACTGTTGTCACTATAAAAAGACTTGGAAAATTTGGAGTGAAGGCAAAAAAAAAAGCAGTGTAGTTAAGAGCCAGCGAAAATGCCTCTCACAGCAGAGAGGTCTCAGTCTGCTAAGGACAGTGATTTGTGATTCCTTCCTTAGGGTGCATAAATATTTTCACTAAAAGAAAATATGAGGACCTAAAAGGCTACTTACTATGGCCTACAAAGGCACATGATGAACTCATGGCTGGAGCCTGCAACCTGAGCAACTCAGGAGTAGAAATGAGAAATCCATTTTTGACAGTGACAATGTTCAGCAGCTAAAGCAAATGACCAAAGGGAACGCTAAAGGCATGTTGGTACAGTGTGGTTTCTCAGAAAGCTACTAGATAGCTGGAGAACAACTTTGAGCACAGTAATTAAGATAAGGAAAAGGAAAATGACTGTAGAGAAATTTAGGATGCATGCTTCCTAGACCATATTGACTTTGAAATATAGTCTTCTCCGACTCTAAGCTGCTTATAGAAATGTCATCCTTTGATGCAAACCAATTAATTGGTCATTATAATTTGGTCACTCTAGTTTCTTAATCAACCAAATATTAGTGACTATCATGTATTTTATTACGAGCTATGTGGAACCCATACAGCGGTTTCTCATTGTGGAGCAGTAATCTGAACTTTACTGAACTCATGAGAAAAAAAATGTTATGATTTAAGTAGTAACTTTTGCCATGCTTCCTTCATATGGGAGTGAATTTATTAATAACAGAAGCTTATCTGACAATGATAAAAGAACATTAACTAGCTGGAAAACTGCTGGAGGTCAGAGCTTTAGTTAGATCCATATGGCAGTTAACAGTAAATCACTTATTACTTTCCCCTCTGGTAGTTTTACACAAAGCAATAACTTGGACCAAATTAAAAGTCGTTCAGGTGTCCACAAGTGGAGAAGATGCAGCCACTCCTGTTCATCATTGTTGTACTAAGAAGCTGTAGTTTGGCTGCTGTGCAGTGCTGCAAGCAAGTAAACCCTGCAAGCAGCCCAAGTGTCTCCCATAAGGGCTGCATAAAGTGAAGAAACTACCCTGCAAGCTCCTGGGGCTAGGGTGGTTGTACAGGGAAAGTGCTCACACATTCCCATGGACACAGGTAGGAGAAAGCGCCTCCCAACACCACTGGCTGTCCTCTGCATTGCCACTGATTTCACTGAGAGCAGGTTTTATTCCAAGCACACTCTGAAATTTTAGTCAGTGCTGAAGATCAAGTGTGGTCCATCATGGGTTCAGTTTCCTAAGAAGTGTAATTAACTGTCCAGCAGGAAGGCTGTAAAATGCCTCACAGAGCACACAGTCCTAAGAACATAGGGTTAGGTGTCACGCCAAGCCATTTCAATCCATTGTTTCCCTGTTTCTGAGAGTTTTGCCCAGACCTGTGGCAATAATGCTAGAAGCTGGAGCAATTGATGAGGATATTTTTTAGTGTTTCATGCACTCACTAGATTCTGAACCGGAGAACTGGTTTGGTTTGGTTGGTTTTTTTTTTTGCTCTAGAAGAGGAAAAAAAAGAACCAGAAATACTGATTACTAGACAGATTAGAGACCCCTAGATAACATTCATTAACAAATGATGGCTTTATACAAAACCAACCTGTTTGGGGAAAGCAAATCTTACAAAGTAGAATAGCAACTGGTCTTCTCTCAGCAAGATGACAAGGAATAAAACTCTGCCAGTGCTTTTCTTAGTTTGCAGTAAAGAGTTTGGTTCCTTGATGTCAACAACTTATGAAATGGAAGGAAGCCACTTAATCACTAGCAATGCGTCTATTTATTATGCAGCGTGTAGAAAACATCTGTGAATATTCTCATCATTGGTTTTGAAAATACCCGTTATAAAGCAAGTTGCGCAATTACCTCTTGAGGTGATAAAGTGCTCAAGAAATCATATTATTCCTAAAGACTGCATCTGAAGAGTCTTCATTTTTCCAGAAGGTTTTCTCCCATCTCACAAAATTACTTTATTGGAAGATCAGTTAGCATTTATGAACTGTGTCCCATCATGATACTTTCAAGACTCATCTATTTGAAGTCTAATGGCCACCATTATGCAACCTTAATGAAAGTACATGGGTCACTGCAGTAGTGGACACTGAGTGCAATACAATGCAGGTATCATCATACAATATTATTATGTAAATAAGTACTGTATAGTGCCTTTCAAATGCACTTCAAAGGAAGTTGGAGGAAATCTTAAAAGCTGAAAGACTTGAGAAGAAAGTACAATAATATCAGGCAGGAGTTTGAAATGTGATACTCTCAAACATATGCATATGTTGGCATCTCGCAAAGGCACTATTGGGTTGTCTAGGTGATGTTCTAAAGAAAAAGACCAGGGAGGTAAGAGTTCCATATCTCAAATAAGTGTCATTATTTTTAAGAGACTACTGACTGATTCTAAGAGGATGTTCAGACAAAACTTACTGAAGAATTTCAGTGTGAAAGCTCTCCACAAAATAATTCTGTACAAACTGCAAAGGACAGAATGCCTCTAAGCGCTATTTTATAGGGCATTTTGTCCCCCAAGTGGAATTTAGCTGAAGGTAGTGTCACATTTCAAATTGTATCCACAAGAATCTAATTAATACCAGATAGTGTTTTGACAGCATATATTTAATCTTGAATATTCAGCAACTATTTTTACCCAGACCCACTGAAGAGCTGAAGTGAAAAACTGCAATTATGTTTCAGTAACATATAACTGCTCTCACCCAGCTACTTTCTTCAGTCAGTGCATGACAGCTAAACTAATCATGTTCTGGCTGCTTGCTGTTGACATTTTGCAGTGTTTGAGGGGAAAGTGTTGAAATTCTAAAGCTCAGAAGGGTCAAGGTGAACCTCAGCACGTGTTCATGTCATTATAAGTTCCAAGAAATCACTTCCAGAAGGAAAACAGAATTGGATATGTGTTTTACTGGTTTTCTGTAAGGTAGTAGATAACCCCTTGTACTATTTCTGCTTCAGCGACTGCCTGTTAGGGAATCATAGAATCACAGAATGGTTTGAGTCAGAAGGGACCTTTAAAGATCATCTAGTTCCAACTCCTTGCCATGGGCAGGAACATCTTTCACCAGATCAGGTTGCTCAAAGCCCCATCCAACCTGACCTTGAACACTCCAGGGATGGGGCATCCACAACTTCTCTAGGCAACCTGTTCCAGTGTCTCACCACCCTCATTATAAAAAATATCTTCCTTGTATCTAATCTAAATCCACCCTCCTTTAGTTTAAAACTATTACCCCTTGTCCTATCACTAAAGGCCCTGGTAAAAAGTTTCTCTCCATCTTTCTTATAAGCTCCTTTTATGTATTGAAAGACCGCAATAAGGTCTTTCCTCATTTCAGTTTTCTTAGGGCCCTTTAAGGATGCTTGCTGGGGCCATCTCTATGGTGATACTTACTGTAAGGTGGAGAACACTGCCTCTGCTACACTGTCTTAAGGCAGATCAGAGTGCCCCAAGTGCTCAGCACGCTGGACTGCAGGTACCCAGAAGCCTTTACTAGTCTGCAGGTGGTCACTGAGCACCTCCTTATGATTCCCAGCACATCCTAGGATGGCTCCTGCACCCTGCTCTGTGCCCCAGCCGGTATTTGGTTGAATGGGGCATGCTACGCAGTACGATGGTAGAACTACAAGAATCAGGCAACTGCTTATTTCCAGTGACCAGCACAAACCTCCTACTTCTCAAGACACATTATTTATAGGCGTCAGCAGTTTGAACTGACACCATGAGCTGCAGATTTTAAGTACTGAACAGTCTTTGCCTCTCTCTTTGCGATATTTAAGTCTGTACTGGCAGCTGCAATAGAGTGCAAGAAGTAGCTGCCCTGTGATCCAGCTGTCCTGATGCGTGAAGCTCGCTTCACTGTTCCAAAGTTGAAGGACCAAGTAACATTGCTGTGTATTTTCTGTCCATCTTCCAACTTAGGAGTTACCTGGGGCATGGATTCATTTTTTGAAAGGCAACCAAGAGGGTAGCAACCCTTCAGGCAACTAGTGTCCAATGTAACAAAACACCCCCCTCCACCCTTCCACCTCCACCAAAAACCTCCAGAACTTTAAGATTGTTCTCACAGCTGCCAAAGCAGCAATGCCTTGTCTGAGAATTTATGACCATATGAAAAAGACCATCTAGAGAAAGAGGTTCTTCACTTTTCTGCCTCTTAGGCTAGCTTCTGGGTACAACATGACACACTTTCTTTGACTTTAAGCACTTCCAAATTTATTTTAACAAGCTGTTTTACCAGTGACAATGTTGCCTTCTGCTCAGATTTGCTATGAGCAATAAAATGCACAGCAACATCTGAAAACAGAGCAAGATTTGTAACTTCTGCCAGTAAAGCAATTCCACAGGCTTCACTACAGCTCATAAGTCTTTTTTGTTGACATTTTTTCTGTCACTGGATGTGTGCATCAGATGCAATTCAATGACTGTAGCATCTCCAACATGGCTGAGAGCTGGAAGCATTCACCTTTATATCCATTATTTTTTCTTTCTCTGAAATGATTTCAACATCATTAGTTGATCATGGCATAAACCCATTCCTATTGCATGAGGCTTTACCAAGACAGAATTTCAGTTTTTCAAGTTTCAAAATCTGAGAGATGAAATTAATGTTTAGAAAGCATTTTTTAACTCATTTAAACTGTTCTGGGGGAAAAGAAAGAGTGCAAAGACAATCTGTGTATTTCTAGATACATCCTAGAAATGTCTCGTGTCCGTCTGTTTTCATGCTCCCTTTTCCAAATACATGCTTTAAACTTTCTAAAACACAGTGACTTGGAGTCACTTGGCCAGTGAATGCTTAGCAAGTTCTCTTATATCTTTAATCATGCTTCTGGTCAGTAAACTCTCCCATATAGGAAGGAGGACTCTAAACTCTTGGCATCTGTTTCTGCCTTGTGGCCTGGAGTTGGTGGGCTTGCAAATAGCTGCAAAGATTTGTGTGGTTGAGAATATGATGGACTGTTTTCTCTCTCTACCTCCAACCCATAGGAAAACACAAATTAGTTGAAACCCCAGCCTTTTCAGAGCAGAAATTCTGTTTCAGTGCATTTCTTATTTTAGAAATGCATGGAAAGCTTTTAAATGATGGAAATGTTTCTGCTGAGATGGTAACAAATTCAGAATCTCAATTTCAATCTTTCTGAAATAACATATTTTCTCTTTTCACAGTTAAAATATTCATGTTTAAAGTGAAACACTGAAATTAAAAAAATGATCTGAATGCACCCATTTTGTTCTTTCTGATCTTTGATTAAAACAAGACATTTTTTCCTCAATCGTATCTTTTATCTCTGTAGTGGAAATGGTATGATTTCTGCAGCTATTTTGAATGGCATTGGGCATTGTGAAAATCCAATTTCTTTGTATGGGATAATCACAGATACCACAGAAGTTGCACTTTAAAGTGCCAGAGAATTAAAATATGGAGAAAGATAAAGCATTTTGCTGTGTTTGTTTGCTATATTCTGAAGTGTAGTGAATATGTTCATGAGTTGAAAGTCCCATGAAAAGATAATGGACATCGTTTCTAATCCAGTGTTGTGGAAACCCTACTCTGAATACCTATTATTTTAGGCTACATGTCCCTTGAAAAGGTGCTGAAAGATGCTGGGAATTACACGTTTTCTTCCTTCATGTAGAATACTCCTGATCCTAATTTTTGCTGGCCTCTTTTCATGCTCAGAAAAGGAGGTAATAACAAAAGCAGTGTTTTTTCCCCCCTTTCAGTGTAATGTCTGCTTTAGGCCTCGTTTCTACAAGCATTTCTTTGTGCAGGCTCCTTATCTCATCAGGAATCCTGCAGAAATAGTGCAATTCCTGGTAACTCAGTTGGATTCTCAGGAATAGCAGTTTGGTGTAGCTCCTGTATCCCACACTGGATTTATGGCCATCCAGAGTAGCAATGTGCAGCTTTAAAGCAGTAAATTAAATGAACCTGGGACTGTTCTCAGTGTGAAGGCAAATGGCACTGAATGGCCTGTGTCCATGTCTCTAAACTCCGTTATCTCCCAAACTGGGTCATCACATCAAAATTTCCTTTGGGAAGTTGGCCTCGGCCAGTGTTTATACTCCCAGCAGGTCTAAGAAAGCTCTGGGTAAGTATTATTTAGCTAAAGCTGAAAATTAGCTATAGCTAGAGACATGTTAGGGACTAACAATTTAACAGCAGAGATGGCGGAGATCCATTGCCCTGGAGTGTTCTCTGGCACTAGCTAAGGTGCTGCTGTAGGTGTGGGCACGAGGATCTTCCCCAAAGCACACGTGGCCAAGTGCCTTCCTCTCCTTAGATGTATTTGTGATTACATTGCTGCATGTGGTGCTAGCTGGCAATAGCTTTGCTTTTGGATGGAAACTAATTAAAAATGCTTTTCAAATCTTCTCTACACATTTCTCCACAGCTCCGCTTGAAACTTTCATGCATACAGAGTGCTGATTTATCTGGAGGGAGAAGGGAGAGGTGATTAGTGTGTACTTTGATAAGTGTGGAGCCAGATGCCTTCTGGACACAGCCTGATTTGTGTGTGTATGTTGTGCCTCATTCATGAGGTAGCCTGACGTGATGCTTCCTCTTTATGCCTCTAGTTTAGGCCAGTGTCCACCTTTGCCTATACTTCTTTTACTGTCTTAGCTGAGATTTTGTGGCAGTTCTCTCATGATACCTACTTTTATTTAAGACTGATTGTTCTTGTTTTATGGGCATTTCTTTCACTGGCCCCAGATGAATAACTTGGCTGGGTTTTACTCTTTCTGTCATTCTGTTATTCATGGCACAGTTATTCTTGCTGCAGGCTGCAGTTATGTGATTAAAGGCTAATCATGGTGAACTGAAAGACCCAGCAAGGACTGGAGGAACAATGATGGGCAGAGGAACCCTAATAACCTAACCAGTGGAAATGGACAACTCAGCTGCTCCCTAAGACCGTCCAAGGTATGGGGGAAGGATTGTTCCCAGAGTGAAACCCATCAAGATGAGTCCATGGGGGAGGACCAAAGCTGGGGAAAGGGATGGATGAAGGTGGATTGGGGAGGAACAAAAGTGGAAAAAAAGAAGGAAAAGGGGAAGAAGGGGCCAACTGAGTGTAAAGGTCAGCAGCTTGTCTGACAGAGCCCTGTGCTTGATCAGCACAGTCTGTCCTCTGTTCTACTTAAATCTGATTTCTGACTGCCTTCTGTGTGGTTGTGCTCTCTACTTAGAGTGTGTTTGTGTGAACGCTAGCAAGCCTTAACCCTCACTAGCTGGTAAAGATGAAAGGTCTGTGCGCCAGCAGCTGGAGTGAGCCACGAACCTCAGGGGCTCGTGGGTGCTGGTGCCAGCAACTGGAACAGGGCAGGGGCACTGGGGGCTGCTCCTGGAGAGACTGAGAGGGCCAACAGCAGCAGTGACCCAAATATCACGTGTGCCGTATTGCACTGGCAGAGTCCAATCCAGCAAGAGAGGAGGAACAGGACTGGGCGACCTGTGCCGTTCATGTTTGTCTGAGGGCTGTGTGCATGCAGGTGGGTGCTGGGAGAGGCAGCACTTTGTGTCAACCTGTGTGGCTGGCTGGCTGTGTAGCGTGAGCACACACATGCAGCCATCAGGAATGGGTGCTCAGCCTCTCTTCTGCCTGCACCCGGGGATAGGGAACTGCAGCGGCCTCACATCCATGGGGCTGGGACAGGAGGAGACTCCCTGGCTCCCACTGCCTATCAGGTTCAGCTACCACTAACACAGACAACGTCTTCCTCTCGCCAAAACCCATGAGCACCATTGACTTTGATGGATTCCTTGCCACCCTAGTAAATTACCTTCTGTCTGTCTTCACTCCTAACTCATTTTTACCTGCTGCTCTCTGTTTGGGGCACTCAGTGATCTGTGACCTTCTTACTGCCCTGCTGAGGTCTCTAATCCTGTCTTTCAAATGATTATCTAAACTGCTTAATTTTCTGTCTGCTTTCTCTTCTTTACCTTTCCTCTTCTCTTTTTGAAGAAAACTGCTGATGTTAATCATAGAAATAAATAAATACATTTATTAAGGAAAAGAAAGAAGAAGCAAGCCTGCTGAGGCTCCTGGGCTATACCCTGTATCTAAAACATTTTCCTGGAACAATCTTATTATAATTATCTGTGATTTTTTTTTTATTTGTTACAAATTCTCATTCAAATTCTTTAGTATCTCCTAGGTACTGTTGTACTTTTGAACTGAACACTGCAATGTGCAGAAAAAATGCACTAAGTCTTATTTGTAGACTATTACTTAACTTTTGAACAGCTGGGCTCCTTCCCAGCTGTTCAAAAGCCAAATTCTGGCTCCCCAGGAGCAGAAATGTGTACACGTCATTGTAAATCAATTTAAATAGATTGCCTTTGATAGAATAGCAATGCCTGAAATGGAACGTTAACATCTAACAAGAATATCTATTGCCTTTAAGAAAAAGGTGAATCCTGGGTACACCACAGCCTTGGTGAATGGGTTTATTCACAGAAATAGCATGGTGTAAAAATGAAAAATACAGGACTCATGACTAAGTAAAAAAAAAAAAGAAGGTCTGGATATGTTCAGGAGAAACGTGCCTGTGATAAGAACTTTTTTCACGCTTGACCATTTAACCCAGACTCCATATATTCACAGGAAAATGTAAGATTTTTGTTCAGTGAATTCACTGAAGGATGTGGGGGTCACATGAATTAAGTAAAGCATGTCAGACTTCTGTGTAAAGTTCTCAATCAGATATCAAAAAACTTTATTTTCTGCCTGGGAGCTAAATTGCAGCATTTTGCTCCAGTGATTAGTTCCAGTGACTAGACACAAAGTTAGTTTCACCAAGCTTGGACTATAAGGTCCTGAAGAGAAGTGACAGAAGGGCTTGAAACCCTGCTGGATTTGTGGGAGAATAAATAATTGTAAGACTCTGGGGTTGCACACCAGGAATTTAATTGAATGCATCAATTTATCTCAGAAAGGATAATGGGAGTCCGTAAGAAGATAATGCCTTTCAGATACACCTGTCATAATTTCTAGAACAGTAAGATTGCCCCTGGCCATGATTTGCTTTTTATGGAAAAAGGCATATGTATGCTTTCTGCTGACTCTTTAAAGTGGTTTCAACATATCTGCCTTTATATCTTAGAAAATTCTAAGTGAGTGAAGCTATCAAAGTCAGAATCAAAAGCAATTAGCTGAGATACTGCATTTCAGCGTGCTTATAAATCATTTCCATATGCTTTGCAGGATGTTGATATTGTGACCCTTTTTTTTTTTTTTACCTCTTCTGCTTAGACTAACACATAAATTTTGTTTATTATTTGGGAGTTGTTATTAACTTATTTTTATGTTCCCCGAAAGACTTGTTCCTTATATGATCATATTAAATAATTTGATTGGAAAAATAAACAGGACAAAAAAGAGACAGAAGAGGAAGGTTAAACATGGGAAGGAAAAGTAAAGGAGGGATTGGAAGGGGCACAAACTTAGAAGGGGAGAAGGAAAACAGAGACTGAAGAAAAGAAAGAGGTGAAGGAAAAGAAGATTAGATTCCTCAGTAAGGGAGAAAGAAAAAGTGGTCCAAGCAGAGTCAGTGGAATGAAATCAGAGAGTTCAGGAAAAGCACATGGGAAAAGTCTGAAAAGAAATGTAAAGGGACAGAAAATTACCAAACATCTTATTTAAAACAACTTTCATATGAAAGCTGTAAATGTGAGGTTTTGCACAAATTCAGCTGAGTGACTTCTAAAGTCAAAAAGGCTAGTCCGATAATCTTGGTAATCTCTTTAGTATAAATGATTGTTTTTCCTGAATGAGTTCCTGGTTTAGAAATATCTTAACTTAAAATGTTTATAGTAGAATCTCCAACAAAAGTCTCGGCAAATTTTTTTCAGAGGTTTATTACACTTACTTTTGCATCTCTTTCAGTCTAAACTGATCTAACTTCAACTTTAGCTCAAAGCCCTATTAAGCAGATTGAAGAGCCCTCTGTCAGATTTCTATCCTTATGAGGTATTTAGGCTTAGATGAAATAATTTTGATGATAAGAAAAATGGTTGAAGTTTTCTGAGTCTTGTTATGAGGCATGTTTTAAAACCTATTTCATGACTCCCTTCTTCCCCTGGGTTTCATTCCTCCTTTTTGTTAATACCCTTCTTCAAAGGTACGCAGTAGTCTGGTAGCACACAGAGATGACAGTCTCTTGGGGTTTCTACTCAGCATCTCCTGGCTTACGCACCTAAAGACAGCACTAACATTTTGGCCAAGGATTTAGGTGCAGCCCAAATGCTGCTGGAGGCAGCACTGTGTCTAGGTTTGGGTTACATCGCTGTGGCAATGGCTGCAAGCATAGCTATTGCCTGAGCAAGTCAAGGGAGAGGCAGTTCATGCTCATTTACGTGTGCACCTGTATATCATGCTGTCTTCCCAAATCCTTCACCTGGACATCCATTCTGAGGTAGCAATGCTTGTCCTAGAAGTATGGCATCTTGACTTTATCCGTGAATAGATGTCTTTTCACTTGGGTGTTCCTTTTTGTTGGTGTCAGGCTGACAAGTAATCTACAGCACTGTATGGTATTGACACTATTCTCTTTGTCAACAAACTTTTGATCTCAGAATCAATTAGTCAAAGTAGTTTGACCATAACGTGGTTTTTTTTTCATAATCTGTTGCAAATCTTTAACTGTTACTTTCCTTTGATGTATTTAGCTGGTCCGGTTTCAGCCATTCCATTTATTTTGGTCAGAATTGACTGGTATCAGTCTGAAAGACATACAATTACCCAGTCAGCCTAGCTAGCCTCTAAAATGGATGCCTGAAATGTTGCATATCTCCAGCACTCTGGATTCTCCAGAAGTTTCAGAGACCTACTGAAGGTCCCTGTTCCTGGCTCAGAAAGCTCACTGGCTGTCATGTCAAAGCTCCTCACGTGGGCTGTCATGCCCAGTCTTAGTCATCATTGCTTTTGTATCCTACTGAGTTACTATTAAATTCCTGTCTTTGTCTTCTAGTATTTTTGTCAAAGGCAGAACAGAAATATGGAATATTTCTGTCATTCTTTCATTTAACTGGCAGTTCTATAATTTCTATTTGCCGTGGCCATTAACATTGACAGAATTTATTTTCTTTCTCTTAAACATAAATGTCTTTTATTCTCTTTAGCCCCGTTTGCCTTAGATTTTGTCTTTTCTACTTTTTTTTGTGTGAATTCACTACAGCTACGAGTCTTGCATATTTCTAATTTTAATTCCCAGTTAAGTAGGTTAAGCAAACTGTTATCCTGTAAAGTCTGCATATGTTCACATCCTGATAGCCACCACTATCCGCTTTCTTCATTCTGATGTATATCCTTCACTTAAGTATGTTTTTGCTGCAAAGAAGTGGGGTTTTTGTAGCAAGATTATTTATGTAACTGCCTTGTCATTCATTCCCTTTATTGAAGAACCTGAGCCAATCTTTCAGCTGCATTTCATAGGAGAGTAAGAAGGGAAATTACTCAGGTTTGTGAGCTGAACAGCAAAAACCCCAATATCCATGAAAACAAAACTGTGGATTAAGCATCCTTTTGCACACTAAAAGCATGGGGCAACTTTCAGGACAGAAGAAGGAATAAGGAACTTTTGCATGGAAACTTCTCTGACAGAGGTCCCCATGTCCTGGGAGGTGCACAAGGGTATGTCATTATTTCTTGGGCTCACATGACAGCGGTCTTAGGCTTGTGTAGCCCCCAGGTGAATATAGGAGCTATCCTTGTCCACCCTCCCTTGAAAACACTGCGGTGTCAGACTCGGTGAAATGGGTGTTTTGAGGCTCACATGGGAAGGGGGGGGGCAAGTGGGTAAGCTGCACTCTGCTCGTTGCTACCAACTTGCTCCACACCTGCAGGAGGGAAAAGTTGCTGTGTGGGTTGGTTTTGGCTACAAGAGTTGAAGGCAAGTCATTTGGAGCACAAAGTGTCTGCTCATTCCCAGTCAACAGAATAGGAAAACTGGTCTTAATGGCATAAGCAAGGCAAACCCAAGACTATTCTTAACTTCTGCTGTGAGGTACACAGGATGAAATGCTTGAGAAGCTTAGAGTTTTTCTTCTTTTTCTTTCCAACATCAGCATCAGTGTCTGTTAATGTTCTAATCTATCATTTTACAGGGAAAATTTATTGATGCTTCTATTAATTTTCTATTTATTTTATTAGTGGTTTTGACCAAAACTCCCACAAAACTAACCCACAAATAGAGGTAGATTGTAAATGTAAGGCTCCTGCTACCTGATATTGCTTATCTACAGAGTAATATTCCCACTAGTGAATCTCACTGGCAATTACGGAATGTAATTGTATGTGGAGATGAAGGAATCAAGTACCTAATACATAGTGAGGGAATGAAAAGTGCTATGCCTTGCAATCAAGCACTACCAGAGCTTAAGCTGTGTAAACCATTCTTATATAACATTATCATAAAAAAGCAATTAGCATAATTTCTCATTCTTTTTAAAATGGAAAGACCTGTATGACATTTACAGTGTGCCCAGTCAAACAGCTCTACTATAATGACTCAGGAAGTGAAATAGGGGTCTTTTTATTACTTTATGTTAAACATGTGAATTTCAATTTGGAATGGAAATTTGCTGTAATCCACATATGATATGCATACATTTAGTGTTGTAGCAAATAAGTAGGTAGATTTGGCACACCTTTCAGGATGCTACAGAAAGTGATTTCCAGCAGATTTAATATAAAAACAAATTAATTTGATCTCATTCATTCTTGTTGCCAGAGTGCAGAAAAATCTTATTTTTCCCTCTGAAACATGAAATAAGAGTGGATGAGATAACAATTGCGCTGACAGTGAGAAAGAAAGTGCTTTTCGGATGAGTAGAGCATTACTGTTAGCAATAGAGCATCATATCTCAAAGCAATGGGTAGTTTCCAAAATACAATGTACTATTTGTGAGGGTCAGGAGTAGCATAACCCATCTGGGAGAGGGGACAGAAGGAAAAGTAATTTGGAAAACAGTGGCATACAGCAAATGATCCCTGTTATAACTCTCTGGATTTCACTGGGTTAATTTTAACAATGACTAGTCCTAAAATCCTAAGACCACTGAAGGTCCGCTCTGCAGGAAACATGAGATAGGCTTCATCTCTTTACTCAAATTCCAGAAGGTCTATTCAGTGACAGACTGAGATGGACTGACCAGGCCTTCATGTCTGTGTAGCAGTTTTCACCTGCATAAAGCAGAATCTAACTTCTCCCAGAACCAAAACCACTGCTCCTGGTTAACTATTGTTTTTTGACACATTTGTCTGCAAAGTGAGATCAATAGGGTGTAATAAGCAAGCTTCATCCCTGAATGGATGTGCAGCAAGCAACTTCCAAATGTATACCTCACCAAGTACTCACGGACATTAAAAGGCTGACAGAATAGATAGGATGCCACTCTAGGTCATCCAGCTTTGATAAATAAGCAGAACACCCTTAAACAATGATAGCTGTTGGCTAGGGCAAAACAGTTAGTCAAGGTCTGACTGCCAGAAACACAGCAATCTATCACTTGATGAGAAGGCCTTTATCACCTGATGAAGCTGATTAAGCAATCATCTGACAAGGTTATAAAAGGGCCTCCTCCTCCTTTAGTAAACACATGGTCTGGAGCAGCAGGAGAACAGCAGAGCTGATGGAGAGGCTGCAGGTAGCCTTCATCTGGTGAAGTGTCTCCAGTGTGAGTGGAAGAGAGACAGGCAGAATGGTCAGAGGTGTGTTTAGCTTCTGTTTCACTGTTTACTCTTTACTGTCTCTCCTAAGGAAAGAATAGCTTTTGGGAGATTCTATGCAAAATCTATTTGTGTGATGTGCTTTACCTCCTGTGTATCTCTGAGGAGATGACCTGTGAATCCACAGTCCCTAGAGACTCATGCCATGGATTCCCAAGTATCGATGCTGGAGCTTAGACACCCCATGGGGCTTTTGAGATCAGGCAGGAAGAGCACCCCACCAGTGCAAGCTCAAACACTTCCATGTGGTTATAAGGTCTGACTCCAAAAAAAAAAAAAAAAAAGGCAAGCTCTATTCTGTGAGAAGGTCCCTAGCCTTTGAAAACTTTGCACTTTTTCATATGCAATTCTGGCTCCTCCTTGCCTACAGTCTAGCTCCCACCAAGGTCTTCTGTCTCATTAGATAAGGAGGATCCAAAAGGATCTCTGGCTTGGGATTTAGACTCATTTGACTTTATTGGGAGGATGCATTTGCTTTTTAATTGGAAAGAGTGCTTGGTTTTGGCTTCCCTTCTGATGGTCAGCTGACTATAAATATAGGGCCTCTTTCAGCTGGAAACCAGGAAGGGTTTCCCTGAAATGAAGGCAGTTGCAGCAGCTTAAATCCCTTTGTGGAAACTGAATTGTTTCAGCCCAGATTCCACTTCATATTAATAGCACTGAGAGCAAAATTAAAGTTTAGTTTAGATCACTAAGAGAGAAGCGCTCGTAACTATCCCTGAATAACACACTGTGCTAAAACCATACCAGTAGCTCGGCAGCCTTGAGAGAGCAAAGCCAAAAATACTGCAGCAGCTGTCCTGTTGATCAGCTTGTGCTTATTGAAAACTGTGCAGATCTGACATTTAATAGAAAAATAACCATTTCCCAGTTCATTCACAATTACATGGGGGAGTGGGGTAAACTTTGCAATGTGTGCTTGTAAATAAACATCCTTACCCCTGGAGTGAAGCATTCCTAATAAGTAATTAATTGAAGATAAGGTTCTACATCTTGAAAATATTATGTTTTTGCGGGAGCTGACCATTATCCATATCCTGGGTTGCTTCTATGTTTGCCTCATTTGCTTAAGCAGTCACTGTTTTGAATCCAGATCGCATTATGTGTTCTGGGATCAGTACCTTTTCTAACCTTATTATGTAATGGAAATTACCTTCTTGACTGCCACACAAGGAAAAATAAGTTGTGCTTTTGAGTAGAGGCACTGAGCAAAAGTTGCAGGATCTCAGGACTGAAATATAGCCTTGTTATTACAAATAGACTTTTCATTAACTTTGCTTTCCTTTGCACATGGGTATTTGTCAGTCACCAGGCATCTTGTGCTTTCTGCTTACTGTTCACAACTTTGCTTCTTGTATGTGACTGCTTGTTTGCAAATCTATTTCAAAACCATCCTTTATCTCCCAAACACAACTGTTTTCTGTTACCTATTATGCTGTAGTGTGTATTGCTCTGTCTGTATTTCTCTTGAAGAACCATGTTGTCCATGGTTGAAATGGGAGGGCAGGATTGCCAAGTACAGTGTTCCTTTTCACTTATCTGAACAGAATTCCCTCTTAAACATTTCTCTCTGCCCTATAAGTATCAGTTTGTACAAGAAAAGTACAGGCTGTGTGGTGATAAAGACATGAACGTATGCCCAGTGACCTCCAAGATCTGACCAGGATTATAATTTCCCACAGGTGCTAAAGGAACAGCCCTTTCCCTATTAGTAATGACTGTGTGCTCAGACTTGTGTGCTTCTCCCAATTTTCTTCTTTTTTTTCAAAGTCCATGTTAAAATCAGGGAAGTGGATGATCTAAGATCTTGAGAATCCTGCTGCTTTTTTTCAGGCAACTATCCCTTAACCCAAAATATGTTTGTGCATGAGGCTGTAAATCTGTATCTGACAGCAGAACCCACAGCTCATTAGTACAAGTGAGGGGCAGATCTCATTGAAGTCAGTAGGGCTGTGGTATTTGGCATCTCAGTTTTTATGCACAAATGACTGTAAGCAACCTAGTGTTATATCCAAGTATTCTGACCTTTCTTAATCTTTTTTATTTCAAAAGATTAAGTCTGTTCCCAGCTCAGCTGAAGTTCAAAACCATTGAGCTATTCCTTTTATAACTGTCAAGGACCTGAAGGATAACTTTAACGTTTAGTTCTGGTAACTCAGGGACAATGATCAGCTGTTTCAAAGACTGTGTGTGCACGCATTTGTGCGTGTGTGCGCGCGCGTGTGCAGAAAATCTTTCTATTCTGTCAATTGCAACACCATCTGCTTATCTGGAAAATAAAAAAAAACCAGCCCTCAAATGTGTTAAGAAATGATGAAAATACTTTGGGTAAAAAAGGATAAATGATGGATTCAGAGTACAGTCACATCAGAGTTTACTCTGAAGGGGTATCCTAGTGTCTGAAGTCTTAGTCAAAGCTGATATTACAATTTATGTCCAATGCCAGTTCAATATATGCACTGCAATGATATATGAAATAAAAATATATGTGCAACATTATATGACAGATATTCCCCTTTGCTCTTAAGAAGGTAAGCTATAGACATAGAGAACCCATTCATAATAGGTTCTGGGATGTATACATATTTCTTAGCTTTTAACCTGGAAGACTGTCTTTGTTTTCTTGTAAAGGGTTTTGAAGACTGAAGCGCATATGTATTGCAATGGAAGACAGAATGAGCCAATAAGATTAAGTGATAGCAAAGGTTGCTGTGTAATCAGAAGGCCTGTTCTCCTTATTTATATGAAATATTTATTTTGTGGAAAGCCAATTTGTTGGCCTACCTCTTTCAGTCCTTCCAGACTAAATTGTGTTACCAGGTATTTACCTCTGCTCATCAAAGGCATCATTCAAAACTAACTTTATTTTCTCTCTGCAAAACTCCTTCTGTCTTACCCTGAGTTACCCCCTCACCCTGTTGTTGACTTGGAGATATTTCTTGCTTTGCATTTTTCATTTATCCCTAAAATCCATTTCCTATTGTTTGTTGTTATGGCTGGCTCTCTTTTGTGCTGTTTCTTCAGCATTTCTGCCTTACTTCCACTTGCTTCACATTTTTTATTCTTACCTGATTATTTCAGTGGCCAGTTCTCAGATCAAACAATCAAAACCTCTTTTACTATCTACCTAGATATTTCTTTTTTCTATTTGTTTGTAATTTCTTGAATATCTTTACTCTAAATGAATGCACTTGTGACTCCCTGCTTCCTGGTTTACCCCAAATGTATTTCTTTGTTGTATCCTTCAGTCTTAGTTCAGCTAAGGCTTTCCACAACAGTGTATGTAGAGCCCATATGGTGAAATATGGTATGTGAAGTGTGGCAGTCCAGAGGAACCAGGAGACATTAAACTTAGGGTTTGTCTGAAACTGTTTGTTTCAGCTGCATGTGATGGATTCAGGGCTAGAGAAAGGTAGCGCTCGTACTTTACAGCCCATGTCCTGAGTCCTTTCTCTGCCTTTGCACAGCAAGTGTGTGCACTGGCATATTCTTCAGGCTTGTTGCAGAGGTACAGAACAGCTGTGTGTTCATGGACAGTATGTCTGCTTGCTTTGAGTGTGCATGGAAGGGTTCCCTTGCATGTGTGTTTGATGATTGTGGCCTCTTCATATGTTTCCATCTGCATGGGATCCAGAGTCTGTGTAAGCCCCCAAGGGCAGCCTTCCTTTAAAGAAAGAAATGGTGATGCCTATACCCATTTCCTGCAGAGTGCCGTAAAAGTTGACACATCTCCCAGGAGGCAGAAGACCAAGATTAAATATCTTTCTCTGAAAAAGTCAGACCAAGATAAAATATCTTTCTCTGAAAAAGTCAAAACCCATTTCTCTTGCAGAGCAGCCTATCTGCTGGCATGGATGAGGACAGAATCTGTTTTTCCTTTGAAACCTCTTCTGGAAACACAACATTGTCGGGAACAGAGGAAACAAGGTAAAGGAAGACTGCATCACACACCTCTCTGGGAGAAGGTATTTCTGGGTGTTAGTCCCTGCTCTTAATAAAATTTCTATCTTTCTATCCATTGACTGAGAAGAGAACTTCCCTTTCCCTGTCTTTTGAGGATTAAAAGCCTTGGCTTTTGTTTATGCTTTGCTTTTTACTGTTATGACTAACTACATAGGAGTTTGCAATCAGTCTCCATTGTATTAGCTACAGCACTCAAAGTGAGAAATTGCAATTACTTGAATCCAGTCAATGAGTGCTTTTGGCACAGGGGTTGCCGTAGCCTAGCAAGCAGACTAAGCAGGAGACCTGCAGGATTCAGCTCTTCCACAGCAAAGGCAGAAGACAGTTTTGAGCAATGATGGTTAGCCTGAGGCTTGCATGTACTTCATGGGATATGCTTGGTTACAGTCCCCTGTGTGCAGACTGCAGATCTGTGAGACCATGGTGCAGTTTTCTCCTGGCCCGCTTTCTGTGGAAATGTGGGTACAGAAGGGAGAATTATTATGTAGTGGGATTTGGCCCAAGCACAGGATGAGAGTGCACCCAGGGCGTGCATCCAGGCCCTGAAGCTGGGAGGCACCCAATGGTCACAGCTAGGAATGGAGGAGAGCAAAGGGCTACAGCTGTGACATGCTGCATTCAGTTTAAAAATGTCAATTTTTAATAGTATGTAAATCCCAACACATTTTGGTAGTCAGCTTATCTAATGATAGTTGTTTGAAGAGATGACTTGTTCTGGTCTGCTCTGACTAACAGGTCCTGTCTCTATTCTCACGTAGGAGTTCAAAGCTGTTTGTGCCTGTGATGTTATGCTCCCTGCCTGCTCTGCATTTCCCTTTTATAGACCGTGCTGTAAATAAGCATGCAGTTGGGCAGTCAGTGGAAGCCCTCTTTTCTGGGGCTTTCAATATGCTTGTGTTGCAGGCAGTCGAGCAGCTGAGGTTTGATAGTGTTGGCAGAGATTTTTCTCTCCCATTGCAGCAGGACAGTGGCAAGTTCAAAAGCTGAGCCTGAGGCTCTGTTGAATAAAAGGCCTCGTTAGTCCCACAGCTGATCACTTTTCTTTTCTATATGACTGTCTGGTGAATTGTCACTTTCTGTCAGCTTTGAGTGTGGATGTTGGAAACACAAAGCCTTACAAATATTTCCAGATCCAAGTCAGCAGCAGTAAACCTTCCATAAACCTGTTTACCCAGTTAAAAGGAGCTGTGCATGCTTCCAAGCTACTGGGAAGCCATGTGCCCTTTTTCACTGTGGATGTGCAAAATGCTGCTCTGATCCTTAGATACAGTTTTAGCCTCTCTTCCCATGAATTACTAGTACATGCCTAAGCTTGTCTGCTCACTGTAAAGCTTGTGCTTGGTGTGACTTACTGTCATCCCTCTCTTTTCCTGTGAGAAGTGGAAACTTAAACAACGGTAGCTTAGTCCTTGTTCTCTGTTACCGTCAGCAGCCCAGAGTATTTGCTGTCATTCACACCACCTCACTTTGCACTTTATTTGTCAGGATACACACACAAAGTGCACACTGAACACAATTTTGGGAGAAGGAAAGATGGTAAACAAAAGAAATCGAACTGAGTTGCAAAGGCTGTTTTTATTATGTCACTAGCAAAAGTTTATGTGAACAAGGTGAAAGGAAGCACATAACAGTTCTGTTTCCAAGATCCGTTCATACTGACAATTTTTTTTGAGCCTTAGAGAAAGAGCAATCTAGTCTGTGCTTGAGTTGCAGCTGAAATCACAACTATAAATAACTGTTTAAAAATCAATTCCAGAAAAATCTCACATATTTGGGAAGGAAGGAAAATGCTCTTTTGCACTTCTACCTTGCATGGGAGCAAAACTGAAATACAAACAAGCAAGCAATATATGACAGTTCATCATGTTGATCTGAAAATGTCCAAGTTCATGGGAATGCTGTCACCCAAAAGAAAATATGCTTCCACAAACAAGATAAATCAAAGAAATACAGAACTGATGATAAATAAACAGAGCATTCTCACCAAGGTCTCCAAGTGTCCGAGGGAGATGGATGCTCGTAATGTGCAATTCTGCACTAAGAATGAAAATATCAAGGGCATAAAGCAAGCAGGTGGTGTGCAGTACCAAAGAGAAGGAATGAAATGTATTTATAATTTGGCTTCTGAGCCAAGTCAGAAAAGAGCTTTTGGCAATGGTGCATACCAATACTGATGAGAGAACTTCAGAGGATATCTTAAAGATCATAGCTCTTCTCAGAGAGGAAGAAGGGGTGGCATTTTGAGGCATGTAATCTAGATTCACTGAGAAACCCACCCCTTTAATGTTTCTTCCTCTTAATAGTATTTATTAAAAAATAACATTGGCACTGTGAACTTCTGGTGCCTCTTAACTATTTATAAAGGAGAAAAACCATAAGACAAGGTGTGCGTGATATTGATTCTGTAAATAAGACACTTTGACAGGTGTAAGGACTGACATAAACTTACACTTCTATCTGGAGTGTTGTCTTTTAAGTGAAATGATGAAGTGGGACCCTCATGCAGTTGTAAATAAGATGAGGTTCCTATCTGACAGGCACTACAATGTGTATGGATTAATTTCCTATAAATACTTCTCATAGCTGTTTCATCTTGGTTGTTTATAAATTAATCAGATTGTGAATAAAGGCTCTAGGCTTCAGGTACTGTATGTTCCCTTCTAAAGAGATTTCAGTAAGAGGTCTGGATCTCAAAAAAAAGGAAATTGAATACCAGCTGAACTTTCCTCTCATAGTTGCAATCCAAGGGGAACTGCTTTTCTCCTGTATTTACTGGCCAACTTAACCTTCAGTTCAAGTTGGCACTATACACAGGGCCTATGGAAGATGTCTTCTCTTTTTCAGTATTAGATATCTATCTTCTTGGTTGCCAGCAATGAAGACAAAGCCAGACTCTTGCAGGTTTAGTGTTCGAAGGACAAGAGGCAGTGGATACAACCTGGGATGTAGGATTTTTTTTCCTTTCTTTTCCATGGGAGTGGGAGGCTATCCTTGGGTCTATTCAAAATGTGACTGTAGAAGATCTTGCGTGACTTGCTTTTACTAGACCAACTATGAGCTATGATTGGATTAAATAAGTAAAAGAGGTTTCCTTATAACCTGCATAGCCCTGTAATTCCTAATAAATAGTTAAAATATAAGAAAGTTACAATCACTTACCTGAATCAAGTGGTGGAACTGCTTGTTTGGATATTCTTTAACATCTGAAAATGTCCTCTTTATTAATGTATTAGAGCTTTCTTTTGGAAATAGCAAGTCATTAATTGCATTATAGTGTAACTTTCCAGTGTAATAGAAGAGTCAGTGACAGTTCCCTGTGACAAGGAACAGTAATTAAAACATTTGTTTTTCTAGTTAAAGGATCTGAGAGTCACTGTAATGACTCTGACAAAATGTCTAGCTCTGCATTTGTCATGCTGAAAGTGGTAAATAACAAGAATGAGAACAGGACAAGTGCTTGCTGGAGGTTGGGAGGATATCATCGATTGATTCAGAAGCATTGTCTTAGAAGTTTTTTTCTTACAAGTGTTCAGTCACATTCTGAACTCATGTAAAACTTTAGCATTCACAGTTTCCTAGGGTGAGAAGCTCACAGCTTATTGCGTGTTATGTGAAAAATTGGCTCCTTTTGCCTGGTTTGGACAGGCTTTCTGAAATTTCACTTAATGGCATCTACTTTTGATGCTGGAAGAGACAGGGCACTATTTACCTTTCCCATAGCATGTGTGATTTTGCGGATGTCTGTTTTAGCTTCCTTACCAGTAGCCTTTGTTCCAGGCTAAGGTGTTCTAAGCTATTCTTTATATAAATATATATATATGTGTGTGTGTGATGTCTTGGGAAAGATGGTGAGCACAGCTGTGGGGTGGTATTGATGTCTACTCAGCAAAGGAAAGGCTGATGTGACTAGACTTAATTCCTAGAAGTCAGCAATTGCCAATACTTGTACATTTGTATTTATTTTCTGAAGCCTGGCAGGAGGTATTCCTGAGCCCGTGAGCCTCCTAAACTTACCTCGTTGAGAGAGTTCCTCTGTATTAGCACAATCTACCATCTCTGAGGAACCATTGAATCCTGTGTGTGCTGGTTTCACAGTGGTGGTCTTTGCTTTACAGCACCAGAACAGGCTTTCCTGTAAACAAAACAAATGCCTGTTTATCATGAATTTAAGGCATCAGAGTGAGAATTTAATCTATAGACTTTAAAAAAAAAAAGTGAACATAAAATGAAGCTTTACTCTATACTTACAAATAAGATACCTTTCTAGCATTTCTATGTCTCTGTCAAAATCTTTTTCTTCTTTCCTTCTTCTTTGATCTGCTTTTCCTCCTCTTTTTCTCCTCCTTTGGTACCCGTTTTCCCCTCTCTCCTCTTCCTGTGATGTGCCTTAACTTGCATATCCCTCAACTCATGCAATGAGTAGTGATCACATCTGGGCTAGATCTTAAATCTCTTACCCCCACCAGTACTGTCTCTTGTTACAAAAGAGGCATTTTTTTCTAAACATGGTTCTTTTGTAGCAGCCATACTTAGGAACTGGCACTCGAGTTTAGATTTTTCTCTTTCTATCCCTGCATGAGAAATGTGAGCAGATAAAACATAACGAGTTTTGCAAACAAAGGGCATGCCAAATTTATTGATCCATTACAGCTTATACTGCAGTAAGCTAAAATGTGAAGCACTGTGACTCTTGAAATGAACAGGAGCTTTCTGAAAGTTTTCCTACTTATCACAAAATGTAATTAATTCAGTAACAGTAGAGTACATAGAAAATGTGTGCCTTTCTTTGTAGATTATTTTTTTTCTTTAGGATTGGATGCATGATTAACAAGCATGTCCTTTGGCAGATAATGGTGAAATCTGGACTTTTTTTTTTGTAATTGTCCAAAAAACTGTGATGGCCTTTAGGAGCAAAGGAAATAAAATTTCTTTTGGTCACTCAAGCTCAACCAGGAAGTGCCATGGGACAGGATGGATGAGGGGAGCAGTAATGAGATACATAGCTGTTTATTTCTAGGTCACTTATTTGAATCAGATCCAGGTCAATACTGCCTGAAATTTCTTGCAAATTGATAGCTGTTTAGTTAAACATGAAATGAGTTGGCATTGCTCCTACTGCATTATAATTTCTTTATCTTCCTTAATTTTTGAAGCTGAAATGACAGACATTGGACAAATAAAAGCGACTGCTGGTATAAGTTTTGTTGCAACTGGATGGGTGCCAATGTTTTATCACAGAAGTCATTCTCTCAGCAAGCACTATCTGCAAGATTGGCCCTGCAGCCAGGTCCTAACATCCCTGCAGAGATGGGAATTGTTTAATTGCCTGGGTAAACAACTCCTAACCACAGGGTGAGACACCAGTTGACAGGAAATTCCTTCTTGGATAGTGGGTAGATAAGATCCCTAGCAGCTGCAAGTGTGTTCTCAGGGTAGGTGCCATCTGGACCACCATTTCATATGAATCTTCTTAGGGGCACAAACCCTGTGAGTTCAAACTCTGCACCCTGTTTTCAAAGCACAAACCCTAGTTATTCTCAGAGCCCATACTCCAACCAGTGTTTTCAAGACTTCAAGGTATCCAGCTGTTCTGTCTGCTAGGAGTCTGGGCAGGGTATCCTTCAAACCCTGTATGCATTCATCAAAGGTTACCAAGCTGGCGATGTTTTGAATGAAATTTTTTCACTGGAAAATTTCTGACCAGCTGTTCTCCCAGCAACCTCTGTTTCTAATGCTGCTTGTATGAAGCTCTAATCTCTCTGAAACTGAAGATCCCAGACGATGGATGAATACAAAATAGTGGAACTAATATGGTGCATGCTAATCTTCTTGGCTCAAACACTTTAGTTTTTGATGTATCGCATCCTCTAGCCATCGTCTGATAACTGTATATTTTTGCTAGCTATTTCAATTGTGAGCTCTTTCAGGCATAGATGTCTGCCTCATTTTTCATGCTCAGAATTTTTTTAAAACTCTATAAAATAATAATTGCCCTTGTTACTCCCTGCCATGGAAGTCTTGAGACTAAAAGGAGAGAAGGTCTTGATCTAGCTTTGTGCTCCAACTCTGGCAGCACTCTGTGCCTTTTATCCAGGCACATCTCATTTACTCAGCCCTTATGCAGATTAGATTACAATAGAGGTAAGAGAATATTTATAGCAAATAATTAATGTCCAATGTGGAATTTACTTGTTCCTGATCTGATATAGGAGAACGTTTTCTTTAAGGCCTTATTCAGGTGCAATTTAGATTTGTTGAGGTCCCCAGAGTTACAGTTTACTTTCCGCTGGGATAAGAGTCAGGTCAATTTGCTGATGTCTTTGTGATGGAGTTCTTTCAGTGTACCAAAAATAAATAAATGACAGAAGGGATTATCAATTTTGGAATGTTCTGCTCAGGTAGTGTAAACAAAATAGTGGTGGTCTCCTCTAAAGTATATCTAAAATAAAGATCCAGAATTGGACATCTTTTACAGCAGTCCAACCATGTTGATTTTATTATGTTTGCACATAATTTGCCAAATGTTTGTCCTTTTACAGGGCAGGCTATGCAAGCAAGCTCAGGCACTAGCTTTTGCTCTTGTTTCTCAGTTCACAGGTAATATGTAGTACTGAATTGCAACTGATTCCCCAGAGGCAATTTAGGATGACTTAAATGTTGTTAGTACAGGGTTAACAGGGAGAGTGACTATTAAAGGTGATTTTGCGTGTGCGCTGAGAAAAATAAGTTTTGTTCAACACTTTGTTTTACTTTCTCCAAGATCAGAAAAACTCTGAACTATTTTTTTTTAGTACAAACACAGCAGAAGTCTGTAGCCTGTAGAAGACGATTGTAATACATTACAAATCTCGGCATTAAAAAAAGCGGTTTATAATTTGAAGAATGTATAGGAACTTCGGAAGCTGTGTACACCAAGTCCTGTGGGTCAGGGTCCCAACTGCTAGAGGAATGTGCCTATACCAGGGACCATCACTAGGCACATAGGCTGGTGTAATACAGTTTATTTTCCCCAAGATAGAGTTCCAGGTCCCTGGAGCCAAACATAGTTGAACTTTTAAGAAAGTGATGGCCAGTGCTAGATGCTCATGATGTGACAGAGGGTATTACAACGTTACTGCAATATAGCATGCAGAGCAATTTACAATACCCTTCAAGTCCCTTCATTTCATAAAGAAATGCATCAGGCCATAAAGTGTGGGGGATGTTGGAGGAGTATATGTATCATCATGTGGGCTCAACACAGCTGTTAAAGGTCTGATCCAAAATTGTTTTTTCCTCACTCAGAACTTCCTGAATAGGAATTTTCATGCTTCAAAATCAGTAACCTGGCACTGACTGAGAGCAGAAACACTGCAGTGTCCTGTCTTGTGTGTCGGGTTTGCTATTGAGGAGAAACCACTATTCTGGGCAGAGGCAGCCTAGTTTGTCTTCATTGGCAGAGAGAAGATGTACTTTCTTGGTGCTGCCAGTCTATTTGATCAACTTTGTACAAATGAAGGGAGAAAGGAAGGTGCTGATCTAGTTCTGGTGAAAAGCTCCTGACATTTTTCAAGGTCTTGGTGTCTTTTTCAGGACAAAAGCTAACTTAGAAACACGTGTGCTGGCCAGTGACCTGTTTCGGCACAGCTCGGTCTCAATCATGGTCTGGCCTGTACTCACACAGTGAGGACCCTGTGGGCTAAGCTATATATAAAGATGTTGAAGCTGATCAAAGACCAAAAACTCAGATGTCACTTCTGCTCTGGAGTGACTTCCATCATTTTGTTAAAAGGCAGATCATTAAGAATCAAATTGCTGGAAAAAAAAAAAAGTGAAAAGTCAGAAGAGAGCAAAACAAGTGTTGTTCACCTTTTATTTTTCTTGAAGTTATAAACTGTGCAAATTTTTCTGAATTTATGTGTGTCAAGCCAATATCAGAATACTGTCCTGTGGAGTGCCAGACTAATTCAAACGTAGGACAGAGACTTAACTTGTTCTCTTCCACCCTCTGTAGGTAATGCAGTATAGTGATTTGAATTTGATGTAAAACCTGCATGTATGTTCAAATGTTTATTGGAAACTCTAAATTGTGACCTTATTGATAAACACTCTGGTTTACAGTCCTATTGAAGTGGAGGACTTCACAGTGTAGCTGTGACCAGAGTGCTACTGAGTAATTCCAGTAAAATACAAGTCAAGTCAGAAAAATAGATGCATTAAACAAAAAACATCCTATCTTCATCCTCATTTTCTCATTAGCAACTGCCCATAATTTACTGTAATATCTTCTGTTATCTTCCAGAAGAAAATGTTCATATTTTCTAAAGAATAAAGAAGGGGAATTAATGTTTTGCAGAAGTATGTTGTTGAAGTCAAAGATAAATGCTTCAAATTATTAGGCCTCAACTCTTAACTTAATGAATAAACCATAAAAACAAGATGAGAAAGAATGACTCAATCTGCTGAAAATTGGGTCCTTGAGAACAAAAGATGCCATAGTGCAATAGGCACTGCTCTTCTTCGAATGAGTCGTTGCATTTATCAAACTAGCAATAACATTCCAGAGCATAAGGAAGATGTAGTTCTCATCATATTAGTAATGGGTGTAGTGTAAGTCATGAATACTTTCCTGCAACAGAAATGCAGTAATTTTTTTGAGTCCTTGAAAATTTATTAACTGCATGCAGCTACTGTGTGTCTTTTCTGTTGCTGCTGCTCTGCTATCCTGAGGCATTCGCATTCACAAGAAAGACAGTGGGGAAACTTCAAACAGCCAATCCATTATCATTTTCAGGAGAAGCTATTCCCCATTTCACAGCCAAGTCCTGGAGGAAATAGCAGGGAGCTGATGAATATAGAGGCCTGCTGGTGGGATACACAGATGCTCAGGATGGTGAGTGAACACCAAGGAGGAGGAAGGGGGTGAGAGGGGGAAAAAAGTCTTGTTACTGGGAATAAAAGAGAAAAGGGAGTTACTGTGAGGGAAGCAGAGCAAATTTGATTGCATCTTTTTAATACAGTGAAACTTCATATCTTTTCCTTATGAAAAGAAAGAACAAAACCTCATTCTAGTAATGATTCACAGTGCATTAAAAAGAATATCTGATTATGCATCTCCAAGACAGTGAGCAGCTGTGCTCTTGGAATTACTTAAAAAGCTGAAAGGTATATCCAAATGGTCCTCTGTAGGCGAGTAATGGTGCTATTTGTATTAAACACAATGTTCTGTTGATATATGCTATTTAATTTTATGTTGAAAGTTTTGTACAGTCATGATGAAGAGCCTAGGCATTTGTCTAGAGAAGGAAGAAAGGACGCTGTAGCAGATGAAAAGGCAATTGTAACAATGTGCACATTACAGTTCTAAGAATAATTGATTATTCTGTTGCTGACAAAGTGGAAGTAGAAATCTTAAAATACTTCCCATTGCAGTAAAAAAAAAAAAATTAATAAAATCTTCTTGCCAGAATAGCAATCCCAAAAGATTTTGTTCTGATTGAATTTTTCATCTTCTTGGTTTAGATGAAAATATTCAGTCCATTACTAGCAACAGTGGAGGATGTCCCAGTGGAGACGGTACACCTTGGAGAAGACAGTAAGGCTGAGAGATCACATCGAAAGACAGGTGGGGTAGTCAGTGGTGATTTAAGAAAGTGAGGGAGCTTTGAAGAATCAGTGGGGAGACGGGGGCTAAGGGTATGAGAAGAGTCACTAAGCTGTTTTCAGGGGAATTTCAAGGAGCTGGGTGCAGGTTTTCTTCTCATTGCTGCTTTTGCTTGACAGACTATTACCCTTCCTTGGTACCTGTCTGACCTTATCCCCTATGAGAAGCCCACCAAACCTTTTTTCAGCATCTGCTGCCCAGGGAGCAAAGTGGGGAAAGAGCCAAGGCTGCAGTGGGGCCAAGGGGTGCCCCGGGGCCCAGACACCCTTTCTGGGGAAGAACAGCCTGTGGGAAGGTTCCTGCAGACCTCCAGCCCTTCCTGGGGCAGCGGACCCTGCAAGGACTGCTCCTGCGGAGTGTATGGCTCTGTCCGGGGCTCCACCGGCCCTGCCAGCCTGCTGCCTGCCCGGGGGCCGCCCAGTGCTTTCTGTGGAGCTGCCCCAGTGCCCAGCCAGCAGCTGGCTCCAGCTCTGTTGAATTTTCACTTTTTTTCCTTAAATCTGGGAAATCACTGTCCAAACACTACATTGACCAAAATGCCCATTTGCAATTTGGCTGTTGAACTTGCTGTTTTGCACTGGTTATTCTGCCTCTGCTGTGTTCTCAGTGTAAGGACAGATCAGCTTGGTTTCTAGAGATAACATGCTGACTACTATTTCAGCTAGTGAAACATTCTGTATGTATTTCAACCCGTTTAATGCATCATCTGCATTCATTTAAAGAGCATCAACATTTCTTTATTTAGTCTTGTAAAGCTAGAAAGTATTTTAAACTTTCTGGTTTGCTATTTTCCCCCTCTCAAAGAGGAGCAGGAAAGAAACTCCTAAAGAATTTTACCTTTATATTGACTTTTGTTCCTCTTTCCCATTTGCTGCTTACCATTAGTTTAAGAAAATTAATATAATTTTGCTTTTATGGAATTTTTTGCTCTGGTTCTCCAGTATTTACAGAACTGAGTAAGTAACTTTCCAGTTACTTTTCTTTTGAACAGGAGGGATTATCCATCTTTTATAATCATAGAAAATGAGAGCCTGTGAGATTAAATATCCCTGGAGAAGTATATGGCAGGTGAAAAGAACACTTAAGTTTCCTGTTTTTCACTGTTGTGTTTTATGTACCAGCACTCCAGCTTGCTTAAATCGTTTTTGTGTTTGTTTGTTTTTTTCCTCCTTATTTCCTGACGTGTTAATGCTTTACATTGTCTATGCTATTGAAAATGCAAACACTGTCTTAGGGGTCAAAGTGAAGAGGAAGGGCATAGCTCCACTGACTTTTGAGCTGGGATTTCACTCCCAGAGATTGTTAGACTTAAGAGTCTTACTGTCTTCTGTGCCAGATGCAATGCTTGCTGCAGTTACTTTTGAGCAACAGGTAAGCTAAAAAAGCTCTCTGCTGTGGAGCTGGGAAGACAGGGATGTAAATAAACTTGGGGAGCATTGGTTAAGGTCTGTGATAATGGACATAATATATTACGTGACTAGGAGGTTGGTAATGTTATTTGTTTATATGTTGTAACAAACTCAGTGTTACAGTTTCAAAACAAACAGTACCTGCCCCAAAGAATGGCCAGCATAAGGGCAGAGGGAGGTTCCTCTAGTTAAATACAACTCATCCTTGAAGGAAATAAAGACAACCAGGTGGATTTTGAGGAGAAACTTGAATTACCATTTAGGAAATGAGTTTACCAAATACAGTTTGGCAGATACTAGTGAATAAAGTAGCTGTGCAGAAAGTGTGAATTCTGCCCTGAAGAGTGAGATTTTCATTGGATCATAGAGAATCCAAAAAGTGCTTCTATAACCTGTAAATGAGATTGCAGAACTGAATCCAAATTAAAAACTTTTCATTGCATAAGCCAATTGGTGTATTGGATAATCCTTGGTTTTCATGTGTACCACAAAATGCATGGTAAGCACGGTCATGATACTATCTTAAAAAGGGTTTGCACAAAAGTTAATGTTACTAGCATCAGTAGTTTGCTGTTCTTACTTACCCACCTGTCCTGGTTTCCGCTAGGATAGAGTGAACTTTCTTTCTAGTAGCTGGTATAGTGCTGCGTTTTGGATTCAGTATGAGAAGAATGTTGATAACACACTGATGTTTTCAGTTGTTGCTAAGTCATGTTTAGACCAAGTCAAGGATTTTTCAGCTTCTCATGCCCAGCCAGCAAGAAGGCTGGAGGGGCACAAGAAGTTGCGAGGGGACACAGCCAGGACAGCTGACACAAAGTGGCCAAAGGGGTATTCCATACCATGTGGTGTCATGTCCAGTATATAAACTGGGGGGAATTGGCCTGGGGGGGATTGCTACTCAGGAACTAACTGGGCATTGGTTGGCAAGTGGTGAACAATGGCATTGTGCATCACTTGTGTTGTCTATTCCAATCCTTTTATTATTATTGTTGTCATTATTATTGTTATTATAATTATTTTTTCTTCCTTTTTGTCCTATTAAGCTGTTCTTATCTCAACATACAAGTTTTACTTTTTTTTTGCCTGATTCTCTCCCCCATCCCACTGGGTGTGGGGGGAAGTGAGTGAGCAGCTGTGTGGTGCTTAGTTGCTGGCTGGGGTTAAACCATGACACCAGCTGAATACGAGAGTAAAAGCAAAGTTCCTTAAATCCATACAACTCCATTTTTAAGATTTTATATAAAAAAATCAAATTAACTGGTTATTGAATTAAATGGAATGCTTTGTATTCCTTATATTCTTCCTCTGTAAAAGTCTGTGAACTTTAATTAGCTTATGAATTTTTTTCTTTGATTAAAAGTTATCAGGGTGAGAATTTAATTTTGTGAGTGTCATTTCCATTACTCATGAATAATTACTATAGGAATACTTAAGGTCAGAATAATTATGTTTTTAAGAGATGATTTATTGCTTAGATTATATTTTCTTATGCCTAATAAAGAATTTTGTAAGTTGAATTTTAAAACATTTTAATTTATGTAGCTGAATTTATTGACTAAATTTAAAGTGGCATTTTGTTGGCTACTAATTAAAAAATACCTGGAAGTACTCTTCCACGGCTTAGCTATTTATGACTTCTTTTCTTCATTGCAAAAAAAAGATCATGAACAGAGAGAAATAATTTTCTTGATGTCAGATATGAAGCTTATATTATCCCCAGTAGTTTCATTTTCATGGTAATTTTCAGTAATTCACAGTTTTGAGTCTCTTTGGGGAAAGGCTAATTCATAAGTATTCAGATTTGGATGAGTTAAGCAGAGCCAAAATTCTCAAATACTGAGTATTTACTCTCAAAAAAGCCATCTTCTTTCAGATGCCTCAGAATGAAAGCACCCAAAATCACCAAGAAAGAATAAAAACTTTCCTTTTTCAAAGTTATGAAGATAGGAATGCATAAACTTTCAAAGTTTGAGAATTTTTTAACCTGAACAAATAGGAATTTGGTTGGTAGCTGAGACCAAGATCAGTTCCAGTAGTTGGACAGGTGAATGTTGGGAATACTGTAGATGGGAGGCCCCACCCTACTAATTCACAGGAACCTCAAGTTTTCTGTGTCTGTTCTTAAGTCAGGATTTTTTTTTTTTAGTGGAAATAGCTTTTAGAGGGTTGTAGACCCTAGGTGTATTAATTCTACCATCTCTTCCTTTAGGAGAAAATTAACACAATTGTACACTTGGAAAAAAATCAAGGAATAACTTTCAGGTGTGTATGAAGGACTTTTCATGTTACTTCAATTTACTTGCATAAGCTTCGTATATTGTAGCATGATTTGTGTTCCATTTTTGTGCTGTAAGGGTGAGAATGATATGCAAGTATTATGTTTAGCAAACAGTAATTTGTGCATGTGAATGTTGGGGTTAACACATGAACCTAGTGGCTGTGCATGAAAACTGGTGTGCAGCTCGCACTACCATCGTTGCAGTGGGTAATTTCTGGTTTAGTATGTACTTACATATAGCACAAATTGTGAGGATGTGAAGTTGAATGCATCCAGAGGAGGGCAACAAAGCTGGTGAAAGGGCTGGAAGGAATGTCCTATGAGGAGCGGCTGGGCACTCTGGGTTTGTCTCATCTGGAGAAAAGGAGGCTGAGGGGAGACCTCATTGCTCTCTGCAGCTTCCTGAGGAGGGGAGGGAAGTGCTGAGCTCTTCTCCCTGGGATCCAGTGATAGGACACGTGGGAATGGTTCAAAGCTGCACCAGGGGACGTTTAGACTCTACATTAGGAAGCATTTCTTTACCGAGAGGGTGGTCAAACACTGGAACAGGATTCCTACAGTGGAGATCGATGCCCCAAGCCTGTCAGTGTTTAAGAGGCATTTGGACAATGCCCTTTTAATAACATGCTTTAACTTGGTCAGCCCTGAATTGCTCAGGCAGTTGGACTAGATGGTTGTTTTAGGTCCCTTCCAACTGAAGTAGTCTATTCTGTTCTACTAAAGGTAAGCAGAAAGGTGTAATAGCTGGAATTCAGCTAAATGATCCTACCTTTTTTTTAGGCTTTAATACAGCAAGGGCTTTGCTTTTACATCCATATGTGTTGTTCGATCAAATTTTAAAGAATGGAATCTTAAGACCTGTGTACAAAATTTTATGTACAGAAGCGCATATGTCCATACTACATAGTATGTCATATCTACCTTCACAAATTACATAAAAGAATACAAAAATGATATTTTTGGCTGCTCATACTCTGATTTGCACTGAAAATCACAATTACTATTCTGTACAGATAGGCTTTTTACCTTTCTCAGGTGACATGCTTCTCTAACTTCCATCTTTTTCTTCTTTGGTGTTACATTTTTCCTTTTCTTCTCTGCAAAGAAGCTTCCAGGGGCAAAAGAAAATATGTCATCATTTCTTCTTACACTGTTAGAGTTTATTGATCCTTCCTGAAAGCCATCACAGGTAGCAGTGCTGGATGTGTTGTCTCCTGTTGCTTTCTTACTACACCCTTATCTTGAAGCTATCCTAATAGAATTGTACCAGGTACTTCTGTAGTGATTATTTTACCATATAACAAAGCAAATAATTACAGGTTTTCTTGCAGAATTTACTGTATAAGGAAGTTACTACTACAGCATGGCCAGGGCTAGATGAATCAATATAATAAGCTTCGTGCACTACTCTTTTCAGAAATCTTTCTTGGTTTGGCTGTCAACAGTTTTTAATCCAAGAATATTTCATAAACGGTAGATTATGTGGACTGTCTTCACCCTTACTAAAGGAATATGGCATAAAGCAGGCCTGGATTACAAGCCTGAATTCAGTATCACCCTGAAAAAGGTTAAAAGGAAGCAATTTTGCAAATAAATGCTTGGTGATTGCTGGTATGTGAGTTCACACATCAAAGCTTTCAGTAACACTTCAACATTGCCGCCACTCTTGGGTGTAATTGCATCTTTGGCATTTTCCATTTTATCCTCTCAGGGGCATGCACCCAAGAGAAACACTGCTGACTCAATTTTAATGCCAGCACAGTGTTTCTCGCTGTAAGGAGCACTGGCTGGCCATTGCAGCAGAGGTGTAGGGGAAGCGAGGGAGAGGAGCTCAAGTTCAGCTGTGTTTGGAGCTTGCTTTGCTTTGCTGCTGACCAAGGAGGCCGACTGCCTCTGTGTCTTCAGACCTGCCCTTTGTAAGGGACCAAAATGCGAAGACCTCAGAGCGCACTGGTGCTTATGCCCAGCATGCTGCAGTGCTGCAGGAAAGCTTCAGTCTGTCCCAAAACCGCAGCGGTGCAGCCGGTGAGGCCAGGAGCCCTGCCTCTCGGCAGGACCGGCTGGCTAACGGCCGACGGGATGCACCAGCTCTCCTGCTTATTCCAGAGCTACCTTGGCTCACGCTGCATGGGGCGTTTCTGCACTTCATTAAATCTTCATATGGTAGGTTACGGCTGGAGACAGTTTGAAATTGAGAGTAGCACTGGGCTGACTGAGTGCAAAGTTTATATTGCACTACTTGACTGAGTTCAGATAGATTGTATATGTAATTAAATTTCCAGGTTGTATTTTATTTGTTTTTTGCAAGTCAGCTAAGCTAAAAAAAAATGGAAGGAAAGTGTAATCACCACAAACAAGGGCGTGTTTGCATATTTTTGTTCCTGAACAAAAATAAATGAAGCATCTACTGCTAATGAAAGCTAAACAACCTCTTACAGCAAATAAAATTAATACATTGGAAAAAGTTGTGCAATTCTGAAAATTTACACTGTGGTAGCAGAAAAATGCCAACAAACTAGAAATGGCCAAATCCACTAACAGCTGTTCAAGCATACCATCAGGCACAATTTGCTTTCCTAAAGTGTTTAAGTAAATTGTTTTAGATGCCTATGAGACATGGTAGTTGTACATGGATCCAACCTGTGGGACATGGAAAACCTTTAACTGAAAGGTAATCCATCACATAAACTGGAATAATATTTATAGTGATATTATTTACATTTGATGCTTTTCTAGCCAGTTGCCTTGCAAAGGCAGTCTGATAGTGCGAGCTAATCACTTTTTGAAATAGTTTTCAAAATGTTTTTTAGATCCATTTCTTTAGCTGTAAGTTTTGATTTTTGGGAAAGGGACAAAGAATCATAGAATTTACCCAAGTGAATCCTACTGGTGTGGAACATGATGTGAAGGACTAGAATCTTAATCTTCAAACATATAACTGGAGAAGTTATGTATGGAGACAAGAAGGAAAATTCAAAATTCGGAGTGAGGTTGCAAAACTGATGACTTCCAAAGGACAGATAGATCCGTGAACAGCCTACTGTTTTCCAAACCTGTTTATCACAAACCTAATGTGAAGGGGAGATTTCTCAGAAAAAAAACCCTGGCACACAACTTTCCTGTTTGTTCATTTTTTTGGTTTTGCTGTTTATGTTGAAATCATGAAGCTGGTTAAGACTGGGCGTAATGGTCGGATCTCGGTGCAGTGAGGCTGGAGAGAATACTGACTGAACAGAAAAGCATAGTGGAAGACACTTTGCCTGAATAATGCGTGGGCTGAATTCTCATGAAAATTAATAGGAATTTTTAATCCAAACCTCTGAACTGTCATTTTAAAAATATCTCAATATGTGCTTCTACAGACCTTTTGTAGCCAATAAAAGCCAACCTTTACTACCTGATGGTAGCTGATGGTGGGCCTGAGGTTGGTTATACCTGGTGAATAGAGGGCTCCGGGGAGACCTTACAGCAGCCTTCCAGTACCTAAAGGGGGCCTACAAAAGGGCTGGAGAGGGACTTTTTACAAGGGTGTGTAGTGATAAGACAAGGGGTGATGGCTTTAAACTGAAAGAGGGTAGATTTAGATTAGGTGTAAGGAAAGAGTCCTTCACTGTGAGGGTTGTGAGGTGGTGGAACAGGCTGCCCAGAGAGGCTGTGGATGCCCCATCCCTGGCAGTGTTCAAGGCCAGGTTGGATGGGGCTTTGAGCAACCTGGTCTAGTGGAAGGTGTCACTGCCCAGGGCAGGGGGATTGGAACTAGGTGATCTTTAAGGTCCCTTCCAACCAAAACCAGTCTATGATTCTATGCCTACCCTGCAGGTCAATCACAGTATTTTAAAAGTGAAGCACAGGTCTCGGAAGAATACACTGATCTGCATTCAACACAGCAGGGTACATTTTTAGCAAGCTAACTGTCCCTGTTCAGGCATATGACAAAAACACTGAGCCACTTTTGCCATGTGGTGCCATTCAGCAGGAGTTAAAATATAGCTTTTGAGAAAGTCTTTAAACAACTGTTGACAATTTGTTATTTTGCAGCACTATGATTATGTGAAGTTATATAAACCCTAATTCTCGAAGATACGCACCCTCAGCTGGGTAACAGTTTCTGAAGTGTCTGTGTCCCAGCAGCTTTTAACAGGGCTCTTGCTCTTAAATCATCCATGTGTTTTTGAAAATATGACCATATGGTGCCTAAATATAACTGTAGGAGTTTAAATTTAGCTGCCTGTTTTTTAAATGTTTGCCTTCACTCTTTTAAGCCTTTGCTGAGACTGTTTTCCTCTTTTAGCTTGAAAGTGTAGACCCCTAGGACGAGCAGGTTCATCCCCCAGACACCCTCCCAGATTCACAGCGATAAATGTGCGTTTATTTGTACTTGGTAGTTTCTGTCAAATAAGTTGAGATCATGGCATACTTTTTCAAAGTCTGTTTAAATGCTTTGTTGTGAATTAATCGGCATCTAGTCTCCAAGCTCTTACATATATGTATATCCTTAGTGGCTATTCAAGTAATTTAAAAAGCCAGGGACTATGTTGCTGGTAGCCTGCTATGCAGAAACAGCATAGGGTTGGAGGATGGGAAGGACCTCTGGGTCAGTAGCTCCAGGCACCTGCCAACACCTCCTAACGCCCCCCTAGAAAATTTTTAAGTTATATCTTAGAGGCTGGATAGGTTTTCTTGTCCTTATTACTTCTATTGGGAAGCTGTTACAAAAAGCTGTGTTTGACAAGTTATCCTTTTAATTGCTGTTATAAAACTATTTATGGCAAGTTGTTCAGTTGCCAATGTAGTAAATACACATTTGCAGTTGTATTGATAGCTATTTCAAACCACTTTTCCTTGTCTTGTTTGTACCTGGACATATTTACAGAGTAACGAAATGTCTTTGTTTTACTAGACTGAATAAGGTTCTCCTCCAGTTATCCTATAGCTCATTTGTGGGCCTATTCTTGGGATGCATAAGCTATGGTTTATGGCTTATACTTATGGCTGTAGAGGGCTTAGAACCCAAACTGTCTGGCCAGCTGTGATGCTGCCTAACTGTTAGGCTATCATGGGAAGATGAGAAGCAGCCACTGCTTTTCTAAAGAGAGAAAGGGACCAGTTGTTTGAACAAAAAAACATATTGGTGTATAAAAGGATGGTTTTGAATACTGATTTCTCATAGACATCTGCGCATAGACAGCTAAATGGGCAGGAGATCATGAGGGTGAATTTCAGGCGCATGCATTCTTCCATTCATCATTTTCTATTGACTAATAGAGGCATCCCACAATTTAGCTGGCTGGATCTCAGAATCGCATACAGCTCCCTACCTTTTGTTGTACAGAGTTCAAGCATGTAATGCAGCCTTGTGAATTTGGTTTATAGAGTTGAGTATCCACTTTTGTCATTGTATGAATATTGAAATGCATGAATTCCTGTTTGGATATCACCTTTGGGGGGGGAGGAGGGGCATGCTAGGTTATTTAATCCATCTTTGGTGTAGACTAGTCCCACACAGTTCTTATTCTCTTTTCATTTGTATCTGAAGAACCTTTTGATATTTTTTTTTCCTCTTCTCTTATTGCTTTTCTATTTCTCATCTACTTGGCATAATTGGTGATCAACAGTGTTTATTATGTTTAAAGATTTCTATTACTCTTCTATTTCCCAGAACGTTTCCTCAGGGGACAATCCCTTTAGTCCAGTCTGTAGCCTTGCTTACAGACTGAAAGTGGAAAATGATAAATTAATTTGAACAGAGGTAAGGAGGTTAGCTTTTGAATTTTATTATTTGATCATATGCCCCTGCACAAATTGTTTTGTTTCATGAGAAAATTCTCTCTCTCTCTCAACTGGTGATACTGATATTTGGGAAATAGGGGGAGTCATGAGACTAATGACTATCCAAAAACTAGCTGAGAATTTGCAAGTGCAAAGGACTATACAAAATTACCAAATGTTATTTCTGTAGGATAATTACGGCTAAAATTTAGTTTGCTTGCAACAGAATTTGTTCGTATACTTGTTGGCATTTTTTCTTAGTGTTCTGTGCCTTGCTTATGATGAAATATTTGAGATTTGTGTGGTTAATCCTGTTTAGAAAAACCCAGACTAATTTCTACCATGGTAGAAAGCACTGCAGCAGTCTCCTGGAAGGCTGCCCCTCCTAATTATGCAGTGCTTATAATTCTGTGATTGAACAAATATCAGTTACAACATAAAGCAGTTTATTCTAGAACTTTTGAAGTTTCTCTTTCTTCTATAATGCCTGTTTTAGTACTTTGGATTGAAATGACATTAAGAAAAAAAGGCTTATGTGGAAAACACATACTAGAGCACATGAAAAGGCTTGAAACAGTCTATCATGACAGAGTTACAGGCTTTATGCATTCATGGGTCAAAACAGAATTACCCTGGATTTACACCATGGTAGTTCAGTGCAGGATCCAACTCATGACTGCTTTGAGACCAAGTACAAATTTATGTACCATTCACAAGGCATTGCATTAGAGGAGAGGTTGATTGAATGGCAATGAGACAATCGTATGGAAAGATGAGAAAACTTGATTGCTGTTTGTTGCTGGTTGTAACGTTTAGTTGTCTATCAGTTGTTCAAAGTAATAAAAATAACAAACCATTATCATAAAAATGGACCTCATTGGGTCAGTACTGCCAATGGAAATGAATGATCTTTGTACCAACAAACTTCAGCAAACCCTGAAATGGACCATGACAGGAGAATTGATCTGTAAGTGGAAAAAATTTAATTTGCTTCCACTAAGACCACAGATTTCCTATTTGGTGTGTGGAATTTCAGTAGCTGCTGTTCAACAACACTTTGCAATGGTAAAGTGGTTCCTTTCCTACAGCGATCTGAAAAGTCATCGTGCGTGACCCATGTTCGAGCTGAGAGGCCTCACTCGAACCCAGAGAAGACTTGGTGAATCAAACCTGAACGAGAGTCTCTTGGTCCAGCCCTACCCCTGCAGACAGCATAATTCACAGGCATGTTTCTGCAGGGAAATGAGATGGCTTTTACTGGTTTGTCTGGTTCTTTTCACTGAGATAACCAGAAAAGTCCCTGGATGAGACTGTTTATGGCACATGAACGTAATGATGCTGTTTGCAGACTGGTGCCAGCGTCCCTACATGGCACTGCGTTGTGCTGTGGTGGATGTATTAGCTCAGTCCATTTCTTGCTCTGTGTTCTCCATTGGTGCTGATCTTTGTGACACGGTTTGGGTACTCTTTATGTTCGTTCCTTTTATTTTTCTGCCATCTGCAAACAGCAGTAAAAGGAAGAAGAAAACAAAAATGGCATTATAATTTAGGCCTCTGACTGAAATACAGGGATTATGTTTGTATTTACTTGTGAAGACAGGCATGTTAAATGTGAAACATTTGTTTCTGGCTGCTCCCATGTTTTGATGAAATCCTCTCGACCACTGGACTTTGCAAAGAATTGAACGCTGACACCTTCACTGGCTTTGGTTCAGAAAGTGCTTGCCTCGAGTGTCAGGAAATCAGATCTAGAGACCAGTTCAAACACTGAATGAAAAAATGTTTTGTAAAGTTCATTTATTCTGGAAATGAGTCCACTGGAAATAAATTAGGAATGAAAAATCAGTGCAAATATAATTAATAGACTATTATCTTACTACTATAAAACAGTGACATATTTAAAAAAAATATAAAACTAAATTATACAACTATAGATTTGACAAATCCATTGTTGAATCGTGTTGTATGGTTGGGAAAGCCAAGTATGTCCTTGGAGAGTGGGCGTTAAAAAGAGACTTTGGAGCAGACAATGGAGCATTAGATAAGCAACGCACCTCGAATGACAGTAGCAGTCCAGACTGCTCCTGTCCGCTGGGAGGGAGTGGTCAGTGGTCATTTGGAGAGACAGATCTCAGAAAAAGCAGCCAAAAATCTTGAGGTAAAAAATTCTGGATTTCAACTATGTGCTATGAAAAAAAAACCCCTCCTTTTGAATTACTTAAGGTTACTGCCTGTTAATTTTATTGGATGTCCTTTCTGCCCTGTGGCATGAAAAACAGTGAATAACCGTGGTTTCTTTATGCTTCATCCCCATGTAATTAATGTTTTTATAGCCTTCTGTCATGCCCCTCACCAGTTTTCTCCCTTCTGTAATCTGTAGAAGCTGCTTGAATCTCTACTCATCTTAGCAGTATCTCTGGGGTTTTTGAGATGCAGAAAACAATATGTCATAATTTATACAATGGCAAAATGCAGTTTTCCCATTTCTTCCCTAATCAATTCTAGCATTTTGTTTGCCTAGTGGCACTTTGCACAACACTGACACTTTCAGAGGACAGCCTACATCCTGCAGGATCTCTTTCTGTGTGTAACAGCTAATTTGGAGCTCACCACTGTTTAGATTTACAGAACATAGGTTTTCTATAGTTGTGTTTCTTTCAGTTATTGATGATGAATTTATTCTGTCATTGCAATGCTCATATCAGAAGATCCTTTGATGAATCTTCGCAGTCAGCTTTCATTTTCACTACTCTGGATAGGTTTGGTATCATTGATAAGCTTTGCTACCTCACTATTCACTTCTAAATCATCTTTGTGTTGAAAGGTACCAATGCTGACACAGAGCTCTTGTGGGACGTGGCCATTGGCTTTCCTCCAGTGTGGAAACTGCCTGCTTACGTGCCTACTTTTGGACCCCTTTCAGCAGAGGTGCAACCCTGCAGCAGTGCCTGCATGGAGTCAGCCCGCTGCTGGCAGAAACCAACACGGCAGATGTGGCTTGAGGACGCAGGCAAAGATGTAAGTGGTTAATACTTAAAAAAAAAAAATACACTATTATTATATTAGACAATTGGTCATGGTTATTTTGTGGGAAAAACATTAAGGAAATGGTAGCGTGGGCATGGGAAAGGAGCATGGGGAAATGTAGCAGTGGTACGGGGAAACCTGTTACCATCTGTGGAAGATTTCAGCAGAGGTCGGTCTAGCTGAGCCCCTGAGCTTCCTTCCAGCCTGAATTATCCTATGACCTTGGAAATGTAGCAGTGATCTCTGTTGTCCAGCTTTGCCACTTAATCCAGATGCTTCTTCCCTATGAGATACTGGATGCATTGTTTCATGCCAGTAGCAGAAAGCCCCATGGTGTAGAGGAGAGGAAAACAGTATCTTCAGAATTAAAATCCTGGAGATCACCTTTTACTTGGCTAAGAAATTCTAAATGTCTCCATGTTGTGGTATTGCTGCAAGCTCTCTGCTTGCTTCCTGAGTCCAAGATCAATTTCTAATCTTTAACTCTTAGCGTTAATGGTCACTTTGTTTTATGTGTTAGTTAGGTGATCTGACCTTTTCAAACTGGTGGGCCCTTTAATCAAAATTGTATTCATCTCCCCATGTTCAGCATTTCCACTTTATTAATCTTTGCTGCCTCTGGAGCCTGGTATGCTCTTTAATGTGTTTGAGAGCACAAAATACTTGACATGGGTTCAGTAGTGCTCTGGTGGAAATCAGCCATTTTAAAAATCACCTCTTAGCATAACTTAATTTCATGCTCCTTTAACTCCCTACTGTCAAACCTGCTTAATACCTGTACTTTAATTTTGCTCACATTTTCCTCCTAAATACATTTCTGCCAAATGTACTCTTGCCATTAAATCGATATTGCTTCTGAGAAGCAGTAAGAAAGATTTGCTTCCTGAAAGGGGTTATTATTTCCACATAGTTTGGATACATTAACATATATAGCCAATTAATATAAATTTCAAAGAACGAGGGAATATAAATTTCACTGAAATTTGCATGGACTTTTTTTTTATTTTTAATTTTTTTTATTGTTTTACCCTGGCCACTGGGTGTTTTGGACCTGATGCTTATGGGAACTTTGGAATAGTTAGATTTGTCCAGATAAAGGCTTATCTAGCTCCATATGTTGTCTTAGTGGCCCACAGCATGTTTTCAGGGAGGAGGAAAAGACTAGGGCAAACATTTCACTAGGTTTCCCAAACATAAACTTTCAGTTTCAAGAGACCTGCAGTTTAAAGGTTTGTTTTCTTTTCTGTTTTGTTTTGAGTTTTTTGGGGGGGAGTGGTGGTTTGGTTTTTTTGTGGGTTTTTTGTTGTTGTTGTTGGGTTTTTTTTGCTAGAGCTGGTATATATACCTTTATTTGTCCCTACATTTTTCTGTATTCTGTGATACCCTCATCACTTTTAAGCCATACACTTTTTGGCATCTGTGCAACCTATGGCAATGTGTTACAGAATTTACCATCCCATGGTGTAAAAACGCTTTCATTTTGATGGTTTTCAACTGCTTCTTGATCATTGAAGTGGTCTCTAATTCCTGTCCTTGGATGTTGAACAGTCATTTTCTATTTACTTTCTCCAATCTGTGATTTCATGAGCTCTTGCCACAGATTTCTTTCCCTCCTGTTTTCAGTGACTTAGGATTGCTGTGAGTTCATTGTCTTTAATGGGAAAAAGTAATAATTTACATTGGAAGGATGCAGAGGATTGGCACACTTCAGGTGTAACTTGTACCTTTCCGATACCATAACAGCCAGGTCAGTTCAAACAATGAGTTACATTCTGCTATTTACAGGCTTGTGTCTGTGGTGGGCTATGAGAAATAGCACAGTGGGCATTGCTTTTGTAATCTGTGTGTCGATGAATATCATTTCATTTAGCAAGTTAATAGTGACATTAGATAAACAATTCCAAGAAACAATGGTTAGTCATTTCCGAGATGTCTGCTGGAATTTGTTTTGAAACTTTACAGAAATTTTTAAATATGTCGAGTGTTTGCACAAGAGTTGTCTATGTGAATGCGTTTTGGTAGAAAAATATTACGTAAATAGCACTATGACTGTGTACATGCACTTTTGAATTTAATGGATTGAATGTGTGCTTTAGTAGGTACAGGGTCACCCTGCAGAAAATGCGCTTTTGAACTTTTAGTTCATAAGATATGGCTAAAATTGGCCTGATTACAAGTGATAAGGATTTACTTGAGTAAAATGGGCTTCATTCACTGCTTTAATTAGCAAAAAGTGTTTTGTTGTGAGTGTGGCAATTTTGATATCAGCTTTCATTTGTGATAACAGCACCAAAGTTGGGGTAACACAAAACAGCCAACTTGCATCCATCCAGACCAATACACCACAGATTATCTGCAGTACAACACCTCCTACTGAAAAGCGGAATGGAAATGTGCTAATTTATTGCTGGCTTCATACAGCAATCTTGTAGCTGAGTAAAACAATTGCAATTTAAGGGTACACCAAGGTAGAAAAATCTTTATAGCCTCACCTTTCCAACAGCTGTGCCTCAGGCCAGGCATATGTCCCCCCAGGAAAGAAAGTGCTGGCAAGCTTCTGCAGTGCCACTGTGTTTCTCATTTGTTAACTTTCCCTTGAAGATTCAAAGTCCTGCAGTCTTTTTGAGCTTTTTCTTTCACACAGATTTTTCAGTCTTCCAATACACTCCAACTTATGTAACCAATCCTAATTAACCAGCACAACCTGAATTTCAAATACCAAATTGTGACTATCTGTCCTAAAAGTATTTGTGAAATACCTTGCTGCAGAAGGGTAAACCCAGTTGTGAAATGCTGTTGGCTGCAGCAATGCTGGATGAAGTTTTTCAACCAAGTTTTAAAATCAGAGAAGAGCCCTGCACTATCACAAGAAACAAAAAAAACCTGGAAGAAAATGTTGTATGCCCAGGTAGTGCCTATGAACCGATGAGAGGCAACATTAATATATGGCTTGCTGTGAGTTATTAATTTAGTTTTACTACCAAAAAAAAAAAATCAGAGATAGTCTATAAAATTCCACACTGGCAAGGAGAAGGGACAGCAAAAGCATAAATCTAATCACCAGCTAAGTATTTGTTCAGTCCCTGTCAAACCAACTGATTTGGCCTGTTTTAATTAGGCACTGAGGGAGTAAGGTTAAATCATTAGCTGTTTTTGGCTCATCACAGAGTTGTCTGAAAATTGGTTTAAAGTCGATGCGCTCTGCAGATAGCGGGAAAGTGTTCCACACATTTTTATGAGATGTTATTACTTGCATTCTGAAATTCAAGATAATATTTCATATTTATTGCAACAAATGTTGCCACAGTGAAGCAGTTATTGAAACTGTAATTGACGATACAGTTCAGAAGTATTTAAAATTGTTTACATTAACAGATGTTCATGCATATGCTGTTTATTTTAATAAAGAGAAAAAGAGTATAACAGTTCTAGTGCTTTTATTATATTAATTTCCTAGGTAGTGAATCTGAAGTGGTTATATATACACACAGACAAATGAGCCATCAGTCCGTGCTTCATTCATTCACAGGTACAACCACTGGAATTTCTTTCCAAGACTGCCTGTTTCTCTCTGGCTTTAAACAGAGTCTGTGGTGAGTGACTTGGGTGTCGAATATGTCCCAGTAGGTATCCTCAGCATGCGATCCCTAGCATCTGTTCAGTGTATGCCATTAGTGTCTCTCCTCTGTGGAGACTATTATCTTTGAAAGTTAAAGCTGCCCAACTCCTGTGGTTGTTTTCCCAGTAAGTTCAACTAACTCTTTGTTCTGCACCCCAGAGGGAACTGTGATTTCCCCTCCAGGATGTTTTTCATTCTGCCTGTCCAAACTAACAATTTCTCAACCCTTCACATTTAATTTGGATTTTTTTTTTGAGATCTGTACATGGTCAGTGAGCTATCTGATCTCAGGGCTATCCCATCAGTTATGGGTTTCATTATTAGCAAATAATGTTTTGTCTAGCTCTTTCTGGATACAACTGTAGAGGGATTTTAAATCTAACAGTTGAGGCATGGCTCTATAATGATAGATAGGAATGATAGATTTGTTCCTTAGGAACAAATACCTAAATTCTTGAATTACATCAAATCCAGAGTGTTTTGATTTTAATTTTTTTTTTATTTTTTATTTATATTGGGAGTCCTACTTTGCTGTCTTTCACAGTTGGTTCAAATACTTGTTGCTCTTGCAGCATAAATTAATTTGATTAATTTGCTTTGCATATATATGTCCCGGCTAGTAGTTCTCATAATCTATTGGATGTATCTTCTGAATCCTTGACAAAAGCTGCAGTAGTGCTAGTAGTTTAGTGCTGCCTGAAAATTTCTGGTTTTCTTCTAGTAAGCTAAGGTACGTGTTGAACATGGAACTTCTGGAGTTTTGCTGGGTGAGCTCCCTAGAACATCAGTCTTTTCCAAATACTTGCAGCTTCTGCTGCAGAGCACTGTGACTTTTGTCTTTTTCTTCCTCTTTTTTTTCCTGATTAGATCTAACAACACTTTGCAGTTGGCCATTTTAGTAGCTCATTCAGTGAAAATCTATTGATTCCACTGGAACTTTAAAGACATAGGCAAGCATGTAGAAAAATTGATTGTAGTGGTGTTAATCTTTCTTTAAAGGGGATTAATCACACTCTGAATGCCTGGTCATACTGCCCTCTCAGCCTGTCATCCACAGGTTTTTAATATCTAGAAAGCGACATGTCTTTTTGTGACTTGTAAAGATTAAGGTCTCTAAGGATTGTAATAAGTGGGAATATCTTAACTATATCAACTATTATAAGGACTGGCATTTCAAAGCCACTTCTGTATAACATGTAACTTAATGTTACCAGAAACTGTAAGTATTGGTATCCCTTGATTTTTTTTCTTTTTTTCTGTCCAGTCAGCTATCTCCATAATGACCTGCATTATGGGTGCTGACATTACCTGAGCTGATGCGCCATCCTTCTTGGCTCCCTGCACGCAGGCCACAGAAGTGGCTGACAGGTTCAGGACGTCCCTACCAAGTCAGTGCAGTGACCAACCTCCCCAAAAGGCCAGCCACCAGTTTCTCATGAACTAACATCAAAAGATCCTGTCAGAATGGTTTGGTTGCTGTGTTTCTCATCATTTATCACATCTCCCTGCACCTTCTTCACACTCTTCCCCATTTCACACCAGAATGATTTTCATGCTAATTGAGGCCTGGGTACTCCTGCCATTCATGGGTACCAACTTCTTTTAGGTGGGGAGAAAAAAAAAAAAAAAAAAAAAAAAAAAAAAAAAAGAAAAAAAAAAGAGAGAGTTGGAATGCTTTTTTCTGAGATGATTGAGACCATCCCAGTCAAGAGTGAAATGACCTTGGTTTACAGCTGCTTACTTCATTTTTCTAGCCTAAACCTTGTCTCTGTTGTGCTTCTCAGGGCCTCCCCTTCCTGCTTTTCAGCAAGCCCTACAGTCTGGTCTCTTTGAATTGCCTGCATGTTACCTTCTAAGTTTTTTACTCTATGATTTGACTTACAAATAAGTCTTTACTCACTAAGCAGGTGTGTCTGTCCTGCTTCTTATTCCCACTGTACAAACAATTTGGGTTTGGCTGTTTCCAACAAGTTGAGACTGTCCCTTGTGAGCAGAGTTTAAGTGGTAAGTGGTCTGCTAGAGCCAGCAATACTTCTTACAGCTCTTCTCTCACTTTCATACTTCCCACAACTTGACCCCTAAATGCTGTCATACCTGTATATTTACCTATGCTTTTTTGTTGAAGGCTGTCTTTTGTGGTCACCCTTTCTTAGTTTTACCCTCTGTCTTTGGTCCCTAATGTGAGCTATTAGTCAAGAGCTTTCCACTGCAAAGCTTTCCCCAGAGCATCAGGGCAGGGATAACAGAAATGTCCCTTTCTGGGGCCTTTTTTTAAAAAAAAAAAAAAAAAAGCCTCACCAAAGGCAAAACAGTGTTGCTCTTTCAAGTCAGAAGTCTTTAACCCCTAATGCAGGTAGTTACATTGCTGCCATATCTACTTATACCCAGGCACAGGACTACTAGGGAGACAATAGCTCACTGAGGAGTATACCGATTGGAGTGAGTACAAGTATTAGCTGGCTGCAGCTATTTACAGCACAGCTGGAAATGGGCTTGAAAACACCCAGTGGGAAAGATTTGTTTTTCCATGATGGAGGTAGTGTCTGTAGGTATGGTACCATCTGGATATTACTGTCTGATATTTACAGAATATGTGCTACTGCTGATTAATAAAAATTCAGTCTCCTGCTTTCAGTCAATGAAGAATTACCTAATGATTTATATTAACGGTGTCTCCTTACTTGGAAGCTGAACAAGGCACGGGAAGAAATATTTCAAATTCCAAAATTAGATACCTAAATCTAACACCTAATAGGTGTTTTAGATATTTGAAAGACATCAGCATGTAAATACAGCTACTCAAGTCAATCTCCAACTGATTAAATATTGTTGGCATCTCTAGGTGGCAGTCCTGTGTTCATAATACTACTTTTCTATGAGATACAAATGCCTCCTTTTTCTATATATCTAAGGCAGTAGAGGTGCTAACCAGACGACTGAGGCTGTTTCCCACAACTGCCTCCTTTGCAGAAGGAGCAGACGTAATGAGTGGTGGCGTTAGGTGTCTTGCTTGAAAGAGTGCTGTCCCCAACGTGCTGGTCCGGGTGACCCCGTGGGAGGGATGGCTCTTGCTCATCTTCCCCACAGCACCCTGCCTGTGAACGGCAGTTTTGCTCAAAGCTTGCCTTCTAACACTGTGGTATATTCATTGTCAAAGTGCATGCTCTTGCAGGTAGAGGTTATCTGTATATTAACATCCTCTTTGAGGTAAATGTTCATGGGAGGTGAACGTTAAAAACAAACTTTTTTTTATTTTAGTTTTAAAGCTTTTTATATAGCTGTTCTCCTTATTTAGTAATAGTACCTGTATGCTAGCCAGGAACTATGAAACAATCTGCAGTTTTGTTCAAATAAATATCAAGTATTCATCAGCAATCTTTTCTGTGGTCCTGCACGAACTGAGTTGGAATAAGCTAAGCATTTAGTTTTGCACAATTCTATTTATATTCCACTTGTCGTTTTGAATTTTCTACCAAACAAAACCCCCATTTTTGAAACTATGATGCAGGTCTGCATGTTATGCATATGGTCACTTGCACTTGCAGACTACTGAGGTTTTAAATTATAATTCCTTCTTGAGAAGAGGGAAGGAAGATTAAATGAAAATGAAGAGAAGAGAAGATAATACAATATATTTGAGACTCTTTGCTGGTTCACTACCTCCAAAATCCCTTTGAATATTTTGTAGACAAGAACAACTACAGTATATAGGCATTATTTCTTTTTCAGTGGAAATATGCTACATTTGTCTTTTTTTTTGTTAGAAAATGTAAAACAAAAATTCTGGGAATGTAAGTCTTAAAATATGTGGTACATCTTTCATAGATACAAAACATAGGCAGCTCTCATGTTTTCTGCATCTGAAGAAAGGTAGTAAAGTTCACAGCATCCTCTGCAGCCTCAAAGGACAACCGTTCTGTGTGCAATGGAATTCAGATACTGTTGTCAAGATAACTGTAATAGTATTGTTGATGGGAACTTAACGAGAGCCAGGGCCAAAGCAGAGTTTTAGCTCAGAGAGATATTTTGGCAGGAATTTTAATAAAGAAAGTAAAGCAACTAAGTCTCCAGACATATTCTCTGCTTTATCCCTACAACTTGTGATTTATCTCCCCCTCTCCTCACCCTCATAGTAAATCTCCAGAATTTTTCTTTGCTTCTTGCCAGAGTTGAAGGTCATTTTTACTGAATTTGTGTTCATTGTTAGGAGAGCAAAGACTGTCAGAGGTGAATTGTGGGCAAGATCTAGGAAGAAAACCCAAAAACATCTTGGCACTAGCTTTTATAAACAACTTTTTTTAGCCAAAGCTTATTTGCTTTCTCTTCCCTACTATCTCTCTGTGCCAAGGGAGCAAGAAAGTTTTTATATAAAGATACAATTATGCCATTTCTGTGCTATTCAGGAGTCTCTCTGCATCAGATGAAAAGTCAAGGTGGCTTCACAAAGCCTCTGGGTCTCTTGGGTCTTTGCAGAAGGGAAAATTTCCAAATCTTTAATCTTGCTCCATGTTGGTGGGCCAAACACAGCAGAGTTTAAAGGGATTCGTCAACAGTGATGCAGCCAAAGCAATGGAAAAATGTACTGCAGAAGAGACATAGCGATACAGTTTAGGGGAGTAGCTTCTCTATTTTTAATAAATACTTTTTCATTCCTACTCCCGCTAACATTTATGAGCACACAGGTAAGTAATAACAAAATAAAATCCCGAAGTGTTTTCCCCAGGACTAGCTACTGAGAAGTCCAGTTCTTGCTTGCAGTCAGTTTCTGCTCAATGGTATAACTTATTAGTTCTTAGGATCCTTCAGCCAGGAAGCAGTCCTTTAAAAGCACTGAGGAAATTTACGATGAGTTAAATATATAGGGTTATTTTTTCACATTACTCAAAATTCTGCATATGATCTGATTTGTAGCATCTGTCATAGACAGCAGTGTTTGAATAGTGCAATCAATGAAACCCCAAAATAAATAGTTGAAATAATCAACCCCAGAAATAACAAAGACCTTAATCTGCAGCATCCGTAGGATTTATTTGCTGACCACAGTTCTTGGACTGGCATAATTTCAGGAAGACAAAAGGCAGCTCTTATGACATTTTCAAAGTGTTTGTTAAATAATAAATCCAAAATACAGCCTGCCAGATTTCTAGACTTGACAATGGTTTAATAATAGTATTGTAGCATGAATGCCAAAACAGAAGTATGCCGAATGTGCCCATCAGCTTACTACTCTGGTAGGGTGGTGCATATTTCTGTTAATGAATATTTAGATTTTCCTGAAAAACAAAGTTGGCATATAAAGCTTCTGAGGTTTCAGTAGCTTGTGAATAGTGAGGAATTCTGTTCTTTACTGTTTTCAGAGGCTCGGGCACAAAATTCTTTCAGAGTTTTCCACGATACCAAATGCATATATGTCCACAGCAGTGGTGATCTACATCAATTTCCTACACTTCTTCAGCTTCCAGCTGACACTCATTATTTCTTCTTCCTTCCCAGTTTGTCAGTTCTCCTTCCTGCCTTGATTATATTCTGGGATGGGAGGACTAGGTCAGCAGTGAAATTAAATAGCTAGTTTGGGAAGTTATATAGTCACTGTGCTTTATTTCTTTTTCTGAGAGCGATTAACTCTTAGTACTCCACGGAGGAAACAACATCCTATTGGCTTCTGCAGGAATGGCAAGGACACAGCTGTTACTGAGCTGTGACTTCCAGCTGGGGGCTGCCCAGCTGGAAAGCAGCTTTGCAGAAAAGGGCCTCGGAGTCCTGGTGGACACCATGTTGAACATGAGCCAGCAATGTACTATTGTGGCAAAGAAGGCTAATGGTATCCTGGGCTGCATTAAGAGAGTTGCCAGCAGGTCGAGGGAGGTGATCCTTCCCCTCTGCTCAGCACTGGTGAGACCACCACACATGGAGTGCTGTGTCCAGTTCTGGGCTCCACAGTATGAGAGACCTGGACATAGTGGAGAGAGTCTGAGGAAGGGACACCAAGGTGATGAAGGGACTGGAGCACCTCTCAGATGAGGAAAGGCTGAGAGAGCTGGGATGGTTTAGCCTAGAGAAAGGAAGGCTCAAGGGGATCTCGTCAATGTATATAAATAACTGAAGGGAGGCGCAAAGAAGCGGGAGTCATGCACTTTTCAGTGGTGCCCAGGGAAGTTGAGGAGTCTCCATCCTTGGACATATTCAAAAGCCATCTGGATACGGTTCTGGGCAACTGGCTGTAGGTGTCTCTGCTTGGACCCGATGACCTCCAGAGGTCCCTTCCAACCTCAACCATTCTGTGATTCTGTGACTTACACAGACATTGCCACAGACCCACCGTGGCCAGCATGGAGCCACCTCCTTGACAGCTTTTTGAAGGATGCTGCACTCACCTACTTGTTTTGCTGAGCAAATCTTGACTACTCCTCCATTTTGAGAGTGCCGTAATGGAGATGGCAGAAGCATTTTTTAACGACGCTATGTTGGTACAGCCTCTTTTCCTGCAGTTTTGCTAGGATTTTTGAAAACCTGTAAAAAATGTCATGTAATTATGCATCAAGGAAGAAAATGTGCTAAAAAAATTGGTAGGTTAGGCAACTTTCACAGGTTATATATAAAGAGCAGCCAGGTGAAAACTTTGCTGGAGCAGCAAATTAGTGTGCTTAGTAATGTAATGAATTTATACTATCAGGACCCAAAATCTACTCTTATACTGGTGCAAATGAAAAGTCGAGTAAGAAAATATTCATGTTCCCCATTCTAAAACAGGAGGTCAGTATCATGCTTGCTTTTATTTTCTGTGTATGTAGACAAGAATGAGATTAAGATATATCTATTTTGCTGATGCAGGTGGTGGTCAGTTCTTAACTCATGGTTGAGCCTGCTTTGCCATTACTGGATATGCTGTAACACCTTGAGATGGCTTTGCCTAATGAAAAACTGTGGGCTGACTAGGTATTCTTCAACATCCCATGTGTAATGAACTCATCAAACATTCCTGTCAAAGATAAGCAGTGTAAGCACAGCTTGGGTCATCTGTGGCTCCTGGGACTTATATCTGCTGATAAGTAATACGGAATTATAAACAAGAAAGCCCTGCAAAATAAAATTAATTTGTTCATTCATGGAGAAATTTATGCTTGTACACCATCTTATTGAAAATTCATAGGCAAATAACAATGTATCTGGGCAGCTTGCAGAGTTCATTAAATATTTTTTGAAGTAGTTATGGTTCTTTAACATGTTCTTTGGATTTCCAGAGTAATTTTTTAAAAACCTGGTTGGTTCCATCTCTGTTACATTTCACAGGACATTTGTACAAGAATAGAAACATACCAAAGCCACTTGTTAACAGCGTAAGAGGTGTTTAATTACTTTGAACTTTTATGTGCAAGACGTTTGTGTTAAAGTGCAAAGTCCTCTGAAATTCTCAAAAGTGTAACGTGTTATTTACTTTTCTCTAACTGCCTGCCATTGCACCCATATTTTTAATCCATGTTATTTCTCTGTGCTGAAGATGCATATCCCAGTAGTTCTTTGTCTTGCTAAAGAAGACCTATGGAGGCTATACTAATAACCTGAACAGAATAAATTACTTGAGAAAATTATCAGGGTTCCTCTCCAGCCTTACAGCTTCTAACACTAGGGTGAAAAATAAAATCCCTACCATAGCGTCATCTGGATGTAGTGGGACAGCATGCGGTCATTCACTAGGTCTGTGTATTAGTCCTGCACATATTCCTTTCTATGGTCTAGTAAATACTTTTCTTAAATGTGATTATTTTGGAGAAAACTCACATAAGAATGTTTTCCCAGTTTTAACAAGTAATTTTCTTGACAGATTTCTGTTTCCCACTTTAGATCCTGAGTCCCTCTTCTTCAAATACTCTAATCCAATAACATATTCATTACCACTATGGTGTTTAGCCTTCTGAAATTAACATGGTTCTTTTTATTACATTCTATTAGGATTTTACTAGATGCCTAACAGAGGCCTGATAAGATGTGTTACAAGGTTGATTCTTTTTTTGATTGCTTTCTAAAAAATGTTTACTTTGTTTACATAGAAAGTTTATGAACCTTATAAAAATAGTTTCTCCCAACAAGAATGACTCATGAAATACATATAATTACCTCTTTTCCAAGTGTTGTCATTAGTTGGAATTAATTCTTTCTCATTTGATAAAATATGGAATTACTTTTTTTTTTGCACACCCTGCAAGGGAAGAATGAGAGATAACCTTCCTTTCAAATCTTACATTGTTTCTCAAATTTCAATACATTCTGAAGCCTTGCATGTGATTCACATAAGTCAAAGTGGTCATAACAATAAGAAGGTATTAATATGAAATTAAACTATAGATTTCAAAAAAGTCTGTTAAATGACTGGCCCAAAACCTCATCACATATAATATTTTTTTTCCACAAAGTTGTCCATTTTCGCCTGTCCTATTTAGAATCATGTACGCTTCTATCAGAATAGAGAATAATAAATCATTACTTGGTGGAACATTTACCTTATAAATGTCAACATCATGCTTCAGGCACCTTTGATTTTTATTTTACTTTCTGGAAAATTAAAGTCTTTACTCAGTCTTGACCTGTGTGCTTTTTCTACATGATAAGTTAGTGGAGTGTGGTTTTCAGCCAGAGTATCCAGAAGATGATAACTTTCAGAACTAGGCAAAGAAAAAATAGATTTGAAGAGAGTGAGGGATGTAAAAGAAGAGCCACAACCTCTTTGTTTTCATTTTCTAACAGAAGTGAAAAGCTAATTCAGAAATGATACTTCCTTTCTTCAACCCTTTGTCTGTTAAGGCTGACCTGAAACACAATCACTGCATTCTACATCTCCATATTTGTCCCCTTCTGTAATCTCAGGCTATAGGTGAGCTTTGAAAAAAGTGTAGGAAAAACCAATGTATATTTTCTGCAAGGTTTCCAGAATTTTTCTGGTTTTATTCAATGACAATTTTGATTCCCATCTATGTCAAAAGGCCTCTGTTCCTTTCTTGGGTTTTAATCCTTGTCTGGAATGAAAACCAGACTGTAAACAATTTTTCTAAATAATGATGTATGGTAAATAATTATAAGAACTTAATTTACACTATTAAATACTTGGATATATAGGTTATTGTAGCATGATACTGAAAAAGAAACATCTTAGTTCGGTATCTTCATCTTAGTAGCTTCATTATTAGAAATTTGGCTTTACAAATAAGTTGAGATCTTTCTGGTTTTGTTTCCAATCCTGCCAGCTCAGACAGGATTCTGAAGGTAAGCAGGACCTGTATGTGCATCAACAAGAAGTTTTCAGCAAGTGCTACTGAACCACTGTCAGGAAAACGACACAGCATTTCACAGTGGAATCTAGTTGATTTCCTTTATGTGCCGTTTGTGCAATGGTACTGCAAAATAGTAAAATGCAGAAAAAATCACGTTATTTTAAATATTAGAATCAGCAGATCAAATACTGACTATATTCTACGAGTATGTCTGCTGAGTCAGAAAGTATCATGTTTTCTATCTGTTTTGTGGTCCAGTTCTGTACCATAAATGCTTGAAGTATGTATTGTAAAATTTCACCTTTCCTTTCTGTGCTTCCATCAGAATTAATCTACTGAAAGAAAGACATAATGAGTTATTGGTGAACTGGAAAGAAGAGTGAACAGGATCTCTTTTGAGCATCCTGCCAGGATTGCCTTCTGCAAACTAATGTATGTTGGCTATCACACAATTATATCTAACAAATAGCTGGTGGATTAGAAGTACATGAGAAATAGAAAAACTAAAAAATAAGTCAAATAAAATCAAAGAAAAGAATAGTGTGTAGGTTTAATAAAAGCCTGTGGGAGTAGCTACTTAGGGGGACTGCCAGTACCTTCTGAGGAAGGAAAACATTGGAACGAAGACAGGCCTTCAGATCAAGAAAAATAAAAAATCAGAGACAGGGCCAAATTACTTTTTTTGCAAGTCATTAGAGCTGTCTTCAAGCTAAAAAAATATTTCTGGACTCTGATTCTTCAAGTGATATATAAAGTACAATACTTAGACTAACCCTGCAGCTTCTGTTTTTAGATTGTCATATAAATTTTTGAGTATCAGAAATTAACAATGATGGATATCTTGCCTTCTTAGAATGTGTACATCTTAAAAAAGCAAGAGTTTGTAGTCAAAATGGCTTTGATATTTGAAAACACATTTTACTTAGAGACCTGATCATGCTGTGTTGCTATTAAGGCCATCAGTCTCCTAAGCCCATGAATATATTAGACATTTTTGACATTGAATATTCATTTGTGGATATTGAATCAAGAACATGAGGAATAGTAGATAAAAATATTTTATATAGTTATCAATGTCAGAGCAGCATGATAATTCAGCTTCAGTAGCTGTGTGTTAGAAGTTGACAAACTGAATGTTTTCTCTTCCAGCAACAAAGCATTTGGGCACAGCATGAAAGCAGTGCTCTCCAGACCATCCATTAATATTCTGCATTCTTACACCTCCAAGGGATACTGACAGCTTCAGTTATTTGTCTGGATCAAAATCAGATGAATGAAAGCAACTGCAAAGCTTTTAAACTAAGGTGGTCTATTAAGGAATGCATTTTACTTGCTGTTGCTATGAGAATGTCAGCAAAACTCCATGGCATACTGCAAATAAACTTCTTAATCTTTTTCCAAACCCTGCTATAGTAAAGCCTGCCATAGCATTTACAAAAGAGAAAAAAGTTTATATAGGGTAAATGGTAGATAAAGATATAACAGAAGCATGTAAAATGAGAAATAATTGTTTCTTTCACGCTTTATGCATACAGCCTTCTCTTGTGCTTGAATTTTCTCTGCAGCTCACTTTTCTGCTTCTAATGAGGCTGGGTTTTGCTGTACAAAAAGTGGGTTTATAATTTTTTTTATCATTGTTAATGCATTTAAAAAAAAAAACAACACTATGTTGTCTCAAGTACATTCCCTTTCTTCCTACCTTCTAGAAGTGTGCCTCTACCTTTGTAATATGAAATACTTCCTTGATCCATATTGGAAAAGCTAATTTTTTAGGATAGCTATGATGGCACTTCTCTTTCAGAGAATTCCTGACTATTTTTAGTCATTCCAGCTGTTAAGCTTGATAGGAAATCCACAAAATAAAAGCCTCAAAAAATAACAGAATCTTCCTAGAGGTATCAGACAAGTGGTGCATTTGATAAAGAAACACAAAATTATTATTTATTTCCTTACTGCTGGAAGTGAATAGGGATTTCATTTGCTCATACAAGGTGTAGTATGGATAGTATTATTATATTAATGCAACTGTTTGTATGAAAATATCTCTGCAGGTATTAAAAGGCTGTTGTCAACTGCTCTAAAAAAAAGCTTGAGATTCATTCTCCTGGGAGAAAAAAGTTGTCTTACAATGCTAGAGGTGGCAGACAATCAGTTAAAGGCAGTAACCCCGACTAATAGGAGCCTCATAGTCCATTTTTTTCTGACTTGTTTCTTGGGGAGATTTCTAGCTTTCTCCAGGGACAGAAATAGGGCTCTCTTTAAGAGCAAACTGCTGATGCTCAGATCAAGAAGTGGATGTTAAAATGAGACTTGGAGCAGCAAATGATTTCATGGACCAGGTCACTGCCTTTTTAACAAACTGCATCATGCTGATCTACAGATGATTTTATAGACAATAATGGCCAACATTTTAACACTGACTGAGGTAAATTGAGAAATGATTTCAAGCTAAATTAAAATCAAGGTGGCATTTTATTGCATTGCCTTTAAGTTTATAACAGTTTCAATTCAAGGAGAGAAGATTAATTTTTATGTATGTATTATTTAGAGAGCATGACCTTTCAAGCAGAGAATACTTTTATGTGAAAGCAATGATCCAGGAAGTAGGGTTTTCCCATTATTATAATAGTGACTCAGAAAAAGTTAGAAAAGATCACTGATTTCTTTCTTCTAAACATGAAAATTTCAGCCACAGCTGGAAGGAAAATAAAATTTACAATGTTGATACTTCACAGTGCCTGCATGTATAGTGCACAGAAAAGGTCAAGGACTTAAAGATGGAATAAATTCAGACAAAGACCTTAGAAACAGTTCTGGGATGACTCAGCCTTCTGTTTTTGTCAAAAACATTTAGTGATGTTTTCCCTAAACCATCCAGCATTGATTGACTTGTTCCTTGTAACCCCATTCTTGCATGAGTAAATTTGACCATCAGACATGACGATGAGCAAGATTCTGCCTTTGAGCAGTTACATGATGCCAGACTTGTCCCTGCAAGATGCAGCGCTCATGGAGGTCCAGTGGGGTGGTCTCAAAAGAGCTTTTCAGCAGCCGGATTCGACCTGGCTTTCACAGCCTCACACTGGTAAATGCCACTCATCATTTTTGTTATAATTTTTACTAAAAGCAAACAAAGGAACACCCAGGTGGAAAGCCAGTGGCTGTGAAGTGAGGATCAATTAAGAGTTAGTGGGATGTATCCCCACTATTGGCTTAGGGACAGTAAATTCACCATTTGATTAATTTGCTGAAGGGTTCCTTGCATGCTTGTCATTGCTAAGAAGAGGAAAGATACACTATAATTTAAGCAGTATCATTTCTATAATATTTCTGTGACTGGCTGTTTCATATGGAAGTCCCTTGGGCCTGTTATTACTTTAAACACTCATGACTGATATCCTTGTGAGTTTGCCCCTCAAAAAGCTGTCTTCATGTTGTAAGACACAAGAGTAGGATATATCATTGGAAGGGGGAAGGTGGTATCTCAGATTTTTGTCAGAGGCTCTTGTTCAAACCCTGGCTTTTGCACCTCCTTGAGTATCTTTGGGAACTGGTTAGTATTGCAATTCCTGGATGTAAGTGACCCATCTTGCTTTTTGATTCTGAGACTGGGCTTAAAGGTTAAAGCAAAATAGATTTGCTTATCTCCTTGCCTTTGTGGAAGAGCACTACTTCAGTACTGAAATGCGTATGCCAGCTTTTTAAAGGAGGCAACCAGCAGGGAATTAGGGGGGGTAAGATAACTCTTCTGAAATAAATCAATATTCCATAAATATCTGGACTACGAAATGCAGATGTGCTTGGGCTAGAATGGCCAAAGTTACCACAGCAGCTAGCAGTATCATATGTTAACTCTTTATCTTCTTATGCTGTTCTCTGTCTCTCCTACATTCATTTCCTCTCTTCTTAAGTAGTACTACTTCTTGTATTTCATGTAAGATTGCATTGCTGAAAGTGGAAGATGTCCACTCTGGGCCCCTTCCTCAAGCATATCACCACTTCAGTTCTTCATCTGCAGTCACACATTCTTGTCTCTCAACTGAAGGCAAGATTTTGCCATCTCCTACCCCTTAAAAGCAGCATACAGAAAATGGGCAAAGTGAGACATGCACGGTGATTGCAGAAATTTCTGAAAATAAACACATAGTCTCCATGAAAAGGAGTATCCTATTGGTGAAACTGCTTGTAAGCATTCCTTAAGTCCCCCTCCAAAATGATGACAGCAGTGATTTCTTGCTGCAGGATTTGGTTTGGTTAGTTAAGAGCACTGCTGGGTCATCCTGTGTCTGTACTGTGCATGGACATGCTCCTCTGCACACTTTGTGGGACGCAATGGCGCAAAGTTTCAACTCCGCTTTTCATTTCAGAGTCTGTGAAATTCAGTTGTTCGTGGAGGACTTCCCAGGCTGAAAGACAGAAAGTGAACTCAAAAGACCAGCTGGCCCACCTAGCAGTACTTGCAGTCCTGTGCTTGCTATGAAAGAGTAGACTTAGCGCAGGGTACAAAAAGAAGGCTTGAGTGCGGAAGAAAGGCAACCATTTTTTAAAGTGATATATATTTGTCCTCTTGTAGGAACTTCCTCTCCCTGACGTATCCACAGCTCAGGCCCTTAGGATTTCTCCCCTTCCCAAAAGAAAAAATGCCATAGTGTAGAAAATTCACAATAAATGCAGAAGTTCTCTTAAAAGAAGTAAAATGGCAAGTGACTCACCTGTAGGCACAGTTTTCACGCATCCCCATTCAGTCGGTTTTTCTTTGAATTGGCATAATCAGTCCCAGATCATTCATTTTTAGCAAGATTTTATCCTACAAGCTCTGAATTTCAGAATATTTGCAACCAACAAAAACTTGTTCCTACTTTATTATGGTGGTGGTTCATGAACTCACCTAACGTGGGGATTCAGCAGAGCTGCTCTCTCTTGTAAACCAGTCTGACCCTTTCCAGGGGGAGCCCAGCTGGAAGCCACGTCCCAAAGCACATGAGTGTTTCACATTAGGTTCCAGAGCAGTGCATGGGCTGAAGCCACAAGGCCCTCCAGGGCAATATTCAGAGCTGCATATGTAAAGGAGGTATTTGGCACAGGAGACCAGATTAAATTTAATCCAAAGCAAACCCTCTGAATCACACACCATGGAGATGAGAGGAGCCTCAAGAACAACCATCTGGATCTACTGCTCTGCTCCTGTAACACCAAATCACTTAGTAATGCAGACGTTGCCTATAGCATTAATGACAGTTTTGGGACACAGGATGATTAAATCCTAACTACTGCTGTAGTGTTTTCTACATTAATGCAAGAAAGCCTTGAAGGAGTCTGTTGAGGTACTGATAAATACTGTTGAGAAAACAGAAGTAAAAGCAAGGGAATATCAAAAAGCAGAGAGGAAAGACTGAAATTTGGTCCTGTGACAGAATTATGGCTATTTGTAATGTTATATTTCATTTTAGATTTGGAATGTGTTGTAGTTGTTAATGGAATTAAATATGAAAGTTGGAAACTGAAGTTCTTTCAAAATAAAGACCAAATATTTTATTTTGAAAATGCTGAAATAGGAGCTGAGGTGCTGTTACAAATGCTTTATTGTCTATATATTTTTATATATGTAAAAATAGATGTAATATCTATGTAAGATCTAATATCTAAAATACATATATATTATTAGTGTAGATTTTTTAAATCTATATTTTCCCAGATTTTTAAAATGAATTTACTTAAATGGATATATGCTATCCAGTGGCAGGTAATTTCATCAAAACTCATGATTTCCTCAGCCATCTGGGAATCAGTAGCATGAGGTAAAGCTAAAGGACAAATGTGAATTTCTAGCTGTATCTGGCATTTGGTTGTCACTGGTTATTCATTCATTCAGCATCTGGGTGTTATAAGAATCATGGGAAAAGTCAAAAGTATGGGTAAAAGACTGAAACAGCTTTTTTCCTTTGCACATACTAAATGGAAAAGGAGTAGATGAAACAAGTGAAGAAGGGAGAGGAATCAAAGATGGAGAGAAGATGAGATATTAAAAAAAATTTCAAAGGAAACTGAAAGAAAGGAGAAGAAAATTGACTAAAATGTGTTTGACATGGTCTAAGCAGTAAGGCTGCCAGCATGCATTTGAAACACATGAAAGACGTTAGGACAGCCGTGGTGAGATAGTCATGATGTAGCTGCTTTGAACACATGTATCCCCAGGTACTGATGGATCACTGAGAGGACATCTGAGGGACAGATTTGTTAATAAGGATGTCTGGATGGTCCATGAGGACATTTGTTGCACTATCTGGCAGAGTTGTATAGGCATCTGTGGAGTTCTAAATACCTCAATTGCTTGCTCCAGGATTTGAACCCTGTCATTTCCTACAACAATTGAGCTGGAAAGTGCTGCTACTGGGTAGCATGTTTTCAAATAACTTTAAATTGGAGATGAAGAGGTAGCTGATCAAGAATGAAAGAGGAGATACTGGAAATCTGCAGATTACTGGGGGAAGGGACAAAACAGAGGGAAATCTAGAAAATAAAAGTTCTTGGGAAAAAACGTAAGGGGTCAGCTGGCAGGCCTTGTGGCTCTGTGGAGGAATCAATGACATGTATTTCAGTCCTGAGAGAAGTTCCTCTAATCTAGTCTTGGAGGCATCCAGTGATGGAGCCTTCACAGCCACCCACATGATCTATTCGGATGCTTCACAAATCTTTATGATAAAATCACAGTCCTCTTCCTGACTGCAATTCATGCTCATTATCTCATGGAGAACAGATTATTCCCTCCTTCTTAGTAATAACCTTTTATGTTTTACAATATTAATATTGTGCCATATTATCCCCCTAAAATTTTCTTCTTTAGGCTAAATGACCTAGGTTGATCCAAACTCACCTCATATGCACCTATTTTCCCATTATTTTCCTCTTTACTGTCATAGTTGTCCTATATTTTTCTAAAGAATCTAGTAACTCAGCTGCAAAATTGCAGCTGAGACTTTCCAGTGCTGTGGAGTGGGAGAATTTTTTCATTTGTCTTGTGTGTACAACTCTCTCTACTTCCTGGAATGAGTTTTACCTTTTTCGCAATGGCATGACATTTTTCACTTCTGTAGAGTTTACAATTCACCTCAATTATCAGATTTTGGGTTTTTTTACTACCTAATCTCCATTAACACACCCTGTATTTTGATAGTTTATTACTCCTGCCCAATATGTAAATGAAATCATCTGCAATAACTTTCTCCTTGCTGCTATTGAATCACAAATTTCTTCCACATATTTTTTTCCTATTTAAATTTTAATTACATTTCCCAGGAAGCTTATTGTACTCTTCAGCTTCATGTAATCTACAAGATATATATATATATATGTGCTCTATTTCTTTGTCTTGATTTCAATGAAAGTACTGAACAAAACTGGATCCAGAATAGACTCTGCAGAGCCCCATTCAGCATCCTTTTGCTTGAAAGAGAACCATTGATTAATATTTTCTTTGGTACAATTATTCAGCTGCTTTGTTGCTCACCTTTCATCTAGGCCATATTTCACTAAACTGCTTGTAAGAGTGTCATCTCCAACTGTATTAAAAGTCAAGATACATGACAGTTACTGTTTCTTCTCTATTCACAAGACATGCTACCCTATGATAGAACCAAACTATTTTGAAGACAACGTATTTTTCAGAGATCCCTACTAATTGCCACTGATTTGTTTTCTTCCATGGGCTCTTTTTTTCTCATTTTAAATATGGGTACCATCTTGTCCCATTCTGTTCTCTGGTACCTCTGTTTCCTCCATGAGTTCACATATACATAACAGCCATAGGAGTCATTTGGACAATTTTTCAACTACTTAGAAAGAAATTAATCAAGCCTGGGCAACTTAATAAAATGTATATTGCTTTCAAAGTCTCCTTGACATGGTCTTTCCCAATTGTACTATGAGATCTTATGCCTTTGACACTGATACTAAATTGTACTGCTCCACTAAATTGTAACTGACCTCTTAAACACAGATAGAAAAATGCCCTTAACACTTTGGTCCACTGTCATCTGTAGTTAGTTTTCCATCCCTGCTGTGCAACGCACTAACTTTTTTTACTGTTAACACACTCTACTTCTCATATTCTTTATTTTCTCTTGCTGGTCATGTTTTAGCTTTTTTTGACTTTCTGTCTATGCAATCTACTCATTTGTACAAGTCTTCTATAATCTAACCTAATTTCCACTTCTGTATACTTCCTTTTCTGTAGCTGAGGTCACGGTTGAGCCATGGAGTCCACACTTTTCTCTGCCCTGGGACAGCTTGTGCCTGCTGTGTCATTTCCTTGAGGAAATGTCAGCTTTCCTCTAAGACTTTTTCCTCTTAGACTTTTCTCCCATGAAAGCTTACATACGAAATTTCTAAATTCACTCTTTAAAATAATTGGTCTTATTTTTCTGTTCTCCTTCAGTCCCTTTCTCTTAGCCAGGCACTTTTTCAGTTCATGGTCACCCTTACTGAAGATACTTTCCTCCCTGACTTTGTCCCCAGCTGGTAAGACTCAAACCCACAAGAACAGCCCTCCTAGTTTCTTTCTCCATTTTTCTATCAAACTATTGTGAGTGCATCCCAACAACTAGGCAGCTGTTCTGGATCTGCTCTTTGCCTTTCTTATATTTTTTTCAATGCCTAGTCCTATGCTTTAGATGATTCCTTGGGGTATTTAGGAAAAAAAATCATCCCAATGATGCTTCCGGGCAAGTGGTCTGTATATACAGCCATCTGAATAGTGTTCTTTCCCCATTTTTCACCTTGCAGCAGGTTTATCTCCTAGCTTTCATCCCTCAAATCAAGTGTTTGCATATTTGATATGTGAGAGAACGCCACCTCCCTTACTTATTCCCTAGCCAGCCCTTCCTTGGACAACCTATTAATATTCCAAAATCTGCTACGTATCCCATCAAGTCTGTGTTATGCCAATTAAATCAGAGTTTTTCTCTGCTTGTTTATTCCCTGTACTCCTTTGCAATGCTACACAGACAGCTAAGATGTTTGGCAAATAAATTAGTGCTCTTGAGTGACATATTGCCCCAATCCAATCCACCAGATGCCATTATTACATAAGATATAATTATACATAGCATGGGGGAATTGCAGCATTGCAGGCAAGAAGATAACTTCATAAGGGAGGAAATGCTGCTACTGCTATATTCAGGCTTTGCTATTGGTGTTAGGCTTTTTATGTACAGAAGTTTCAACAGATTGACTTCTGTGTTCTTGGAAAGGTAGCCCAAGGTGACAAGTTCATCTGAAGTGACGCGGTGATTTGCTGGAATCCAGAATCTTGGGGTTTTCTCTATCCCTTTTCCTTGATATTAGTGAAGAGCCTTCAGCTTATCACTGAACTGCACACAGATATCCCGTCTCTCTTCCTGAAGTACTTGCCATACTCAAACTATTTGTTCTGGTTCAGTTCAGCACTTGATTCCTCTTCAGTAACATAATTTGGCTTGTGTTCATGTCCTGTTTACTTCAGTAGGAGCCGAGCATGTGGTTAAAGTTAATCAGGTAACCCCGTATCTGCCTGAATAAAGAGGGATTGCAGCCTTGTTTCAATAGTGTGCTATTCTGAGATCTCTCTGGAAATGTTTTAAATTATTCATTATATTTTCCAAACTTCTCTGTGAACTTTCTTTGTGAAGGAAACAGGCCGTTTCATAGCTTGCACACAGTGGCCTTTTTTCACTAAAGCTGCACCAAATTTCTGTCTAACTATTTCCTTGCCAGGCCACAGTGTGATCACCCACAGTGACAAGGAGCTTGTGATACGCAGAACACCCCTTGTGAAGCATGACAGTGCTTCACTCAGTGGTACATATTAATTCTCCCAGACCTTTCTTTCTCTCTGGCAATACACAGCTGAATGGCTACTGCTTTCTATAATCATAACACCAAGCCACCAGCACAATCAACTGCATGTGTACCTTACAATTTTGTGATTTGTATTTTTATGTTTCAGTGCTATTCCTTGGGGTATAGGTAATTGAAGCTGACCTGTTTAGATGGTGACTAAACCACTAAAAATCTGTGTCTATTTGGGAACAACAACAAAAACAAAAGACTCTGCTTGTTCTGAGATTACTTTCCAATGGAAATCAATTTCCATAACAACAGGTGGAAAATGTGGATTAGGAGTATATTTTTAACCTCCAAATTCTTCAAATGCCCTAAATCAAGAATTTTAACTAGAGTTGTAAATCAACATAGGTGATTTTGCAAACTTTAGTCTCCATGTGATGGCAGTTACACAAAATTAACTTTTTTTCAGACTTTCCCCTTGCAGTTTTGCAATGTTACTGGTTAAGATAGTCTAATGTAAGGAAAAGATGCTGCAAAGAGACTGAATATTTTTTTGTGTAAAAAGTCACAAAAGTTTAGCCAGGTTGTGATTGTACAACTTGGGGCACAGTTAGGAACTCAGCATTGCTTCAGTGAAAGTAAAGAAACCAGAGGATATGATCCCCAAAACACAAAGTTATCTCTTTTTTTTTTTTTTTTTGTTGCTGTGAGACTGACATACTGTACTACACAATACAGAATTAAAATTCAGTAATATCCATGCATATGGAGGCTTTCTAACTGTAAAAAGATTTATTTTGAAATAAGTAGATATCTGAAAAGTGCAAAATGCACCATTTGTGAATTTTTTGAATGAGCTTTTATTAAGAATTCTCAGTGCTGTCCTTTCAGATAGCCACAGTATGGGCTTATAGCTAAAACTGTATTGCAAATGCATTATGGCATACATTGTTTCTCACTTTGTCCTCAGTGACATGTTACTTAGTCAATGTGAACAGAGTGGTGGCTGGAGAAGTGATAAGGACTTGGTGCTTACCCAAGAGTGGGTGACTTCTCCAGGACTACTGCACAAAGTGAGAGGAGGGAACAAAGAGCTGGTCTGTATTTGGAAGCATATCAGAGAATACTCTCTTTCCATATGTGATGGGAAAAATCTAGTATAATCTACAAAACTTTATTGCATTTGAAGTATCACACACTGAAGAAATTCACATGTTGAAAAACTTTTGCAAGTCAGTCATTCTGTACATCAGTTGTTTAGTTCTGATTTTTTTCCTTCTATTGAACAGCATATTTGTATGCTTGAAAAACAATTCGAGCAACAAAATTTGTTCATAATTAAATGCTTGCATCTTTTTTTGGTATGCCATTTCATTGTTTTCAGTGCGATTCCAGAACTGCAGCTTGAGATGAAATTTGAAGGCGGTGGAGTGAAAGAGACATAAATGAAGATAGGACACTGTTGAGACGACATTGAATCATAAGACTAAACCAAAATGAGAAAAAAATTATTTTCTAGGTTGAATTTGAATCCCTGAAATAGGATTAAATGTTTTTATTTATAAAAGTGAACATCTTCATCTATATATCAATTTGCCAGTTTTATAGACTATAATTTCATCATCCTTGAAACATGATGGCTGAGAAACTAAGGTATGGTCTCAGTTTATTGATTTCACTGCAGTAACTTCCACATCACTTCCCTGAGAAGGTCTGGGCCCCTATTTGATGTATCACATCAAATGGCTGAATACACAATGCATTGCCTCTGTTTTTTAATGGAACTTCCAACACCAAAAAAGATAATGACCAGTGTAAGACTGATAAATAGGTACTGTGTGCGCTGAACAAAAATACCAGTGCTGTTAAGTCTGTCCTCCACACTCTCTGTGGCACGCATGCAATTGCTGTTCAGACTAACAAGAATGACATCCAAACATTTCCAAGTAGACTGCAGAACATATTTTACTTAGCAGTCAGGTGTTTACATCTACCCTCTTCCACGGGATTCAGTGGAAGTCCGTGTTTTCAGCAGCAGTGTCCCAAACAGCAGACTTTGGGTTATCTACCTTTATGTGTTTAAAAACCGTTAAAATTAAACATACATTCTCAAAACAAACAAACAAAAATATCATCTGTTAGCATACGTTGAGAAATTTTCAGTGAATGGACACGTGAATTTTCCCAGCTTGTGCTCTGCTAAAAAAAGCTGCAAGCAGTATTTCCTCTCCCACACAGTATGCAATATTGACAGTTAGCAGCTACAGAGATGCATTCATGTACACAGCACATTTTCTGCATTGTAGAAGAGGTAAGTATTTCTATGAAGGCTTTCAACTTTTTCCTCTGTTGATGTTAAACATGTGAGAAATATGAAAAAAGCTACTTGTAATTGCTATTATTTTCATTATAGAGTTTTTTCAGTGCTGTTACATGTAATGCTGCACTGAAGAAAGATAACACAATAACAAACATTCAGGTAGAAAGGTTCTTGGTGCAATACATAATACAAATGCAAAATAAAGAAACATTTTCTGTTTAATCTTGTTTAAGTGAAGGTGACAAAGAAGTAGAATTAAGGGGAGAAATTATATTTCTGGTAAAACAAAAAAGTCAGCAAATCTTTGAGAATGTTGGTCCAAGATTGCTGTAAAATCTATTTCCTGGCTGCAAATTTGGTATTGTGATGAAAAATCAAAATTTTACTTTGTTTGACACAATATAAAAATATCAGTAAATCTCATGGAAAAAAAATATTTTCCTCCTTTCCTACTAAGGAGGTTTAGCTCAATAAGGAACATAAATATAAAAGTCAATATAATTTATATTCCTTTTTTTCCTATGTTCCTAACTGGGTTCAGTTGGAAAATGCACTTTATTTTTCTGGTGGTTCTGATACATTTTGTTATATACCAACACGTGAAGGAAAGAAGAGCCAAGGAACACTGACAACCCTTTTTAAAAACTCCTCTCAGTCTCAGTCTCCCTAAGGTTGCAAAATGTTTCAGTACAGAGTTTTCCAAATTTGTGACACTTTCCAATCATGTACACACATACAAACACACACAGAGGAAGGATCATGTTTGATAAAATGATAACATCCTCTTCCCTTTCCCAGTGCCTGTTCCCGTACCAGCACAGACTTTAATCCAGATCCTTCCTTTTTCTTCCTCTGCTATATGCATCTCCCATGGTGTCCATGACTGTTTCCTATCAAATTCCTGCTTCAGCACACCTCTCTTTAGTTTCTCTTCCCCCAGATCAGCCTGCTCTTACAATCCCTTTCTGTTCTATTAGCTCTGATTCCCTTGAATTGTTTTTGTTGTAAAGAATAAAAATTTAATCATAGGTAGGATGTGATCATTTAATTCATAGGAACAATTTAATTAAGGGTTTTATAATATATCCAAAAATAACTTGGACCCATCTTGTTGGAATGCAGAAATTATGAGTATAAATCATGATTCCCAGTGTTTAAAAGAGCTTTCAAATTGGGTACTTAAAAAATGGAGACAAACTCCCTGGTCATATTTTAAACTCCTAGTGTATTTGCAATTTTTTTCATTATTTCCAGAAAGCTTTCCTTCCCCCTCGTGAAGCTGTCAAAGTCACATAATCCATTTTGACTTCAAAGTGCATGTAAGATGGCACACAACCTTGACCTGTTTCTCTAGGAGCTCAGCAAGTGTGTTAGTTACTTATGTCTGTACAAACCTCTCTTAGCATTGCTTTTACAACCTGATTAAAACTTCCACTTACTTGTCTTAGACCTTTTTATCATCTTGTGATACAGTGGACACTACAAGTCCATTTTTCATCAGTAATTTCCTGAAGTATCAAAATGCTCCCCTTAGTCTTTGCTGAGTAATGTTACTGCCACATCCTCAGTTTACTTCAATTGATGAAAAATGGTTTGAATCTGAGGTGTTTGGGTGAGCACAGAAACAAATTTAAAAGCTATATGTGTGATATATTGAGCCACGAGAAAATGAAATGTTGTTTGGCTGGAAGGTTAAGTGCACACATTTAAGAGTGAGGCAACATCATAGTTGTTAAGGGTTATGTTATGTTTCACCTGATAGCAAAAAGAAAAAAATACAAGCCCTTACTTTCAGTTGTAAACTGACAGCTTTTTGATATATTTGGTAGATCAAGAGAAGCAAGAAATGGCTAACAAAAAATCATTTCCATGTCTGAAATGGCTAATGTGTCATAGAAACCAATATGAAAGAGTTCATCTTCCTCTTTGTACCTTAAGTTCTGCATATTATATGTACTCATGAAGTCATAAAATATTTGTTAGGAAAGAAACTTTGGGGTTTCAACTACCCTTTTTCTCTAGTTGCAAGGCAGCATTAATGTTACCTTTTATTACTGATAGCTATTTGCCTAGCTGCTTTTAAAGATTTGCAGTGCTTATGACTCCACATCACCCATAGTTTATTTACTCAAGTGCTCTATCACTGGCACCATTAGAAAGGTTTCTGTTGTGTTTCTTTCTGCCACTTCAGGCTACTATTTTTTTCTACAGTCACACAGAAAACAGATCATTTTATTCCTATTTGCAGCAGCTTTTTACCTTTACTGGTATTTTATATTCACTCAGGGAGCCTCCTTCTCTTGTTTAGATTTACCTGCTCCTTGGTTCAGTCAGTCTTTCCCCATAGGTCACATTTTTTAAGCTTCTGATCATTCTTATTGCTCTCTTCTGGACAGTCTCCAACTGGTGAATGCTCTTAATGTGCAGAACACAGTTCTCAAGCTGAGACCTTACCAATACCGAACCAAGTGAAAGGGTATTGCTTCATGTAATTGTAAATTACACTTTTGTTTACGCTCTGAAATGATATTTGCCTTTCTTGCTATGTCATTATTGATGTGTTTAACTTCTCAGAAATTACCAAGATCCTTTGCCTTTAAAATGCTTGCTTCCTTATTTATTTTTCATCTTTTATTTGTGTCACTGAATATACCTGCAAAGGTACTTTACTTGCACCTATCAAATAGCGTAGTATTTAGGTTATTTTTTCACTTTCTCATGAGCAAATTATTCTCTAATATACCTCTCATGCTTTCCAGGATCACGTAATGTGTTAAGTCAATAAGCATATTATTTATACTATTCTTTAGGGTGTTGATGAAAATCTTGAAGATACTAGAGTGAACAGACCCCCTGTACAAGCTCACTTGATCTGTCCTTCCATTTTGCTAAAGAATTATGTATGACACTTTTTTCAACATGAAACCTGTTTTGCATCCTTCCTGTAGTTATGGGAGCTAATGCATGTTATGGTAGTTTGATATTGCAATAATAAAGATTGTGTCAAAGCTATTAAAGACAAATTATTCAACATTCCTGTTACTCCTTCCACAAAGGTAGTTTTCCTGTTGGTGAAAAAAATCAGGTTTGTCTGAAATTATTTCTTTTTGACATCTGTCTTGATTTTTAGTCCTCCAGTTTTATTCTAGTTAGTCACAATCATTGTTTCATTATTTATATCTTTCTATGAGTTGAAGTAAATCAACTGATCTTGATTAATTAATTCTTCAGCTCCTCTTGCCCTATCCTTTGAATGATGGGCATTGCAAAGTTCCCTTTGTTAGCTGCTTGTTACCTCACCTTTCTTCCATTATTTCTTGAGGGTAACTTTAAACAGGCCTGAGATTTACTCTCTCCTTTGATTTTCCTAATCTTGCACCCAGCCAGTCTGAAATATTTTGCTTCCATCTGAACTCTCCAACTTATGTTTATTTACCTTATGTCTAAAAATTATTTTAAGGACTCCAGTTCGCATGGCACTATTTTTTGGATAGATTTTCTTCTGTGTTGGGTAGCCTTTTCTTTATATAACTATTTCTTGATATTCTAGATACTACCTGTGAGATGTGCTTCAGTTTGTATCTTGGCCTGTTTGATTTCTCTTTGTATGCATACAGTATTTGTCTACAGGTTTTGTGTAATCTACTTTACTTTCCACTTTCTGTATGCTTCCTTGAGGTTGAAATCATGGAAAAAGACATCCAGATCTGATTCTGACCACACATCCCAACTCTTGCCTGCAGTAGGATGGGTTATCTTGCATTCCTGATTTGTTCCTTTGAGGAACTGCCAACTTTCCTTAATCTCTTTTGTCATTAGACTTGCCTAACAACTCCCTGAGTTTATTGACATTTATTTTGCAATAAATGTTCTGTTCCCTTTATTTGTAAAGACTAGAGTTCTGCCATTTTTTGGTCACTTCTCCTAAAATTGCTTTAATTTTAATACTGTAATTCATGGAGAGGCTGCAGTCTGGAAAAGTGTCCCATCTACTCGCTAGAACTTTGAGGAACACACTGTCTGGCTCTGCCTACTCCACAAGTACAGCTAAAATTTCTCTCTCATTGGTATGTTCTCTTTGAAGGATTATTCTGGTTATTTGTAAAAATTCCTATTTAGATAATCTTGTAGCCATGGCAGCACTTATGCCTTTCTCACACATTCTCATTATTCTTATAATTCCTGCATTCTGTAATTGAACAGAGAACTTTTCTTGTTATGTATTTCTTCCCTTATTGACCTCTTTGTCTCCTGTGGAGACTTCATGATCTTTTGTGTTAAAACATGTGAATAATCTCATGAAGTTGCTGCTATGCCAATCAGACATAATTTTCAGAATCTGTTATTCTTTCTAGTCATTCTTATTCACCTTCTTTTTATTTTTAAATGTCTACAAATTTATAAGATCTTTGGCAGATTGACAGACCATCATATTGATTCTCCTATGAAATTTTTACAAATAATCTAAAAACTCACTCCTGCTTTTAATAATCTGTGCTAGATCAACCTCAACAATGATAATATCTCTGTGAAATATGGCATGCTGATAATGAATTCAGGCTTGTTAGCATGGTCAATGTAATGAAAAAAACACTGTGATACTCTGATATGAAGTTCATAGCATAACTTTATGTGATACACTTTTCTGAAAGTGAACTTGACTTAGGGCGAGGTCTCCAAACTTAGTTTACTATCTTCTTGTGGGTCAGGCATGGACTTGAACCATTTAAAATGTAAAATCAGCCTAGAATTTCAAAAAGTCAATGGGCAGGATAATAAGCACCAGACATCTTAACTTTTTAGAACTCTTAAGTGAAACAAAGGTCAGAATTAATTTCCGGGGAAGTAAACGCAGAAGCATCATCTTTAAAAATGTCCTTGAACACAAAATACCTTAGCTCTCTGTGAATCAAAGCTAATTAGGTTTATAACTGTCTGTTTGATTAAGAACAATGTCATTTTTTTCCAGGACTTTCTGTATTTTTTTTTTCTTTCTTTCTAAGCCTACCAGTGTTAATGTTGTACTTATTGTTTCTGGATTTTACTCTCATCTTTGTGACACTGACTAATCATCCAAACACTATCTGCTACTGTGCCAGAGCCTCCTGGGTAATAAGAGTGCCAATGCTTGATAAGGGGCTGCCAGAAAAAGTGCATGTTGGTTCAGGAGAAGCTATGCCAACTGTAGTGCAAAAAGCAATGAATAAAGACAGAAAAATACTATAAAAATTATTTTAACTTTTGGTTATCGAAACTGTGCATGTTCAAGTAAATCAAATGTTTCCAGAGGCAATTCAAGCCTAATCTATTTCCCATCAAATGAGACAGCAATTGAAAGAATGCTATTTTTCTATATATCAAGCACTCTGTTGGGACCTGTAGTGATTAAGTCTTTGCTATATATGGCTATTTTACTATTTATAAAAGATGACTTGGTAATAGAAGCCCATTTCTGAGTGAAAGAAAATATACATAATTAAAAAACTTAACATAAAGCCAATAAAGAATGAAAGATGTGGAGACAAAACTGCAATGTCTACATGTTCTCGATCAGAGTGTGGTGGTTAATCAGAAAGAACTGTGGTGCAGTAAGAAGATTAGAGTACTTTTTTTTTTTAAAGTGCTTTGGAAGGAGGAGGAATATGAAGGGAAGCAGTGAATTGGATTCTGTACATAAGCAGAAGCTTATGAATCCTTTTTTTGACAGCTCTGCATAGACTTAATGAGGAATAAGAAGCTTAGAAATACTTTCTAATTCAATGTTTAGAGAAGATCCATGAACTCAAGGCATATCAATCATTCTGTGCATGAAGATCATTTAGTTCAGGACATCCGTACAGGGCACATACAAAATGTCTCCTGTTTTAACAGACTTGTTCAGGCCAGGAAGACAGTCATCCCAGATTCCTTGAATATTTAAATTACTGGCTATTTCAGTAAATGAAATAGTAGCATGTACTCCAGGTTGTTTTGGCCAGCAGAACTGTGCTCAAAGGGATTGCAGCAGCAATACTTTGAGAACAGGTAGCAAAGAGAAGGAATGGGGAATGATAGCTGTGAAAGAGAAAGTTACTTTTGAAAGGTTTACATTAGACTTTTACATTACTCTTCAGACATATCAGGGCAGACTGGTAGGGCTAATTGGTGTCCTTTTAATAGCGGCTCTGCTATCTTATCAGTAAAGAGGAGGAACAGGGAGGGAAGTTTCTGCAACAAGCAGTGTTACGATTCATTCACAGAAAGACAAAACTAATTCAAGAACAGCTAAGTCTGGTATGGGAAAGCTGTGTGGCCTTTTGAGTGAGGGCTTCTGTGGAGTCCCTCTATGTTCTTAGCCAGAGGAAACTAACTACATTTGTGTTGAAAATGTGTTCTAATATTTTCTATTTGAGTTTTTAAATAAGGTGAAGATGGTGCACTGGGGTGGATCAGATACACTTTTATCTTTCTAAGAGTGTGGAAAAGTTCCAGAGGCAGCATCTGCTTAACCTTTCCCATTGCTTTTGTGGAAAAAGATGATTTTTTGCATCACCCAATGTGCTGGGTATTGCATGTATTATAAATTTAGATCTCCTAATGGTACTTTTCTACAAATCAGCCACTCTGATATGTATATTACTAGGTAGCTGGGGTAATTGTTGTGTCAGACAGACCAGTAAAACGCAGTGAAGCATGTGACAATAGCCACAAATGTCCATCATTAGATGTTTTATTACTGTATTGAAGCATTTAATTTGTTTGCCTGCAAGGATAGAATCTCCTCTAGGCTTAGCAGGGTTTTGATTTAAATGTCTCTGGGGTCAAGTGTATGTCATGATAAAGTTCAGCAGCTCTATGAAGTCATCTAGTTTCCATCAATCAGTTGGACAGCATCCAGCTCCCTCCACTACCACCTTTCCCTTATAGTCTCGGCACATATATTATTAAATGTTCTCTTTCCTTTTCTCTCCCCTGTTAATGACTTTTCTTATCTCATCAAACCCGTAGTGTGTTGAACTTTGTATCTGCCTGCTCTTGCACTGAGTTCCCTAGGAACAAATCGTCAAAAGTGTAGGATAAAAGGGGTTATCACATCTGTTTGTAACCTTTTTCTCTTGCAGATTTTGTTATTACAATTATGTAAACTTTCAGAAGTCGTAATGCCACTGAACCCTACTGTCCTCATGCTGCACATCCTTTGTAACAGCTAGGCTAACTTAAGGATGGCAAAATGGGGCCTCAGGGAACACCTTTGCTTAGTAAGGCCCCTTTGTGTGCGTGTCCATGCTCATGACATACCCTGGTTCTTTTATTATTGTGCAAAAGTATCTTTAAAGCCTTTGGAACTCAGGTACACACTGAAGTCAACATCAGACTGTCTTCTGTTCTAGCCACCTCATTATAGACAGTCTTCACAGTGGTGGGAGGTTACCAGCAGGAGCCCCTAAAATCGTTATTAAATCTAATTATAAATATATTTTTAAATTGTCCTCAAAAGCAAAAGGAGGGTGGAATGACATCATTTGTAGATAATATAACATTTTTCAGATAGTCTATCTAAAGCAGATAATGAAGAGAGGCATAAGTTTCTTCAAACACTGTCTGGTAAAATGGCAGGTGGAGTGCAATGATGAAAAATGCAAAGATCATGGGAACACAATCTATAGCAGCCTATCTATCTCTCTATGAATATACAACACATTGCATCCACAGCATAGGATCCCAATCTTGCTTTCACTGTAATCACTATTCTGTGCTGGTGTTGTGGCAATTAGGAACAAAATCAAATTGTTCTGATTTTTTAAGTCAATAATAGCTTTCAAATAGCTCTCAGCCCAATCCTTTCAGAGATTGTTTAACTATTAAAAGAATTTTATTTTGCTTGTGTGGGAAGACCAACATTATTTACTTTGACAAATAAGAAATATTTTTTTGGGGGGGGCCTTACAGACAGAATAAATCTGATGCTATCTAATTTACTGCTAACCAGTACTGACATAATGTTATGCATTTCTTTATATTGAATCTTTCTGTAAAGCTTTCAGGACTCTGAATGTTACACTCCTTCTCTTGTTCTGCACTATTAGAAAAGACTGAAATGTTTTACTTAGATGAAAATTAACAAAGATCAGGTGGTGTTCTCTCTGCTGCATTCTTTTGAATGCAAAGCTACTAAAGTCACTGAGTTTAAATACTCTCTCAACTCAGGCCAATCAAAATAAAGTTGTTTACTTGCATTTAGCAGAACTTGCATAAAATGGAACTGAAGTTCTGTTTCAACTGATTGGCTACAGCTCTGCTGTCTACTTTGGACCACACTTTTTGAAGGAAAGTGCTGAATATGCTTCTCAAATTAGAGAAGGTCTGTAAGACATCATGCAATACTGTGTTTTTAAAGTAATTTCAGTGGTTACCCCCTTTGCTGTGAACAAGATCTAGCTGCTGTAGCCACAGAGGTGCAATCTGCTCTCCACAAAGTCTAGAGGTACCAGATGGGAAGCTGAGTATCAGGAATTTGGTGGGGCAGCTCTGACATATTTTCCCAGTGGCATCTATCCCTGCTGCTCTTAACATACAATTTTTTGCTGCGTTTGTTTTATAATACATGATAAAGTTTACACTGCTGACAAGTAAATGTATTTGAATGATTTATATTTTGGATGAAAACTCTCCTTCTGTTTGTATCAGAGCACATAAGACAGGGTCTTCAGAATCCGATAAACTGGTACTTGACAATTTGCTCCTGGATGTCATAAAGTTATATTTTGCTGATTAATCCTTCTACCTGTAAGCATAGAATCATTCCTCGGTTTATATCTAATTGTGTGTTAATAATCCAAGAAGATTTTTATGATATCTTTTGGGTCACTTCAATAATTGGTACCTGATAGTACCATTTTTCCCTAATATTCCTCCAAAGTTTGATTGGTCTTTCCCAGTCTCATTATTTCTCAGTCAGTTGCACCTTCTTTGTGCTATGGGAACCTCCTTGATTAAGCTTCTAAATGTACCATGTGCTGTGCTGTTTCTTTAAAACTACAGCAGCAGTCAAGGAGGAATCGTGAGAAGAAAAGAGAAAAAAGCTCTAGAGATAAGGGGAGCAGTGGTAAGTAGAGAGTGGCTTTTCAAAGTATTTTCTTTATTCATAAAAGTACCTTGTTTGTGAGAGTAAAAAAAAATCTCTTTCTGTCCTTCTATGTTTTAATTTTTACTAGTGTCTGTGGATAATACTTACTGGTCAAGCACCTCTTAAAAGGTAGGAAATAGGCATTGGGAAATGAACTGGGTAAGCTGGTGTATGGATTTGTGGTGCCAGAGCACCAGTGTTACAGATTTTTGGTACCTATAGTGCCTTGTCAGAGGGGGTGAAACATTGTAAGCTCATTTTTATTCAATTCCAGGAATTCAGAAAATTATCAATATTAAAAAAAAAGGTCAAATGCAGGACTGAATGAAATTTTAATTTAAGATGACCACAGATAGAGACTATCAAAGGAATGTTTTCCATCCAATTAGTTGCTAGGAAGCAAAAAAACTCACTGCAAATCTCCGTGGCAAATCAGTGTTAGACCATGGTCAGCAATACCTCTGATAATCTTGAATGCAATGATTAATGTACAACTCAGGAGGTGACATTTTATGTCAAAAGATAAGAGCAATTTTAACATATCAGTGCCTTTTTGGCTCAACTGATGGTGATGGATTCCATTCTCCGGGAATACTTCCACCTATCACAAGTGAATGCCTGGCTCTTTCAGAAGAAATGCTGAAATAAATCTAAATAAAGTGTCCGGTTGAAAAGAGGGAAAATGCATTAGTTCTATTTCAGGTGGGACAATCATAGTGTCCTTAAAGAAAAAGGGATGATCTTTCCCACTGATTCCTTGTGCCATGAGCTCCATAGCCAGAAATGATAATGGGCTTCATTGACATTGCAATACACTATTTTACAAATCTGAAGCATAGCAATCTGAAGGTGTAGCAGTATGTAAAAGAACATGGCCATGTGTATGCATTGTAGAATGTAGAAACTTAGAAATTAGAAAGTGAAAAATAGGTTGCCGTAACAGCATAGGAAGTAAGCTGTCATCGTGTCCATGCTAGGCTCCCATGAGAAAATGACCTTTGTAAGAAAATGACCTGCCCAGAGCAAATGTAGATGATGCTATAATTAAAGAAACACACACAAACAGTGCGTAATACCAGTTCATGATCATGCCACTAGGGTGCTATTATTACTACTGCCCTAGAAGCTGCAGCATAACTTCTAACAGATAGAATGAAGGATGTTGGTGAGATCCACAACAAACATTGTGTAAGATTGGCCATGCAAATTAATTTTCAGATATTTTAAGCAGACTGTATATTTGTCCTAAAGGTGGTTGATGTATGGAAGTATGCTGTTCTATTACCAGAACCCACAGCCAGCAGGCATTTCTGTGGCATTAGTCAGAGACTGTGCTGTAATAAGATCTACACTAAGTGAACTGAAAAAGAGGTCTTTGCAATACGATTTCAGTTTAATGATGAAATACGGTCATTCCTTGGGTTTGACCAGAGGCACCATGCAGGTAAACTAGGCAGAATTCAAGCTTCTAAGATAGAAAAGATTATGAGTTTGCTGGAGAAGGAAGATGAGTTTGATAATGAGCCAAGCTTCCTGTATACATTTGCATCACTTATCAGTCCTATGTATGTTGTATAAACCCATGTCTGCTACCAAATACATTTCAGTATCTGTGTTAGGAGATTGTATTGTCTATTCTGTATAGACTGGAGGATGTAAGAAGAGTGATTTGATTAAATGTTCTGCAACAATATGATGTTGTCCACAAATATTTGTGTATCCTTGTCTGTCTTGTTCAGCACAAGCTAAAAACCACGTCCCATAGAAAACTATAAGAAAAGGAGGAATATGAAATATAAGAATGTTCATATATTTAGTTATCAGTATATTGTAAGAATGGTGTTCTATGCACAAATGGCAACATATACATGTATAATAAATACAAACACTCACATATATAACAAATGTAACATATAATCTGTCCAGTCCAGCTGGCTTTTTGTGTCTTATGTGGTTGTTTATACCAAGTGTTGAAAATATATGCATGTGTATACTAGGATTCATCTTCAGCTGAACAGTTGATGTAGCTTACAGACAAAATCAATAGAAAATCACTCAGTGCTGCAGAAATGTATGGAAGTCCATAAGGCCTGTGCTTACACTATGAGACAATGCCCAAGTTACAGGGGCTTGTTTCAAAATGCTGTTATGAAAAGAAAAAAAATACTTTCTAGCCACTTGAGCAGATAGATTCTGGGATTAAGAGTCAAGAGGTGGAATAAGATTGTTTTAACAAGCAGACGTAGTGGAAACAGGGAAGAAATATGGTGACATATCAGTAAATGCTGTTGAGGATTTCCCTAGGGCTGTTTTAGCATTAAGTGTTATCATCTTGGCCACATTTCCTGCAATTAGGTTTGGCTGGTAGAGTAAGTTTCAAAGTCCACTACCTACATGAATATAACCTGAGCCGAAAGACAATCTGTGGTTTTGTATGGCCTGTAGAGACCACCGAAGGCCCTGGTATACATACAATATTGAGACAGCTGGGGAGATACCAGCAGTATGATTTCAAGAGCCAAGACATGAGGTCTGACTGAATCAGCCATGCAGTTCCTGCTGGTTTGGGGATGGTCACAAGATTCAATGAGCACTGGGTACGTACTGCTGCTCTTGATTCCTCTGATGATCACATCATGCCCTGCCTTGAAATCCCTAACTCGCAGGCGTCGTGGCTGTACGTGCATGTCCCAAGATGATGCAGAGGGGGACAGTGCATTGTTCTAGGCCTTACATGTTAAAAATGTGTAACTTTTCCAGCTTACATAACCCTACGTGATCCTGCAGGCCGAGGGCAGATCCCGCGGATCCTGGAGCCATTCTAATGTTCATGCATGGCTCAGACAGGCTTGTAGGTCTAGTCAGGTGGCCACAACCACCACAGTTGAATGACAGCTATGGTTTAAAATAGCCACTTTCCAGATGGTTATTGACATCCTTTTTCAGATGAGCTGACAGAAAAAGTCCTGAAGGCCCTGCTTCAGATTATAGCCACTGTCTTGAAGATATGGTACCTGTGATCATAGGGAGAAGGAGAAATAATATTACACCTCCTTCATCCTTTAACACATGTAATTTTAGAGTTAATGTAAATAAAGAGGCCCTTATAAGGCACACTATGGGCACATGGTAAGCAAAGTATATATGAGTTAGGTGTCTGAGCCTATCTTACCTAAATCCCCATGAAGAATGTGCTTTGATACACTTTCCTGCCCTGGTCCTGGCTGACTTCTTTGTTTTCAGTTTCCCTTTGACATGAGTCAGATGTGGGTTCAGGGTCACTAAGATGATGTATGCTTTTTGGCAGGGATATGGCAGTGAAGCATGGTCAGTGCAGCAGTAGGCAACGTGCCTGACTGCTAGCCGCCTCACGTTGCTTCTGCAGCAAGGCATCCCAACTTGCCACTTGCCATGCCAGACACTAAATTTTCATACTGTAGTTTGGTGGCACTTAATGAGAGGTCAGTGTTACAGAACACTCAGCACAAACTGGTATTTAGTAAGGAAATGGGTAAGCTAACAGATATTACCAGAAAAAGCCTATGATGCAGCAGGAAAGACTTCACCTCCTCTCTGATTTCTTATCACAGATGCGACTAGCTGTCTAAAATATTTCACCAAGAATACTTTAAAACATCTGCTTGCAGCATGACAGGGCTGGGTGTATTTTTCTTCAGCACATGAACGATCAGTAATACTCAGAATACAGAAACATCCCATTTCCCAACAGTTTTGTCTTTTCTACCTTCCTGTCTGCTTCCGTGTGATGCTTAGCTCCTCTTGCAGCAGTGTGTGAGCCATTTGTTGCCTGCAGTATCTTCTGTTTCAGAACTTGGATACTCACTATCCATTTCCTTTTTTCCTGCTGCTTTTCTGAATTAAGTTGAAGCTTAGCCTCATTCTTCCTACTGGGCTAACACTTTTTCAGTAACTACCTCAAGGCTGAGTGGCAGTGTCACTGGAGACAGCTGTCTTTTGCATCCATGGTCTCCCATTCTTCACAGGAACAGTGTTATGGCAAAAGGTTTTAACTTGTATCATGCTTCATATTTTTTGGGATTATTTTTTTCCACAGCATTTGCAGCTGTACACACTGCTACAGGTTTTTACTTAGTGACTACATACTCAGAAGCTATCATCTCAGTTTTTTGTTGAACATTTGAGTTGCTGAGATTCACATTATGGATGCAGATGAGTTATTTCATTGGTGTCAAACAAGGGCATGACTGAAACACTTCTAAAATCGTTCTTTAAAGTAGCCTTTAATCAGATGGGCATTTTCTAGAAGGCTGTAGATATCCTGAACTCCAAATAATTCTGATCTGTGAAATCCCAACAGTATGCTTCCAGCTGAATTCTGTCCGCCATGATGCTTATATGGGAAAGTGCTTCATGGCACTTAATAAGCAGAATATATCTGCCTGCAAAAATAGAGTTTCTTCAACCCCATCTGTAGCTTTGTGCCCTCTGAAGCCCATGTTACAATTCAAGGTATATTTTTTCAAGTAGGAAATTAACGTTATCAGTGTATATTGTCTAAACTTCAGGAAATATCCTCCCAATGGTTTACTATGATTATTTCCCCCTCTCCTCCAAATAGCACTATGCGAATACACAAGGTGGTTTGCAACCCATCAGGGTTTCACAGTCATTCTAAGGTAATGTCTCCGTAGTACAAAATTCTTCATTTCTTCATTCCTGCTACATTTTTGTTGAGTTATTATATAGAATTGAAAAAACTGTTTGAGTAACTGCAGCAGCTAGAGCAAAGCAGTGATTAATTTCTCAGTCAGGTCCACAAACCTGACCAAAATCCATCTGTCAATTAGGTATGTGCATGAAGTGTGTTAGGTTTTAGAACTGTCCAGCCACCTCGTGTAAATGGGGGAGTACTCAGTTCCATTATGAAAAATACTGGGCAAAGATATGATTTTATTAAATGTTTGTCAAGGTGAACCTGTTTCACCTTCCCGCAGTAGAGAGAATTCTCAATGTTTCATTTCTCAGCTGCTAATGCTGAAAGTGCAAGGGAAGATAAACGTTGCAGTGGAAAATCTCCTTCCTAATAGAGTATATCTTGTGGCTTGAAACATCATAATGCTTGGAATGTTTTGCTAAGCTGTCCTTATTTAGCCAGGATCCAGCCCAAAATACCAGCTGTGCAAACTTATTAACACATCCTTTTGTTTATGGTGACTCATTACACAGGGGCAACATATGAACAATTACCCTTGTTAAAGAAAGTGCCATTCTGTTCAGTTTAATTATGTTAGATTTGATGTAGACTGATTATTGCTGCAAATGAGGACACAGGGACAGCAGGAATCTAAAAGCATGGAAGAAATGCATGCACATCCATATAACTTCTACAAATTGCTTTGCTGAATGGTAAGAACATTTCCATATTGTTTTGCATATGTATTGCCTACTCTACGTAAATGACAATGTAATTTCTGCTAGCAGTCTTACTGGAGCCATTCGATTGTAATGTACAGCATGCACTTTTGTGGTAAACTTGCATTAAAAAATAGCTTAAACTGTGGATTGTCAAGGTAACCACAAGAGTTACAGCAATTTCTTTTTAAGAGATGACTAACAGAGTAGGCAAGCTATGCTTACAGTGTCAGTCAGCCTAATTACAAGAATTCACCGCAGGTTTTGCCATGCCAGAGTAGAATAATTAAGTCTCCTATCATGCTTTCGGCAACGGATAATGCCTGATACTTCAGTTAGAGACAAAAATTCCCCTATTCTACCTGATCAGTTTTGCAATGGTATACAAACACCCTGAAAGAAATGTCAGGAAGGCTTATCCCTTTCTGAACAAAATTCAGCATGAATGTCTACTTCTGAATCTTTTTCAGCTGAGATTTTCACCAGATCACCCAAGGTTACTTGTTGACAGGGTTACGGTGAGAATTCAACAGACCCTTCTAATGGCATGATGCTAAGGGTTAGGGAGGATGAGGCTTCATTCTTTACTGCCTAGCACTCTTTATAATCATTCACATCTGTGTAAAAGCTCTGATGAGCACTCTTCTCAAAATATCAGTGGTTTATCCTCCATTTTTACATGCACTATCTTACATTAAGTGACAGTAGGATGATGAAGAGTTATGTCCTTTGGTTCTAAAACACAGGTAGTTTAATGGTAAGGAATAGGTATTTTTTACTGCAGAGAATTTCTTTATACATGAGTAAGCATTAACATGAAATCTCTACCAGCTTGAAATACTAAATTAAGAGAAATGGAGTTGTATTTTTATGTTATTTTTCTGACTTTTTAAAAAGAAAGGCATCAGGAGATTAAAGTTCATCACCACATTCATCCCAAGAATGAATAAAGCCATAAAAGATGTCTTCGGGCTTCCAAACATTCAAAATTTCTTTTGAGTTACTTTGAGGAGCCTCTATTAGTAAGAGACCAGTATGTGGATGACTAATCAGACAGCACATCAGAAAGAACTGAGCTCTTCAGCATATCTTTTCCTACATACCTCAAATTGAGTAGCAAAATGGGGAAAAATATAATATTCTGGTATACAGAGATAAAAAATCTGAGCAATGCTTTGTAAAGAAAATCTTTATACATGCTTTAGGTCCCACCATAAATTCTGCTCACTGCATTCTTTTTCCTCTATCCATCATCCTATTGTTGTACTTTGTGAAAGCTTGTTCTCAGTTAGGGTATATAAGGCAATATAAGCTCTTTATCCGTACTAAGTCAGTGTGTTCCCTTAATTATATCTGATCCTACGCCACTATAGTAAAGGCAGAACTCTTGCATATGGACAGTTCTAAGCCCTTGAGCCTAAAAAAATCTTTATATTAGATACTGTTACTTACTAGTATACAAATTTTACATCATATTGGTGGGATAACCCAATTAAACCCTTCTGTCTGACACCTGCTTAAATTCCACTGTAAGCAGAAGTATGTATCCGTTTTGGCTCAAAATTCAGGAAATGGTTGCTGTGACACTCGAAGCACACCATTTGCTAAGAAGGCTTACATAAATCTAACAGCCTTTTAGGCATTAGGGCTGTCTGTCCTTTCCTTTAGGGTCAACTAAATCCCATTAAATTGCTAATCAGGCAGTTTAAACAGCTGTGATAAAATCCCTGTGCTGCTGCAAAAGAAATTATAGTCACAGAGCTATCTGAAACTATGTCAACGCTGGTCAGTGGGCAAGATGGTTTCCACGGGAATAAAATGATGTATCAAATCATATCTTTAAACACAGCACCATAATGCACAAGCAGAAAAAGAAAATTTCACAGACAGTATAATTCTGGTATTTTCTAACTTCTGTGTTTCTCTTAGAAATTAATTGCTAAACAGTGTTTGTTTGTTTATTCCCCTAGACCTGCAAGCAGTGGTCCCACTGGAACATTTGTTTCATATGCAGAGCAAAGACAACATGCAGGTACTTCATAAAGCGTACAAGGACTTGGCTGCATTATATAGGAATAAAACAAACAAAGAAAAATAGAAAACCCAGTGGAAACATTAAGGGATCAATTAATTTTTATTTGCATGGAATTTACTTATAAAAATAAGTTAGAGTGCCAAGTTCTTCTTCTGTCAAGCAAGGAAATGATTTGCAGTAGCCATAAAAATGAGGACGGGAGAACCAGTTAGACACAGTAGAATTGTTTCCACAAGATTTTGGAAGTGCCAGCTACTACCATACTTAATACTGTTTTCATAGGATATCTATGAGTACTTGTGAAAGTTTCTCACAGCTTAGATACAAATGTGTTACTATAAATTTCTCACATTATTTTTCATTATTGTTATTTCAGTTTTCTGCCTTGAATATATAAGAATAAAAACATGAGTCTTTCCTGGCCCCTACAGACCTTTGGATTTGTACTTAGTTTAGATCCTTTACCTCTCTTTAAATTTTCTCTTTCTTGTTTCTTATGCCGTGTCAAATTTCCATGCCAGTTGAGTGGCACATGCTAATGGAGATGGCTGTGGAAGTGTGATAACAAGTGTGATAATTCTGTGAGCGGTGAAACTGATGAAGCCTGGCTTCCTATGGATGGCCTTTTTGCTGTTTATGGAGCTTCTAACTCCACATGAAGTTTTTTATGCTGCTGGAGTGCTCATACTAGCTTTCTCTTATATGGCACTTCAATGTCTATAACAAAATTCGTAACATGCTCTCTTTCTTGTCAGGGCACTAATAGGGTCATTCATCCAGCATATTTTCGTGACACTTGTAGGTTGTTAATGCATCTGAAGCCACTGTCCATCTGTCAAATTGGCTGAAATTGTTCAAAAGGTGTTAAATAGAAAATGTGGATAGACAGAGATGTATGTTTGCGTATAAAACGCCGTGAAAAGTAAGATTTCATAACCCTTATTCCTTTTGATACCTGGACTAAAAATGCAATCCAGGGTAAGATACAGAGTGTATTTTCCAGAGGAATCACCGTTAAGGAAACATTGAAAAATGGAGGGGGGTGGGAGGGGCGCGTGTGGATCAGCTGCCTAAACATAAGAATCAGATGCTATTTTAGAAACCCAAGCATATCCTACCTGGCCTCCAGCAGCTTTTTATGTAGCTTCTGTTTATAAATGCCCCCGTGGCTGTCTTTGATAGCCAGGTCATCTGAAATAACAATAAATGCCAGTGTTGAGGCAATTGAATCACTACCTTAGAATTCTGGTTCTTCAAGACAGTGACTATCTTCATAGAGATAACTGCAAAGTGCCTGTATAACTGGTACTGTTATGGAAATTATAGCAGTAGTAGTCAATATAAATTTTCCCCCTGTCATCCCAATAGGCACATTGCATTTGAGGCTTCTGAAAACAAGGATTTACAGATTTTGTAAAGCCAGGCAGTATAAATGGCTGATTCTGTTAATAGCAATTTTGTGCCGCCTTGTGCATCTCTTAATTTCTTCCCTTCATGTGAAGGCTTTCCTCCAAAATTTAGAGCACTTAAGTACAGGAAAAATTGCAAATCCTGTCCCTTAGGCTGAAAGTGGATGGTGCCATCTATATAGGAAATTTCCTTATTTATTATCTCTTCAGGTTTCAAGTAACATGACTGAAGAGAAGGGACATTAATCAAATTGTCATCCTCCACTTTTCCCTCAGGGCTGTAAATCGCTCCAGCATTGACATGATGCACTTTCTTTTTGTAGGCTAAGAACTCTCTTAGGAACTCTTCTGGGACAATGGGTCCTGGAGAGCTTCTTTGCTAACTCTGCTTCTGTTTAAATTTCACCTTTTGCAAAAAAGAAAAAAATTGAAGACTGTGAGTGTTCAAATGAAAACAAAGCAATAAAACAAGCCACCCTTCCTGTTGAAACAGTTCTTATTTGGGGAAGATTTCTGAAGATCACTGAATGAGAGAAAGGACGGATGAACAAATGAGCATGACTTTCCAGGCTAAGGGAGTCATCTCAGTGATAGTTACTATGGATATGTGTATCTAGAATGCTCTGGATAAAATTTGTAATGCATAAAATTTGTCAAAGAAGGGTTGGAACCCAGGACTTCTTCTCACCCTCCCAGCTAAGTGCCTTAGCACTGGTAACTTGACCCACCCAATTCTTGGTTTAGATTTGTGGATTCCGTAACAAGAATTAGGCAACTAAAAGTTACATGTTATTGGTCTTAGATGCCTTTAGATATATAAGCCTGTGCACTACCTGAGACCAAAACCTTTTTTAAAATATTCTCACTCACAATACAGTCTCACAAATCATGGCTGGGGAGCCACATTCTTCAGGCAGTGATAGATAGTCCTCCTTCACATGTCTTGTTTTTGAGAAAATACAATCTATGTCTATGAATCCTTATGAGAGTAGTAAACCTGCAGCCTAGTCTCTATTTGTAGCATAGAGACATTTTGATAAATCAACTCTACAGATGCAAGAACATACTAATATATCTGCATACTAATAAAATGTTAAAATGAGAGCAATAAAAAGTTAGTTCTTAAGCTATGTTATCTTCACATTTAAGTCAGTAAGAAGATGTATTAGAATGAAAAATGTATCATGTCTGTAGGTCACTGATGAGTGCTACAACTCCCCCCCCCTTCTCATCCAGACAGCATATATATGCGTATTCTATAGCTTGAAAGTGTTTCCAGCAATTTATGTATTCATCTGTGGAGGGCCACAGGCCTGTCTTCAGTGGGTCAGTGAATAGGCAGTTATTGTACAGACTTTTCTGAAGTAAACTCAGACTTACGGCTTCCAACTGCTTTTGTTGTTTTCGTGGCAGTGATACCCAGTGATGCTCTTTGGTGTTCCTGCCCCCATTTATATTTGACCTTCATTACAGTGCATTTTTCTTCATGAAAACCACTGCAATTATATATTTGCAAGCTGTAATCATCACAACCATTTTCTCATATTCTGGTGCTTTAATGAATTCTTTCAGGTTTGCTCATTGTTTCATAATTAGGCCATATGCTTTCCTTTCTCCTTCAAAAATCTCATTCTCTTTTTCAGATTTGTTCTATCCCATCAACTACTCTGGAAGGTTTTAATTCTGTGTAACACTATTGTCTTCTCTAAGACTCAATCCTGGCTTTAAAATCTGTTCTGATATTTGATCATATTACATTATTATTCTTTGCTGATTCTTAAAGCATGGCCTACTTCTTCAGTTGCTCAGATGTCCACTCTCAACCAGTGGGACTTCCAATGTTTTACTGTAGGCCCTAACAAGAGGCTGAAAGTTCATGAGTCTTTGCTTATCTGTAAAGATCACTTGAACTTAAAACTATGTCCAGTCATTCAACATCCTCTTGAACTTACATCTCTTGAATAATTCAACATTTTGGCCAAAAACCTACCTGACTAAACAAGGTGCTCACTGCTCAACTAAAGTGCAAGAAGGCAGTCTACAAGTCATAGAAACAAGAAGAGGAAATGAAGGAGACATATAAAAATACTGTTTGGACACTTGTGGCTGAAATCAGCAAGGCCAAAGCCTTTTAGCAGGAGATGTAACTTATGAGGGGCCGGAAGCGTAACAGAAAGTTATTCTATAGTCAGTCCAGAAAGACCTTAAGCACTGGACAACTTGGCCAGCAGAAATCACTTTAAGTTCAAGAAGCCCAATTCTCTGCACCCGGGACAGAGTAACCCCATTCATCAGTGCAGGCTGGGAAGGGAATGGCTGAGTAGCAGCCATGCTGAAAAGGGCCTGGTGTTTACAGTGGACATTAAGGTGAACATGATTCAACACTGAGCTCTCATTGTGAAAAAAGCAAACTGCACACTGGCCTACAATAGGAGGTGTATGGCCAGCAGATTGAGGGAAGTTATTATTTCCCTCTGTTCAGTGCTGGAGAGGCCATATCTGGATTCTGGATCTAGTTATAGGCTCTCCTGATGCAAGGATGGGGACTTAATAACCTACACCTACTAGATTACACTAGATTACAAAGACAATGGAGGCTCTTCTGAATGGTGCCAAATGATGTAACAAGGAACATGGGCCAAAAATTGCAGGTAGAGAGGTTGTATATCCTCCATCCTTGAAAGATTTTGAGATTTGGCTATACAAAGCCTAGGCTGACTCGACAGCCTTGACAACAATGCTTTGAGTGGGAGACTGGCATAGAAGACCTTCAGCATTCCCTTCCAGCCAGCATTTCCATGTGCTTTATTGCTATATATTGTCTTTCTGTGTGGAACGCTGAACCAAGGTAATGGATTTTGATGTGTTTTATCCTGACTGTTGGTTTGGTTTTTTTTAATTGCTCTTTTCATTGCCTGACAAAATGCTTTTTAATGAGAGAAATACACTACTCTGCACAATTCAAGAATTCCTTTTTTTTGCTAATTAACATAACAAAGCCAGTACAGTGAGGCTGCATATTCTTGTCAAACCCTGAGTGTTGAGTCATGTCCACTATTTAACACATGATATTGAATAGATTCTGTCACCTCAAATGTAGTTCCTGATGTGATTGTCAGGAAGACATATCAGGTCATTTCTAGTAGTGGAAATATAATTGCAAGTGCTCTCTTCTTTAGCTGAGAGAAATGAGATATTTGCATATTATTACTTTCTGGGAAATCAGCACAACTGGGTGTCTCTCTGAAGTGCCTGTATACTAATGCATGCAGCATAGGGAACGCACAGGAGGAATTAGAGATCTGTGTGCAGTTACAGGGCTACAATCTCACTGGGATTGTGGAGGCGTGGTGGGATAGCTCACACTACTGGAGCATTGCAGTGGCTGGATACTGGCTCTTCAGGAAGGACTATCTGGGATGGTGAGGAAAGGATTAACCCTGTTTGTGAGAGAGCAGTGGGAATGCATGGGACAGATGGAGAACCAGCTGAGGGCTTATGGGTCAGGATTAGTGGGCAGATTAATGTGGTGGGTGTCTGCTACAGATTGCATAACGAGGAAGAAGCAGCAAATGAAGCCTTCCTCAGGCAACTGGAAGAAGCCTCATCTTTGCAAGCCCTGGTCTTCAAGGAGTACTTCAACCACTGTAATATCTGTTGGAGAGGCAACACAACAGAGTAGGAGCAATCCAGGATGTCTCTGGAGTGCATCTGTGATAACTTCCTGACAAAGATGATCAAGGAGCCAACGAAGGAGGGAACTCTGTTGGACCCCACACTTGCAAATAAGGAAGAAGTGGCTAGGGATGTGAATGCTGGGGGTAGCCTTGGCTGCGGTGACCATAAGACAGTGAAGTTCAGCTCCTGTTCACGGAGCTGCTTGGAAGAATTGCATGGGAGGTGGCAGATGATTGATTTTTAAGGATCACATCCTTCAGGTTCAAAAAATTATCCATCCGGACATGCAGGAAGTTGAGCAAAGGTGGTAGGAAGACTGCGTGGATGAACAAGTCTCTCCTGACAAAACTCAAACATAAATGGGAAGCATAGAGGATGTGAAAGGGACTGATGACCTGGCAGGAATATAGAGAGACTGCTGGAGTGTGCAGCAATGGGGTTAGGAAAGCCTGGCAAGGGATGTGGTGGGCAACAAGAAGGGCTGTGACAGGCAAATTGACAGCAAAGGGAAGACTAGGGAAAATGTGGGGAATGGGACAGGAGACCTGGTGACAAAGGATGTGGAGGAGGTGGAGGTACTCAGTGCCTTCTTTGCCTTGACCTTTACTGGTAAGATTTGCTTTCAGCAGGCCCAGGCCCCAGCCCCTGATCCATTTGGGAAAAGTCTGGAGCAAGGAAGACTTAACCTCAGTGGAGGAGGATCAGATTAGGGAACATTTAAACAAACTAGTCATACACAGGTCCATGGGACCTGATGGGAAACACACCCATGAGTGCTGAGGGAGCTGGCTGGTGTCACTGGGAGGCTACTCTCGATTATCTTTGAAAGATTGTGGTGACTGGGAGAGATTCCTGAGGACTGGAAGAAAGCAAATGTTACTCCTGTCTTCAAAAAGGGCAAGAAGGAGGATCTGGGAAACTACAAGGCAGTCAGTTTCACCTTGATCCCCAGGAAGGAGATGTAGCAACTAGTCCTGGAAACCATCTGCAAATACGTGAAAATCAAGAATGTAAATGGGAATAGTCATCATGGATTGATGAAGAGGAAAGCATGCTTAACGAACCTGAAAACCTTCTATGGTGAGATGACTGTCTTGGTGGATGAGAGGAGAGCAGTGGGTATTGTTTATCTTGACTTTAGCAAGGCTTTCAACACTGTCTCCCATAACATTCTCATAGACAAACTAATAACATATTGACTAAATAAGTGGACAGTGAGGTGTATTGAAAAGTGCAGCTGCACTCACATGGTTGTGATCAGTGACACAAAGTCCAGCTGGAGACAAGGCACTACTGGTGTGCCTCAGGGCTTGATACTGGGGCCAATATTGGTTAACATCTTTGTTAATGGCCTGGGTGAGGGGACTGAGTGTATTCTCAGCAAGTTTGCAGATGATATAAAATTGGGAAGAGTGGTTGATACACTGGATGGTTTTGCTGCCATTTAGAGGGACCTTCAACAGGCTGGAGAAATGTGCACAGAGAAACCTCATGAAGTTCAGCAAAGGGAAATGCCAAGTCCTGCTCCTGGGGAGGAATAATCCCATGCACCAGTACAAGGTGGGGGCTGAGTGGCTGGAAAGTGTCTTGGCAGAGAAGGCCCTGGGGGTCCTGGTGAACAGCAAGCTGACCATGAGCCAGCAATGTGCCCTTGTGGCAAAGGTGGCCAACAGCCTCCTGAGCTGCATTAGGAGAAGAACAGGCTCTTAAGGAACTTACCAATGTGCATGAATACTTGACTGAGGGTGGGGGATGCAAATAAGGTGGAGTCAGACTTTTCTTAGTGGTACCCAGTGACAGGACAAGAGGTAATGGGCACAAACTGAAATACAGGAGGCTACATTTAACCATAAGGAAAAACTTATTTACTGCAAGGGTGGTCAAACACTGGAAAAAGTTACCCGGAGAGGGTACGGAGCCTCCACCCTCAGAGATATTTAAAGCCCGACTGAACACAGTGGTAAGCAAGCTGCTGTAGGTGACTGTGGTGTGCGGGGGGTTGGACTGAGTGATCTCCAGGAGTCCCTCCCATCTTGGTGACCCTGTGATATCTGTGATCACAGGAAGTGAGAGTCTCTCAGGGAAAGCAAAAAAGATTACTGGCAAGTTTCCATTGATTCAAACCCAGTACAGACCACTGCTACACAGTCTCAGTTTGGATAGTCACAATACTGCCATATATAGGTGCCATATTCACCAGAAATAAGTGAAAAAGAGAAAATTAAGCCATTGGCTTTGGAGGTATTGATACATGAATAAGTGACCGAAATGCAAGTCGATGCCTGAATTTGTAGCATATTAGAGACTCTGCAGTAACAAGCAGGGTATATTTTCTCTGTAGCAAACATATGATTGGTTGCACAGTTCTAATTATGGTTATGCATATAGGCAACAGTCAACGAAAAAAACCAATACAAGTCCAAACCCTTGCTTGTCATACGGTCACTTAACCAAGTAGTTGAAGAATTTTACTGTTGGTATTGCCAAGTTGAGCTCTAGGGCTAGCACTGAGAGGCCCTAAGGACAGAATTACATCCCGTAATGGCTATGTGTAATTGCTACAGAGGTGTTTTGGACTAAATGTCTGGAATGTTTAAGATTCAGAAAGAATATTTTTATAAGTCATTTGCATGTATTTGGCTGCATCAAAAATGGTTTTAAAACTGGAGTGAGCAGGTTGTCTAAGCCAATTTTCTCAATGCCTCTTGAAAGTCCTCCTGGGGAGACAACAGGGAAAATATATTTCAGAGCCAATCAGAAGTTCAGCAATAGCTGCACACACGCTGAGCATCAACCCTTTACTCAAATAGTGGCGCTTGCAATTTCAGTAAGCACAGAAGAGGAAAATAGAAATTAGTCTGTTATGAGAAAAGCTGATTTCCATTTGCAGTCTAGATAGTCCTGCTGTTTTCAAATAGTCATTTTAACTAAGTAGTTGTTTTGCACTAGGAGATACTGGTCCATTATGATCCCAGTAAGAAAGTCACTCAGGCTCTGTAAAGTATCCTTTAAAATGCTACTTAGAGCTAACACCGTAAAGAAAGGAGGGTGCAGATAATCTTACAGCCCTTTAGGCACTGGGACCCCTGAGTTGTGCAGCTTTCAACAGGCCTCTGAGCCGCATGCAGCACACTGTGCAGATCCCGACCATGGGAAGAGTGACCCCATTTTGGTCATTCGAGTTACTATGGGATTTTCTTACATGAGAACAACCCTGTTCATCATTTCTACTGTCAAACAGAAAGGATGCTCACATACGAACTTCTTGCTGCACTTTTGGATAAAGGCAAGAACAGGAAGGCATTGCAATTGCTAGTACCTGTCGGCTCCTCAGTTGCAATAAGCCAGCTGACATGATCCTGCAGCCAAGGGATTTGTGCAGCCCAACACAGGCATGAAGGCCATGCTGGATGAGCAGCACAGCACGGCGCAGGACTCGCTGTACTCAGATTAACCTTTTTTGCTGATCACTAACTCCTTGATGTATGATGGCCTCCTGGTCAGGATCACCACAGTACTAGCTTTTAAATATCCACCATAAATTGTTTAGAAAACATTTAGAAAACTTTTTATCTTTATTTTACTCAGGAAATGTCTATTTAATTTTGCTGGCACAGTATTACTAGGTTGTGCTGTATGGTATATAAATTTCCTGGGCAACTCCTTTTTTCTTTAAAAAGATGAGCTATTCTTTTCTAATAAAACATCTTTATGAACATAGATATGCATTCAATATTTTTAAATTGAATTTTGAAAATGTGTTCTTTTAAAAAAAAATAGGTAGAAGAAGTAAAATATCAAATCCTCCAAAATGTACTTGATTTCAGGATTAGATTGACATAACATGGAAAGTTATGGTAATTGTAGGCCATCTCAAACACTTATATTTTTCAAGTTTTGCCACTCATTTAATTTTAGCTCTTCTAAAGTAAGATGCTATTCTGATATTGTAAGTATGCAAAGTCTAATCCTGAGTAATTGAGCAATTATCAAAAAATAAAGAAACAAAAACTACTGATAGGAAAAAATACCTTGCATTCTGTGAAGAATTAAAGCTTCTCAGTGATTTTGAAGCCTGGCAATGAAGTACTTCTGAGGTAAACTTTCACAGATATTTTGTACTACCTATATGAAATACGTATGAAAGAAAGAAAAAAAAAAGCTCAGCTAAGATTATTAGCTTGTCACTATTAATTGCAATAGACACAGTTGTTCTTTGATGGACTGAGAAAACCAATCCAGTGTAAGGACAGATACTTCCAATGGAAGTCAGTGCAGGTACTTAATTTTAGCCTTTTTTGAAGATTTTTCTTAAAAGCTGAAAAGAGTAACAAAGAAAGAGATATAAGCAGGCAACAGGAAGACCAGAGGGAGGAGTGAAAGAAATATAATATTCCCCATGTAAAGAAAGGACCCTGGGCAATCAGTGAAGATAACTTTTATAAAACTTCTCTTTTCCAAATACAGGACAAAGCAAGGAAAGCCTGTGCAAGGCAGCAGCCCAGCTAGAGCCACCAAAAATGAGGCAAATCAGTATGTCGATTGTCACAGTTGGACTTCTTTACCACTGCGAAAGGATGCTACAAAACCTGAGCTGTGTTTATTGCTGGTTTAAAATAGGGACCTTTCAGAGTCTAGAGGAAAATGCCAGTTGCTACAGAAATGGAAGTGTTCAAGCTGTGTTAAGCTGGATGAAAGCAGAAGATTTTATTTGCTATGAAGGCGATTGCAGAAGTGGTGAAAACAGATAAAAAGTAAAAGCTGTAAGGGGTAGAGCTGTTGGTGTGTATTAAGCAGGAATGGGTGCTGGTGGTTTACAGATAGAAGTCCCTATGAAGAGTTGAGAGTTGATTTCAGGCCAACTTATAGATTTGTGGAGGACTTGTCACTTTTGAGGCTGCAACTGGCTTCAAAATAAATGGCTATCCTATGCAGGAGGTAGTGTTGGAAATATCTGTGTTTGGCTTATTCTTTGGCCTTTTCATGTTGACTGAGGCTGAGCAAAACAACTGGATGGTGCAATATTGAAGGCCTTAATTATATTACTGTGCTTTGGTATTTTTTTTCCTCCCTATTCTGTCCTGGTCTGTAACAGCTGAGAGGTGCTTGACTGTGGAGATGCTGTCTTGACTGAAGTAGTAAATCTGTTCAGTGGATGCCTTAGCCCTGAGAGCAGTCCACGGCCAGACGTACAATTTCTGCCTGATTATGCACATGAACAAACTCCTTGAGTGAATGGCCCTGCCCATCTTTTGACAATTGCTTTACTGGCAGGCAGATGGTAATGTATCACTGTTCCTTAACACAGCAAAGGAAAGAGCATCACGGAGTGGTGCAAGAGTTATGCATTTGACTTCAGTTAAGAAAACTGAGTGTCCGCTCTCACTGGGATTATGTACTGTGTTTCTTAAGCCAGGGACCAGACGTCCTTCAGAAAGCTAGATTTAACTTTAACTAAAGTTAAAGGTGATGGTTTACAAAGTTGTTGAATCGACTCCCATCTTCCACAGGAAGGTGCCTCAAAGAAGAGACAATCACAAGATTATTTTTTCAGGCTTCCACAGCTGTTATGCTTTAACTGAGCCCTTTCTTGTACCTATAGAAAGCCTGATGATGTGCAGCACGTCAACATAAAAAAAAAAAAAAAAAGCAAGCTGACTGCTTGTGGAGGTAAAATAAGCCTGGTGTTCCAGCAGTCTTTGGATCCCCAGTAAGATGAATCATCTATTCACTTTAAAAGATGTACATCATGGCCAACAAAAAGCCCCTCGAAACTAATCCTTTTGTCATCTGAAGTTTTTTGGTTGTTTTTTTTTCCACTGAACAAATCACAACAACAAGAACAAGAGAAAGTGCCATGGTTAGGAGATCACACCTTTGTCATATCTAACCAAGGACCAAAAGCAAGGTACCGATCCTTTTGTCTTTCACCAGAACTTCCTAACTTCAGTGTAATAGGCAGAAATAAAGCTGCTTCTTTCAGGTTTCAAAATAGAGGTCTTTGGTATACAAATCAAATTAAGTAACCACTGGCCTCCACATTTCTCCTAGCAGAAAGTAACGACTGTGAGGAGAAAGCTCGTTATTAATCACCAAAAAGAGTTTGGAAGGATGGCTAGTGGGGAGACCAAACAGCAACTTCAGAGACCTGAGGCAACTCCAAGTCTGACATTTTTTGGTCTATGGCTATGTCTGCATTGGCAAGTGTTGTAGTACAAGGGAGAATGTAGAGCAAAACTGTTGGTGCTGAGAACCGAGTCACAACTCTGTATTTATGTTGGATCTTTTTTTGGTCTACATTTGGACTTTCACCCCCTATTTGGATTCTAGTCAGATCCCACGGACTGACTGTCCATTAGCAGTTGGAGAGCATTAACTGTGCTCCTGGAGCACATCTTACCATTTAGTCTCACCCAAAAGAAAAGCAGGTCATGCACTCCATGACCCACTTCATGAAGTGAGTTAAAGAACGGTAATGCAAGTGAACCCATTGACTTCTGCAGAGAGGGGCCACTTCCTTCCCCTCCATCGAGTAGCTCCTACACAGCTCAACCCTTACCTCAGCTGCAACAACCACGGTAATGAGCAATGATGGTAAGAATTGAGTGTGATAGTTCAGTCTGGAAGAGCCCGTGTCATCTCTTCGAGCACTGGTAGGTATGCAGGTGATTGTCCCCAGCCTGCTTGCCTTAGGGAGTTGCCTTAGGGAATTGCCTCCTTATTCTGTTCTTCAAGCCAAGTCTGCCCATATAATTGGCTTCTTTTATAACTCAGAGTAAATAATAGTCATTCTTAACTCAGTTCTGCTGTGGCTGAACTGATAGGAAATGTAATAATCCATATCATTTATAGCATTCTATATCATTTTATGTGAGTTTTCCTGTCATCCTTGCAATTATAAAATCAACAGCCTTGCAGTGATTGTTTTGTCATATCCAAAGGGCAAAAACATCCTTTCATAGCTGAGACAATTCCCTCTCATCTGTTTTATTGTAGGCTCCAATCATTGTTTTCACCTCTAAGCAGCTTCTTATGGTTTTAAGTGTTCAAATTTAGCAGTGTTGGTTCCCCAGACTCCAAATTTTCTAAACCCTCACAGATCAAATATTGAGTGGCTGGGTTTTGTTTAATACTCATTTGAATCAAAACCTTCATTAAAATATTTGGTCAACATTCCAGTTACCTTTTAAGCTTAAATTTCAGTATACCTCCAAACATTTAGCATGTAAGATTATCACAATGAAAGCTTGCTGACAGCAGTTTTTGGTGTGACTGAAGCATGTTAGTCCATTTGAAAGTGCAATTGTATTTAAAGAGCAATGTCTAGACAAATGCAGTTCAGAGAAGTTTCCATAAATATCCCATTTAGTTACCTAAATAATTTGTTTGGAGATGGCTCTGTATTTTGCAGTAGAAAAGGCAAGTGAGGTATATATTGTGTTGTTATGGTTTTTATAATTACTTTGTTTCTACAGGAGATCTTCGAAGTTAATCTTGTTTGGGAGCTAGGGAATAGATGCCTTTATCTCTTGAAGTCTCTTACAAACATCTGTTTTATGGTTTTATTGAACAAATAATTTTGCGATGCCAGGTCTGAAGAGGTGGTTTGTAAAAGACTGAAGAGGGAATTTTCTTCAGTCCTTTTTCTGAAATAACCACCACACTATAAAGTAGTGTCTACTTGTTTCCCTTTCACTGATCTAGGAAACAAAGCAAAGGAAAAAAAAAATGTTACTTTTTGTACTTTTCTACCGATAAATAAAATTTTAGAATATGGTGTTTTGCTAAAATCCTGTTGTTTATTTCGAACCTGGCTCCTACTAGCTTCATTTGATGGCCCCTAGTTCATTGAAAGTCACAGAATATAGTCGTGCCATTCATTATTTTATGCACCTTTACATATATGTGTTCACATTTCAGGACCTCAGACAGAAAGACTGAGAGCTGAGGGCTGGAAGGAAATCTTTCTTGTCTAATACAAACTCTTTGTCCAGGCTTACTATCCCTTCACTGACTCACTGTGAAAAGGAATTTTTTTCCCAAAGATTTATAATTTGTCCAGATGTGGGTGTTTTTTCATTTATTTTTTAAACAAGAATGGCAAAAGGCCTATTCCTGGTACAAAGCATGCACCTGACAAATTCTGAAATACAGTTCTGCTGCCAAAGTATAGTAAGGAGGTGTTATTTTGAATGTGGAAAAATACCCTATATTTCTCTAGTCTTGAAAATGTCTGGAATTTAGTTGGAAAAAGTGAAAGTATAGAAAACAGCAAATTAAAAATTAGAACCCAAAGTTTTAAAGTTTGGATCACAAGTATGCCAAAATCATAAGGCAATTGAGAGCTCCACCTCAAAACCAGACTCTAATAGCCATAACTATAAACAAGGCTACCAGCCTTGCCTCTTATTCCACTGCATTGGGTGCTCAAAAAATACCAGACTGAAACAGCAAAATGACTGTAGAAACTCATTAGCCTTGTTCGTATTTGCCAGGCCTATTCTTTATGATTAATCAGCCCCAAACACTTATCAGCTAATTGTTTTAAAATTAGTTACCCCACCATTCTCCTGCCAGATACAGCCTTTTAAAGTGACTTCTCATGTTTAACTGGTCTCAGCTCCTGCTGAGTGTGCTACAGTTTGTCCTGAGTTATCAAAATCTCTTTTTGAGTGGGAACATGCTTTTTCTATGGGGAAGTGTGCTGGAAGGTAAGCAGACAAATGCAAAAGTATAGAATCTGGATGAAGATTGCCTCTGTCCCAGCAAAGGCTGTGGCTGAGTGGACTATTTCACTGTACTTCATCCCTGGCACTGAGAGCCCATGGCGCTGGTGTGCAGAAACATCATTTCCTTTGCTGCGTGAGCAGCGCATCGTTTGTTTGTGAACAGGAGCTGGGGGTGCTGTGTTCTGGTTCCCATGCCCTGGAAAATGACACGATCTTGTACAGAGAAGACGATGTCTCCCAGTCTGTCTCTGCAGAAAAGGAGAAATAAATATCTGATCTTTAACTATATTAAATCTAAACTTTAGAAATTCGTAGAAGCAGACTATGATGCTTCTCAGATCTACTTGTCCATAATGATTCCCACAACAGTCCAACAGTTTTCTGCATTAATGAAATAGTTTGAGTTTTGTGCAGGTAGGCAGGAAAAAGTATGAAGGACAGGAAATGAAGAAGACAAGGAAGAAGAAAGCAGTACTGGAGGTAAAACAGAGGTAAGAAATGGCAATACAAAGAGAGAAGAGGAGCAATGATGGAAAGGCAAGGAAAAAGAGACAAGGAATATAGTGAAATAATACTGAAAATACATTTTCATTACTGTATAAATATTTTTGTATAAACATTTATAAATGTCAAAATATTTCTTTCTCTCCAGAGCAATACACTGAGTATTAAGTAAAAGAGTGAGGGAAATAAGTGGCAAGATCCAACAAAAGGGAAAATAACTTTGGGAAGATTAGAAATTAAGAGAATTTGTAAACAATATTACAAATAAAATGTTTAAAAACGTCAAAGTTGAGTGTATAGAGTAACTTTTAATTAAGGAACCTGAACCACAGGTGTTGTGTTTTGGTGGCTTTCAGAGACATCAAAACAGTTCTGAATTTTGTGAGGCAAGATTTTGGGGAGTGCTCATCTGGGTGGAACTGGTGATGGAGAAAACAAAATAGCTCTTGGATATATAAACACTTCCACAGGTGTGTTTTCAGACTTCTAAAAAAAATTGGTAATTAATTTCAGTCAAATAAAACTTGAAGCAAAAATGGAAAAGCTTAAGTTCTTATTTGTGTTTGTACTTGAATTGATTTGATGGGTAACACTGAAGGGCTCTTTCGCAGAGCCAGAAAGGGCAACAAAAAGCTGGGGCTGCCTCAGCCAGCTTTAGTTAAAGCATCAGTAGCCTCAGTGTCTTCCCAGGACAGCCTTGCAGGTAGCACCACAGCGGCTGGGAGCCAGGGGCTTCATGGACACGTGTTTTTATGCAAGTTGCAATAGCACCAGAGAAATAGCCTGGAAATCCAGGGGCTTGGCAGTTCGATGGGGACATGCCAGTGGAAGTGTCAAGGCACCCATTAAAGAAAGGATCTGGTTTTTGCTCTAACAGGTGCTTGAACAGTAGCACCAGCAGCAAAATCAGTCTAGGTGGATTTCCTCTGCTGTTCCTGGCATTTTCATTGCAGGTCCAGTCTTCCCAGGCTGAAAGCTTTTGCTCCTGTTTTTTTATTCATGTGGTGGATTTGCTTCAAATGCAAAGTTTCTCTAGTTCATAGTTAGGAGAAATTTGCCATGCTATTGAACGTTTACTTCCTCTTCTTTCAAAAGGCTCTTCATATGTGAAGCCTGCACTTTTTCCCTACTTCTCCCTCAGTTTGTGAACTCAGCCAGCTGAAACAATAGGATTTCATTCTCTTTTTTTTTTCTTTTTTTTTTTTGTTACAGAGGCAGAAAATAGTGCTGTCCGAAGGACGACTCTGTCCTGACATTTTTTGCCTGACTTTACCTCTAAGGGTGTCCAAACTTTCTGCAGCTGCTTCTTGCAGCTTCATTTGAGTCTACTTTAAATACTTAGACCAGCTGCAGATGGAAACAGCAAGTTTTTTGCTGGCAGCACAGAGGCCAATCGTTCAACCACAGAAGTTGAAAACCCCCATCTCAGAACAAATACCTTAAAGTCAGACAGATAACGTGGGCTGAAATGAATGTTTTTCAGGCTCTCCGTTAGCTCTGTTTGTCACTGCGTTAGCAGGAGTCCTGTTCAGCAGCGCTGGTTCCCACCTGGAGCTGCGGCACCAGCCCGGGGAGCTGATCCTCCTGCATGCCAGGCTCTCACCTTTGCTGATGCTTTCCAGCCACATCCTTTCTGTGCTGTTTTCTCCTTCTTCCTCTTGTCTTGTTTTACACCTCACTGCTTTGTCAGTCATCCCCACATCCCCCTCCGTTCATTTTTCCAGGATGCTTTGATTTATAATGAGCATTTGAGGACTCTACTTTTAATCCTGCTCCCTTTTGTGCAGTTGGGCTCCTGGAAAAATAATGTGGAGGAAGGAGTATAATACCTCCTTTGGAGATCTCCAGATTGCCACTTTTCTTTTATTCCTTAATTTGTCCTTCCTGTGCAGCTTGAGCAGAAAGTCCGTGCATCTGTTTAATTTCTAAGACTGCCAGTACATTTTATAAATCACACTTCATGAGAAGGATATATGCCTCATATCAATCCACACCCGTTGGATCACTGTCAGGTCTTCTGAGAGACTTATACATTGCGGGATAATAATATAAATGATAGCCTTCTGGTGTAAATTACTTCTTCTAAATAATCTCTTCTCTCCTCTGCCCTCCTCTGCATTTTCCATCAGTTTCAGGGCTGACTGTTACAGCAGTCAAAAAAAAAAGAATATTTTTGTTTACCATGTCTAAGTCTTACATTCAAGCACTAGCTTTTTTTTTTTTTTTTAAATGGGGCATAAGCATCAACTTTCACTGACGAAACAAATGAAAATGCTCAACTGAGAAATTTTCACAGTGATGTTTTCCAGAAGCTGGAGAGTACACTGTGTAAAGGGCCATTTGATGTCTGCAACAATTTTTGTGCATTTCCCAGGAGAACCGACAACTAGCATCTGTTACAGATATGATGCTCTTAAAGGTAACCTCAAACTGGTGCTTAGCAATCTTCTCCCACTCCAATAATATTCAATCTTTTTAATTAACTGCCATGTTAATTGGCCGAATCTTAGCTGCAATAGCATTTGTTATATACCATTACTTTATACTAAGTGAAAAATTAGCTTTTTGGCTTATTGACATTTCATCATCAAATTCAAAATTTCCCTGAACCACTGTATATGAGACTTCATTTGAACCTCATGGTAAACAAGGCACTTACAGTGACTGTGATCAGAAATAGCCAGAGCATTGTGTTAGTCACCAGGGCTCATGTTACCCTGGATGTTTAAGTATTGGTTGCTCCATGTCTAATGTTGATTTGGCTTTGGTTTTAATGATTCCTCATCAGCTCCATTTGACTATGTGGTTACTTAGCTTCTGTGACAGGGATTATGAGGCTGGTCAGCTTCCACATAGTACAAACGTCCTGTTCCTGCATTATTATGAACTTTATTTCTATGCTGGGATGGTGCCCAGGTATGTGTTATCCCATTCTCTCTTCCCAAGCCCTTATTTCCATGAGAGGGAAACATGAGGAAACAGACCATAAGAGTCATTCAATGATCAGGACAGGTAACTGAGCTAGATTTGAATGGCACCAGCACTCTATGGCTGTGATGCTTTACATTGCTATTTTGTACAAGGCAGCAAATGATGCTTACTAATACGCCTGCTTTCTCTCTGCTCAGTGAACGCTTGCAGCCCAACATGGTCTGAGAGATTTTCCTTCTCACGTTGAAATTCATTCCAAAGGAAGACTCAAACTTTCTGCAAACAATGTGCATTTCCTCAATCATCATGAAGCACAGTAACAGCTCCTTTTTTTTTCTTTTTTCTTTTTAAAGTCCCTCTGGCAAATTTCAGAGATGCTCAATTTACTGAGTAAATGCAACATCCTCAGAAGGAAAAGATTTTATATGTTACTTCTGTAACACTGTGTCTGTTACCTGACTTTCTGATGCCTCATTTTCCAACATTTTATAATTAGTTTGACTAATATAGAGGGGCAAAATTTTATAACTGGACTTTTAAACCATGCTGTCCTCTCTAGACAACAAACATATTTTTTTCCTCCCCAAAATTTTAATTCCTGAGTTCTCCACGATAAATGATGCAAGGGAGTCACCAGCAAAAAAAATCGTGTTGGCTTAGTGGGAAACAATGAGACATTTGCTGCAGCTTGAAAAGAAGTGAGGCACCTTTGCCTTCTCACAGTCACAGTGCAAAGGGATGTTCGGAGAGGAAAACCCTCTCAGAATGAGCTTGTAATGATGTTCTTCTCTGCCTCTTGTAATCAGAGCTAAACCAAAAGATCCACCTGGCTTCCCAGAAATTAATTGTTGAACTGAATCTGTGAAATCCTTATTCACAGACTTTGGGTTCTTCTAAACCTAATTCTGTTACCTATCAGCCTGTGACAGGTCATGTTGCAGTACGGAACTGGCAGGAGGTGAAATAAAAGCTTAGTCCACTGACACGCTTGATGTTCCTTCTAAATAAGGCAAATAATTCTTCAGGCTTCATTTGAATCTTTGATCTTTTTAAAACAACTGAGTTGAAAAACACTGGGGGCTTGTTGAATTTCAGCTATAACAACATTTCCTGAAAAAATCCTCTATAAGGCTTGCATAGTCCTATGCAAATTTCTGTTTTGATCTCATCTCTTTATCTGATGGCTGCCTCTGAAAAAAAAACAAGCACAAACAACCCCACCACCATTAAAATCAGATTATATTCAAACCACCAAATTCCTGCAGACAGATTCTCTGTGCTCTGTAAGTATCCAGTCACCATTTCTTTTTCCCATAGAAAGAGCTAGGTCAATGAATTTTGATTGCATCTTTCTTTCATTAACAGGTATCCCTTTGTCTCCTCCATTTCAAAATTTAGGGGTAATTTTCAGATTCTGTGCCTGTTACCCTACTTATTTGATAAAAACTCAGAAAAGTCACAAGGGGTTTTTAGACTAAGCTCTAGGGATCAATAGTGCACTTTTCATTTTTCTGCCTTGGGTCTGGAAACAATCAGTCACTAGTACATTCCTCCTCAGCAGAAGTTTTTCCTCATTTTTACATGTCCTAATGATATGAATGGCAAGGGACACAAGAGCATTCAAGTGGGTTCCAAGCAATACTATTTTCTTCTGATTAAATGCATATTTAAGCACCATCTTACAGCTGTTCCATAAGTAATTAAACTTTTTTCTATCAGATGTTGCAATGTTAAGGCTCAGGCTCATTAACCAAAGCAGTAAAGTGTATTAAAACATTTTAAACCAGCAGCGAACACTGAAATCTTATGGTTATCCATACTACTCCAACAAATAGAGCCCCTTCTGTCCAGACATTCAGATGGTAGATTTACTGAGCACCCAGCCAGGCAATTATCTGTGCTAGTGCACATGAATCTGCATCAAGGTCTGCAGATCATCAACAGAAATACTTTAGGCTAAAATAAACATGTACAGGCAGGCCAGGGTCGGAGGATCCCAGAATCATGCACTAGTGAGACAGCCCATGGAGTGCTTGGAATCCCATTCATTCATACTGAACTAGAATTTCTGGACCAGATAGTAGCTGCTTACCAAATTGCTATCACCCCACAGCACCAGCAGTTTCTTTACCCCTGCTAAATCCCAAGGCACTAGTAAAGTATGAGGACTTCTTTTGGAGTGTAGTAATAACCTGCGTCTAGGCAAGCAAGGCCTTCAGCATCTGGGGGTGTGGGCAGCAGAGCAAGCCACTTCACACAGCTTCATGGTGATAGTTTTCTGGAGTCGTCGACGGTCTTACATTTGTGTGATGAAATAGTCCCGCGACAAGGTGCAAGTTGCTGACTGACAGTTGTCACAGCTTGTGTCCACTCTCCCATGTCTGTGCGTAGCCCCTGCCATCTCCTCATCAAGATCATCATCTCAGCTGCCCTTTGAGGACATGGCTTATGCAGCATTTCTTGTATCATTCCTAAATCAGCTGTGTTTCATCCACAGCTGAAGAAAGGAGTGTGCAGAGAGCAAAGTATCTTAGTTTATGGACTTAATTTACTTCTCTTCAGAGGGCTGGCAAAGACAGACAAATTCGTAGCCCTTCCCGCCCCCCCCCACACACCCCCTGCTGAGTTTGTTTATCAGACCACATATACTTTCATATTTAAATGCCGTAATGGCAATATATATGATCACTATTTAGTTGAAGGAAGTTCTTTAAGTGCAGCACAACTATATTTAGAGCAGCATTCAGTTCAGTCTGAAATAAGACTGTATGTTTTAAGTAGCAGAGAAAGCTACAATACTCTGGTGAAGGCCTGAAAAAATAAACGTTGACATTTCCTGAATGTTTTGCTCAATATCTTTACATTACTTATCACAGAGCCACCACTGTGATATGAAAAAAATTCTGAACTGACTATAATGCTGTTGCCAAGCATTAAGCAAAAGCACCCTAAATTGTAGTAATCCCAAGGTGTAAAGAATGTAGAGGCCCCTTAGCATGTCCTGTTACTCCCATCTTCCATAAGTTTACTACAGAATGAAAATGATTGCTCCGTCATTGTCACATCACTCCTGGGGCTGAAGTCCCCAACGTAGCACGGATTTTTGATAAAACTGGGAAAACTGTCAGCACGTTGGGCAAAAAAATCAGACTCTGATGTGAAGGTGGTGGGGGACCATCATGTCTCCCATGGCTGGTTGCTCAAGGGAAAGAGCCAGACATTTTGCTGCAGGAAAGGAAATCTGAGATTCTTCTTCATCAAGCCCCAAATTTCTGCCGACAGGGGCACCTGCTAACCCCTCCCAGCACCTCTGCAGGTCACTGGGCACTTCGGACATGCCAACCTACCTGAATTCAGCTATCATCAGACATGTTTCTCCTTATTCAGCTTCTACATTTTCTTGCATCTTGTCATCCACATGGTTATAATATAAACCTGCACTGCTCTTGTCAGAGTTTCTGTTTCCCTTTCTGTTAAATAAGAAATGAAGGTGGGAGCTATATGACTCCAACAGAATTATTAAAACCAAGACTAGAGAGAGGAGCAAAATCAATCTTCAAAAGAAGTTTTGGAGGAGGAGAATGGCTGAGTGCTGCATAAGGATAATACCTGCTGATAACAGACTTGAGGAGATAGTACATAGCTGAAAGCTGTTTGTAGCTGCTTTTTAAGCACATCTGGAGCCATTCCTTAGCAGGAAGCATATACATGGCAATCATAATAGCCCACATTAGCCCCATCAATCAGCCTGGCTAACATCTGGTGCCTGAAGGAGAGATGACTAGTTCTAGTTTGCTCTTCAAAGGTCCAGGGGTCTCTCCTGTGGTAGCTGCTCCTAGGCAAAGCACAGAGGACAACTGCTAGTTTCATAACTGTAATAAAATCTTCCCAAGTTTTCTGCCAATAGGTAAATCAAAATCCAGAAGTACATTCGGCCTGGAACAAAATACAGATTTTCCCCACAAACATATTTGTAACATTCAGTTATATTTATAACATTTTAAACATGCTCTGTTTGCTTGGTATTTGCAAAAATATGGAATTAAAATCTTCATTAAGCTGTGTGTTCAAAAAATTGAAAATTTAAACATCACCTGTACTTTTGCTGCTTGACCTGAATACAAGAATTTGATTCAAACATTTGTAACCTTACATTTTCCTGGTGTTATATCCCATGAGCTTTTTCTGTGCTTGGTCACTGATGTTAGATCATCTTTATGATACTTGATTCTCTCTAACAGCATAGCATTATGTCAACTTTCTCTGCAAACTTACAAAAAAACCCAGAAGAAAGTAAATATTTTGATATTTAAACAACATTTTATATACATCTTTCTATTTTATAGCTCAGACTAATAATTACTTAACTGGATCTTGGAAAAAATATAAAGATATTAATTACTATTTTTTAATAAAATCGTTGCAATGTCTGAAACTTGTCTCCACAGAGACGATGATAATATCATCTGTCTCCTGGTTTCTGGGAGACAATAAAAAGGTAATTTAATTGAAGTTGGACCACAGATTTATACAGCAGAAGCAATTTTAGAAGAAATTAGACCTGGCAGGAACTTTTCAGGGGAAAACATTCATTTAATCAGAAAATATCACTTTGTGAAAACCAGGACTTGTAATGAGAAAAAATATAATTTCAGCATACTTTTCACATCAATATTTTTAGAAGGTGTCATATTCCTAACAATTCTGTCTTGTATTTCAAGACAAGATATTTTATTTAAATGTAAGGTAATTAGATTTTATTCATATATAATTGTAATGGAAATCTTTAAAAGTAAAAATTGAAACAATGCTTTGGAATTGCCGAATTTTTTTTTTTTTTTTTTACATAATTCCTCTTTCATTTAATTTGGTTTTGAGTTAGAATCATTTTTATGGTAAATAGATAGAAGTTATATCCAACGAATTAGCATAAGCATTCAAAGAACACTTTCCAAAGAATAATGAATTTAATGCTACACTAAAAATGATGATTACACAGGGAATTGGAGTGAAATACTAACTGCTTTTTTCTTTGTAAGTAACGGCTTACTTTTATGATAGCCATTTCTTATTCTCAAAGGAAGATGTCTGTGTGAAGTATAAAAAAAATGTCCATTTAAAAATAGTTGTTCTGTGGCAAGAATCCAAGGCAACTGCACATAAAATCATAGACTCATAGAATCATAGAATGGTTTTAGGTTGCAAGGGACCTTAAAGATCACCTAGTTCCAACCCCCCTGCCATGGGCAGGGACACCTCCCACTAGACCAGGCTGCTCAAAGCCCCATCCAACCTGGCCTTGAACGCTGCCAGGGAGGGGGCATCCACAGCCTCTCTGTGTAACCTGTTCTAGTGCCTCACCACCCTCACAGTGAAGAATTTCTTCCCAATACCTAATCTGAATCTACCCTCTTTCAGTTTAAAGCCATCACCCCTTGTCCTATCACTAAACGCCCTTGTAAAAAGTCCTTCTGCATCTTTCCTGTAGGTCCCCTTTAGGTACTGGAAGGCTGCTGTAAGGCCTCCCTGAAGCCGTCTCCAGGCATAACCAACCTCAGGCCCACCATCAGCTGCCAGCAGGTAGAAAAGGTAGTCCTTCGTTGGCTATAAAGGGTCTGTAGAAGCACATATTGAGGTCTGTAATGTCTCCCTGGAACCTTCTCTTCTCCAGGCTGAATAACCCCAACTCTCTCAGCCTGTCTTCACAGGAGAGGTGCTCCAGCCCTCTGATCATGTTTGTGGCCCTCCTCTGGACTCAGTCCAACAGGTTCATGTCCTTCTTATGTTGGGGGTCCCAGAACTGGACTCAGTATTCCAGGTGGGGTCTCACGAGAGCAGAGCAGAGGAGGAGAATCACCTTCCTCAACCTGCTAGCCACACTTTTAATGTAGCCCAGGATAGGGTTGACTTTCTGGGCTGCAGGCACACATTGCCGGGTCACGTTGAGCTTCTTGTCAACCAACACACCCAAGTCCTTCTCCTCAGCACTGCTCTCAATGCATTCTCCGCCCAACCTGTATTTGTGCTTGAGATTGCCCTGACCCATGTGCAGGACCTTGCATTTGGCCTTATTGAATGTGAGGTTCGCATGGGCCCACCTCTCAAGCCTGTCGAGGTCCTTCTGGATGGCATCCCTTTACTGCAGCATGGCAACCACAGCACACAGTCTAGAGTCGTTGGCAAACTTGTTGAGGGTGCACTCAAACCCACTGTCCATGTCACCGACAAAGATGCTAAACAGCGTCAGTCCCAATACCAACCCCTGAGGAACGCCACTTGTCACTGCTCTCCACTTGGACATCGAGCCTTTGAACACAACTCTTTGAGTGCAACCATTCAGCCAATTCCTTATGCAGCAAGTGGTCCGTCTGTCAAATCCATGTCTCTCCAATTTAGAGACAGGGATGATTTACTGGGTCAAGATGAAATTGAAGAAAATGAGCGCATGCCTTATATAATCTTTTTATAATCTTCAGTAAACATCATAAAGTCAGCTCAGTAATCTACTTACTCCTTAGCATCTCTGATTTGATTTCCCTCTGAGGCACAGTTCTGCGCAGTGAGGAGCAAAGAGCAGCTGCATGGTTCTGTGGAGCTGAAGAAACTCTTCCTTTCCTAAGAAATCTATTTAAATCATAATGATTTGTACACCTAATCCCAGGGAGAAAATAAAACAGGCTTCTCGCTAATGTCTTTGGTAGGTGGGTGTGGAAGGCCTGCCTATTTATCATTTTATGTGAAGCTCTAGCTGAACAGGGTAAGAGATATTACTGAAACATATTTCTCAAAGAGTTTCCAAAATGGTTTAGTATCATGTTAGATCCTTTCCCATTTGCTGTCAGTGTAAGAGGCAGCAGTAGAGAAAACAAGGCAGTATTTGCCTTTAGAGAAGGCCTCACTTAAGTGTCAAGAAGGCTAAATGGGTTAGAAAGGAACTCTTCTTTATCTTGAAGAAAGTTGAATATTCACCAGCACATTCTTTGATCAACCACACTGTGTTTGATCCTGTTCTTACAGAATTCTGTTAATCGGAGGAAACCTTGAAAGAAATCAGTTGAGAAGGGTTAAGAGAGGAAGGCCTTCAGTCTTCAGCTGGGCAAACAAAACAACAAAAACAAGATCTTCCACGGTACCATGGATGCATGCATGTGTGCTATGTCTGTGTGTGTGTATGTGTATATGTACACACACAGAACAGACACCTTTAAAATCTGCCCATACACTTTCCTCCAACTCAAGGACAGTAAAAAAAACCATGCACCATACTGCACTTCTAAGAACAATAAGTGTGTACCACAGCTTTTCAGAAAATGAAATACAAGCAAATAGATTGAAGAATGGGACTTGGAAATGTTCTCTTCATTTCCAACTCTATAGTATGCAACTAAGTGAACTATGTTAAAAGCTTACTGGTGTACACTTTGGTTTACTTCCAGATAATCTTCCCCTGTGTCGAATCCTCCATCTGCATCTGTATTATATCCCAAGCCTAAATCTGTCTCTCTTATCTGAAGATTCTTCCTCTATTTTGCAAGGAAATGACTTCCAGCAATTAGCTGCATGGGTAGGTTTGCTCTCTGGTGTAGATAACCACAAGGCTGCACTTCTAAAAATTCTAAGCTCCAGGTCTTTACCAGCTTGGGACCACATGCAATCATCATCTGTTTGTCATACAGAAGGGAAATGCAAAGCTTTTAGCATCTTAGCTACATTTTTCTTCAAAAAAGAAGAAAAATGATACTATTAGTATAATCCATGTCCTACCATCTCAGCTGGCCTCCACTGAATTAAAATGCTTGCACTGGCTGTTTTTATCGCAGTAATTTTTTTTTTTTTTTCATTTACTGTGTCCTTGAGTTACTCTTGTGTCTATGACATATTGGGCTAAATAAAGTCCTCTGTGCAAAAATAATTAGATTTCCATGCAGCAAGTGCTGCTGCCATATACAGTGCATAATAAAGAATAAAATGGGCAGAAATTTTGTGTTAAAGAGGAATCCAGTTTTACCACAGTAAATTCATTTTTCATGTTTCATTGATTACTGAAGAATAAAAGAGATGGAAAAATGTCTGGATCACACAGCTGTGTCACTTACAATAATGAACACAACTGAAAAACCCCTCCCCTTTCTCAGTCATATACAGTAAAGGAAAACAATGAGAGGCTCAGCTCTTGACTGAACTCTTGGAAATATCACCACATCCATAAGAATTATTAAAGTTGATCTTCATGATCACAGTGGACTCACTCTGAATGTATAAATGATCTGCCTCATGAATACAGAGTAACTCCTGTCTTCATCACATATATTACTTCTCTTAATTCAAAAGCTGTCACTGCACAAGTACTCACTGTGATTTTTTGCATTTTTTTCTCCTTTACAATACAGGCTGAAAGCCTTTCCTGAACTAATTTCTAGCTGAATGCTAGATGAGTAATTATCAAACTGAGAATATTGACAGTATTGATATGTAGCCAAGGGGAGTCCTTACTTGAGGAAGGAAAACAGCATATGGCAATAACTGTCACCTTTCTTGTAGATACAGATGTTTCAGCAATAAATAATATTTAGAGTTCTAAAAATGCTTTTGGCAGCTTCCCTTGTAAGAGATTATTGAACAAATCAAGATGCTATTGAAGAAAGGGAACATCAATTTTGCAGATTCATAATTCATGAAAGGATGGGAAGGAAGAACAAAAAGTCAATTTTATCAGTAAAGACAGGTAGCTAGAAGAATTTCAAAGAAAGAGATCTATGCCTGTCAGTGTATACATACTGATCTAAAAGGATGTAGATAGGAGAGGACAAAATTTACTGTTAGTATTTAAAAATATTACAACTAAATCTGTCTTTGAAGGGTTGAAGACTACACTGAGTGAGCAGAAAATAAAATGATAGAACTTCTGTGTAGTCCACTAGGAAATACTGTGAATGGGAAAAAGCAGTCCTAACTAAACAGAAACAATAATGAGAGTAAAATAACTGTTCTACCGAGGAAGGAAAACTGCTGGTCAGGGCAGATAGTTCTGTAAGAATGTCAAGAGAGCCCTCAGTTATTGCTAAAAAACTCAGCAAATAGAGTAATATGAATGATTAAAAAGGGACTAGAGAGCAAACTCAAAACATTGTTGTGCCATTGTAAGTGCCTATGGTTCAAGTGAGTAGTCTTCATGTTCCCTAACTGAATGAGGCTATGGCAAAGTGGGAAAGCCATGGCAGAAGGACAGCAAGAAAATGACTTCTAAACTTCTAAGGAGACTATTTTTATTAAGAACTCTTCAACCTGGTAAAAACCACCACAACTCAAGGTAGAAATCACAGGAGTCTTTAAAGCAAGAGATGACGCTGAGGAGGTGATGGGAATGCTTCTGCACTGTGTCTCAAAATACAAGTGAGGGGTACCACAGCAGGTTTACGGGGAAGGGCAGGAAATACCACTATGTATAGCCTACATATCTCTTGAACTTTTTGCTTTAGGATGTTTTGGTACATCAATGTATAAAGAGATCCAAAGAAAACAAGCCATTTCATGGAGCATATGTCAAATCTGCCTATATTTCAATGCAGTGGTCTGGATACAGCTTCCACAGAAGAAACCACTGCTCCATACCGGTCTTCAATCTTATTCTTTCTACAGGCATCCAGTTTGCTGTTGCCGAGGACAGGGTACACTCTATGACTGACTTCTTATTTGGGATAATGGCTTTTCTACCTCTGTATGCTATGATCAAAGGCAGCATAAAATTCAAATCATGTTTTAAATTTATAGTATAGTAGCTCCACTATTGCTTTACTGGTCTGTAAGATTAACTCTAATTAGGGCACAGAGTATTAGGTGTGAATGGACAAATCATAGCCTGTTACAGCTGCCTATTAGTGTCAGCAAGAACAGAGTATGAAATAGTATTTCACACTGCAAAACAGAGAGCTCCAGAGAAGCTTTCTTGTCTTTACTGCAAATACTTCAGCCACCATGGAAAAGCTTAAGGAAATTACAACACAGAAACAGTCTACCCACTAACATTTGTTCATAAAACTTATGAAATAGTGTGCACAAGCAAGGTGAGAAGTATTTGTGCTTTAAAAGATTTTCATAGGAAATATATACATTGATTGAGGCTTTTAGAATTTTTTTTTAACCCTTCTGTCCTCACTCTGGCATCACTGAATTTCTAAAAATACATTTTTTTTATTGGAGTCATAGCATCTGCTGAGATCTCCTTTCTCTGGCAGTGGTAAACAGCTAACACGTTAGCTCATGTGATGGATTAGAGTAATAAGAGTAAAAGACATTCCCAGTATCATCATAGCTATTAATGAGAAAACATATATTTCTAATAGTAAAACACTTTTGTAATACCAGATGCTTTTTAACTTAGGGCCACCTTATGCCTCAAAGGACATCCAAGTAAGCATATTTGGATGAAAGGGATACTGAACTTGCTCTGCTGATGTTTGCTTTAAGGAGTCTGTGGGAGCAGCTCACGGTGAGCAGGAAGATTGCTCCAAATGCCAGCTGAGGACAAATGTAACTGGACTTTTGGAAAACAGGTGAATGACACTCGGAGTGGTCTCCAGGGATGCCTTTAAACAAAACGTACAAAGTTTCCTGCAAGATAAATAATTCTTTCAAAAGTTCTTTCAAAACTAGTAAAAAGATCAAAACAAATGCTGAAACGGCCCTGACAAAGCTTTAGATGCAAGTGGCACTTCCCCTTTCCTCACAATTTAGAAGGGATAATAACAGAGAAGACAGACTGTGCAAATGTTTCAAAGAGCCTTTGTAACCTCTTAGGCTACAGGTAGCAGCCCATGTCCTCTTAGGATATTGGTATTGCAGAACAAAGCCAATGATGGTTTAGTGCCAGTTATTTTCTTGTGTAAGCAACTGTCTCAGGGCTGTATTTCTCTTCTACACCCTGCCTCAATTTCAACGCAGGCCCGCAACTGTGACCCATTCTTGCCATGTGCACATCATGGAAATGCGTGTCCTGAATTATTGAATGCATACATTTCTGCTCAACAGTTGCCTTTATTTCATTATAACTTCATTTTATGTTCCACTACCCAACAAAACTGAGCTGTGATATTATAGGATGTATTGTAACCACTAGTTTTTGCTAGCTAAAAAGTCTCAGAACTAGAGAGGAAGAGCTCATTCTCCATCAATTAATACATAAGTTAACACTTAGGAAATTATTTGGGACTGCAACTCCATTCTCTGGCCTGCACTGTTCTTATTAGCACAGACTTCTCTTCAATGTCATGTACTCTGGGCAAGTTCTTGCAGGAACTGCCAGGATAGCTACCCAGAGACTTTGTACAGAAAATTAAATAAAAATCTATATTGCAATGTGACCTGGAGATTTGGGCTCACTAACTAGGAAACTTCTAAGGGTTGACTGATGAGAATGGGAACTTTTACTGACTTACTGCTTGTTAGAGCAAGTATGATAATAGGCAATGGAACAACTCAGCTAGGGAAGGTGTTAAGAAGCCAGAAGAAAATAGACACTACTAAATATCTTGTCAACAGTAATTTAAAAAATATTGGAATTACTTTTCCCATAATACCAGGAATGAATTTGAACTGGTCCATTGAAAGTCAGTCTGCTCTGTGTTTAGGACTCAATCAGTTTGTTAAATCACATTTTAGATACAACTCTTCATATGTCATTCAGTTGTCACTAATAATTTGGCCAGCATGAAACATTTTGATCATATTGCAGGAGGGAGATTGAAAACTAATTGAAGTGGAAAAACATATTCCTTCCACTGGGGAAATAAGGGAGGAAAGAAATATTAGGTTTTGTGCTGTCATTCTCTGAGCCTCCAATTTTAATATAAACAATTCGATTTGAATTATAGCTCAAAGATTAGACTGTTTCCGTCTTCTCAAAAAAATTAAGGTTAACAGCAATGTTAAATTAGTCACATCCTGAATCGTTAACATAATCCAGAATTTATATTATATTATGGAAACTAGTAAAGTAGCAATAAAATAAATTACAGAAGTACAAACTAATACTTGTCATGTAGAAAAACTAATTTTTGAGAAGCGGTTCCTAACATCCTATGAAAATCACTGTTCATGACTAATACCGACAGAGATTCAGATTTATATATACAGAGGGTAACAGCCTGTAGTTTTCTATTAGATGCCTGGGGGCTTCTGTGTCATTCCAGAAGTACATGGGACTTCTGCTGAATGAAGGGTCAAGGTTTGAGCCCAATGTGCTGCACGCATGCTTTGAGGTGTGCCATGCTAGCAGACAGATGCCACTGGTTCCCAAGGGACCTGGGACTGGCCTTGCAGGCAGGAGCAACTGAAAGCTGGTACAGAAGTGCTGCCACAGGAGAAAAGTTCTTCCAGGTTTTAGACAACATTGAGAGAAAGTTTGGTCTGAAGTGCATTGCTGCATAACTTAACTGGAATCGGAGGTTGGGATAGAATAAAATTGGTCTACTGTGTGAACCCCATGGAAATCACTGCCAGAAATGTTACAGAAAAAGAAAGAATAATAATACAGCTAGAATTTTTAAACACACGCGTCTTAGCTACTAACCCTTTTCCTGGTGTTTGTGCTCACACTTCCCCTGCTCATCTGGGTCCTAACGTTGGCAGTTTCAGTCTGGTGACAGTGGTGGGGTGTCATGATGAGTTGCCAGCAGCTGGAGTCCTCTTCTGGGAGAAATGTAATATTCATTTTGATAGTTTCTTTTTTCTCACTCTAAGGACACTCTGGGAGTAATCTCTATGTGTTCTCTATCACACTTTTATGCCTTTTTTCTTGCTTGTTTGATCTACAGCTCTACATTATGCCTGAATTTTCTATATATGATACCTTCTACGTACGCCAGATACCATTTCTTTGTTCTCTTCGTAGCATTTAAAACCTTTTTTTTCCCAGTTCTGCAGGGTTTTTTAGCTGACTATGGGTAAGCTGTTTACAGCTATGGGATTTCCAGTGACGAGTGTGTGCTCCATCTTTTACCACCCCATGACTGCCCACTTCTGTGGCTTCACTATTCAACAACCCTGCTGTTGTACCAGGCCTCTATTTCTCTACACTACATCATTGCGTCAGTCATAAATATCTCATTCTACACAGAAAAATTGCTAGTTGCTGCTATCAATGTAAAACTATGGTTATGCCATACAAAGATGACAAAAATAAAATAAAGTAGCCATAAACATAAGGTCAGCTACAGAAATTATTGTCACAGCTAAAAAAAGTAAGACAAAAAAGCTGCAACAGGTCAAGAAAAGTTTGGATGGAGCATGCCCATCAAGCCTCAGTCCTGAGACTTTGCAAACTCATTACAAAGCTTGTGGCCTGTTACTAGCAATGGCAATATTGTATTACAGGGCTGCATGGTTGCAAAGGGCTGAGATACAGCCCACTTCATAGAAATTACATTCTGAGAGGAGCGAGATTTTTGTGTGCAACTTTATCAGGCACTTGTTATGGTTTTTATTTCATGGTTTAATTAGCTATAAAAACTACTGCACAGAAAAGAGGTTTTTTCCTACAAATTAAATGGCTGTTTGGGAACTGTAATAGCTCTGCAAGATGCAACAGGTAACACACGTTGTGCAGTTTTAGTGCAGAAGGAAGAAAGAAATTCAAGGGTCTCTTTCAGTGCCATCACTTGCAGAAGATCTGTGAGAGAGCCTACATTCTGCAGTGGTGAGCCTTGGTGATGAAACATTTCTCCCAAACCGGCAGCATCACCGAGGCCCTGGTTAGCACTGCACTAGCACATCAGGTCCTGGAGCAGAAGGAGTCCATCTCAGTATGAAATCAAATTCCTTTACTCTGTCAGGGCTCAGACCACTTCTTGCTCAAGTTAGCAGAAAGCCTTTTATTAACTTCAGTTGCATCTGGATAGTTCTCACACTGAGACTTGGAGAGATTTGGCAGTAATATTTACTAATCCATTTTGCAGTAGCACAGTGAAAAATAATGAACAGTTATTTGTTCTCCAGTCGTATAACTAAATCACATAATAAGCAGATCTTAAAGGATTTCCAGTAGTAACTGATGTGCAGAACAAGCCCGAAAATATTTTTAAACCTTGAAAATAAAAATCTGACTGAAAGAAGATTTAAGGCTATAACAGCTTAAGATGCTAGCATAGAATTAGGAAAATAATATTTTTATATTAACAATAAAGAATTATAAAGAAATAATAAAGGTCCATGCCACCACCTGCTTTAAATCTTTATTGCTCAGTTAACATTAAGGAAGTAACATAGCTCAAGAGATGCTCTAGAAGTACAAGTCCCAAAGAAACATCATGCACAAATATTCTGTATTATTCCCTGATTCTTTCTGTTCCTTTCTAAGGAGTGTGAAAATCCATTTCTATCACAGTGATTTTTCAAAGGCTTATTTTGATTTCATACAAGGAACCTACTTTTTATCTTGACTAACTACTCTTTGTCTAATGGATCAGAATTCCTATGCAACTGTAAATCATAATTAAAATGTGTTGCTGTAAACAAAAGCAGTCTAACTGGGTGTTCCTGTTCTCTTCTTACTCTTTCAGGCGTGCAGCAAATTCAAAGTCATCTTTAATTCTCTTTCATTGCTTCATTGGCACTGAGATGACAGTATTATGTGAGTTGTTTCCCAGCATGTTCTCTGTTCCCTGGTGGATGAAAGTTTGGTGGGGTGAGTAGGAACACAAACTTCATTCCTGCTATCTCAGTAAGACTGAAAGAAATGATAAATGTAGCTTATAGGATTAATATTACCAAAGTACAAAAATATCCAAGCAGAACTACACCTACACATAAGAATGTGCCATCTTTACATTGGCTTCTGTCAGAAGAAATATGTGAGTGAAGCCCTGGAGTTTAAAAATTTGCCGGTTGAGGTGGGAGCAGAAAAAACCTGGAGTTTCTGGTCTGCTGGGGTATGAGGTTGCACTGCATCTCTCAGACAGCACCTAGAAATCTTTGAATTGCAGCAATTCCCAAGACACACTACCAGGCTTCCCGGCTGCTGTGTTTCTTTCAAACCTTATTAAGAAAAGGGCTGAGGTACTTTCAGAGAACAACCTGAGTGATTTTTCTTTTTTCTCTTGAAGTTATTCTGCAATGGCAGATAGGACCAAGTGGCTGGGACGGTGGAGACAAGTGAGCCCTGGGAGACTGAAGACCCAGAAAGGGTCAGCACAGCAGACAGGCAATCGCTGAACTGTTACAGACACCAGCATAGCTCGGGCTTAGAGTACACACTGCCTACTGCTGGCAGAAAAGCAAGTGACATTGGCCAGAAGTGAGATGATTATTTGTTTTGTGAAGAATACTGATACTCAGTTCTGAAAGACAGAATGAGAAGTAGCTGTGCTGTCAGCGATGGTATGAAAGCAAAAGCCTGTTAAGAGAAGCTTCAACCTCAGCATTTGTCATAAACTGAGGAAAGCACTTTTCTAGTACTTAAAAACTAAAGAGAGAAATTATTTTTTTGCTCTTTGTCACTGGAATTTGACCATTTGCTCTGAGATCAGAAGGACTATTGAGGCATCTCTGTATACCAGCCTCCATTGCCTGTTTAATAAAGGCGTGAACCTGAGATGACATTATGTGGTACGCTTAATTTCACATCTCTGAGTTTGAGATGCCTCTTCAGCGGTAGTCTCTAAAATTTTATTCTGTCTCTAGAAGATATTTCTCATCCCTAGCAACTCACATTACAAAAAAAAAGTTTATCTGAAATGCAAGAAAAAAATGTTTTAAGGAATTTTAAGACTTATTTTCCTGAAAGTTTCAAATTGGCTGTAAAACAGTCTAATCAAAGTCTGTCCTGTCAGGAAAGGGAGTCCTGTTGACTTCACTTTGTTTTGCAGCTAGGCTTTAGGACTCCAAATAATGATATACCAAACAGTTCTTTAAAATCACAAATATGGGTTTCTCAGAGTCACTTGAAGCTGTGGCACTCACCATTTGAAAGTGCATAGCCCGTTATTTTTTTTTTAAAAAAAAAGAAGCTTCAAAGTGCTATGTTGCAAATGGAATTAATTTGGCCCTTTGTAAAGCTGCACTTCTAGTGCAAGGAATAGAGCATGGGATTGGGATTGTTTTAAATGCCATAAACCATTCTGTTTGATGGGAAATCCTCCCTAAGTTTCTCTTAACTTGTTTCCAAGCAGGAAAAGCTGTGGAAGTTAAAGCCGAGATTACTCTTACCAGTGAAAAAATCTTCAATACCATCCTACAGCCCTTCATTTCTAAAAAGAAAGTATCTTGCTGGAAAAGAATAGGAAGTTACATTGTTAGACAAACACTTTTAAATCTTATCCTTTGGGACTCAACTGGATTCTGGCAGGAAAAGGAAAGAATCTTATTTTCTCCTGTACTCAGGTGATCTGTGGCACTTCTGTTGTCTTTTTCTCTGTGTCTTTCTCAAGTAACATAGATTGTTGGGACCAGCTGGCCAGGGCTTCGATGTGAATCTGCCTCTTCTAAAGAAAGTCTAAATGCCTTTATAAAAAGCCAAATTTTATTACATGAAGAACAGAACACTTTTCAAATAGCAAAAACTCAAAGTAAGGAAGATACAATGGAAATTAAAAATAGACTTACTAAACTGTATGCATGTCCCTCTGTCACATCCCAATTTCTCAGAATGATGACTCAGGTTTGCTGATTCCCAGATCAGGATTAAGGTGAAACGACATCAGGGATCCTTTAACTCACAAAGCTCAACTTTTATTCACTCACAACAAGAATTGGCATGCTCACCACAGAAATTGGTATGCTCACAACAAAAATTGGCATGAAACTACATCAGTAAACTGTGTAACATGCTAACCATGCATCACCACACATACACTACAGGCCTTGCTTATATGGGAATCAGTTCAGGGAAGACAATGAGGGGATCCCTCCTGCTGGGTCTGGAGGTTCAGAGCAGACCCCCTTGCTTTCTAGGCTCCTTCTCAGAGAGGAGCCCAGGGTGGCTGGATCCACTCCTGGTCCCAGACTTGGTCAGCGGTTTGGGGGGGGCAGGGAGAGATCTCACCAGTCCTGGGTCCAGCATTAGTTCAGTCAGCCAAGAGGTCCCATTCCAGTAGACTTGCACATGTGGGGCTTCAGTTTGTGTCCTTTTATCATCCTTGCCCCCTCCTTTGGGCGGGCACTCGAACTCATTAGGCTAATTAGGTGGCATGAGAGGTTTGTGAGCCTTTGGGACTTGGAGGTCGTTTGGGGAGTAACTTCCCCTTCCCTGCAGTGAGTTGCCCTTACATCAGAACGGGGAGCTGCACACCCTCCAGCACTCCCTCCCCATCCTGTTGCTGATGGGTGCTGATCGGCTGGCTTCTTTTCACCTGGGGTCCTTGCTAGGTAGTTTGTTGTTAGGCAGAGTTAGTCGTTAAACAGAACTTGCCCTGCCACAATGTCTGAGACATTAAGTCTGTCAGTCTCCCACACCCTCCCAGCCCGCAGTGCCCATCCTTGCTTCTGGGGAGTTACACAGCAGCTTCCACACGGCAGCAAACCGCTACCTAGAGAATTTCTTTCACCCTGTCACCCTTTCCATTCCCTGAGACTGAGCCTACATCGACATATCAAGCAGCTCTAGGGAACACTCCTGGGCACTGGGAGTCAGTCATTTACACAGCCAAACTGCTGGAGCCATCACTGCTTGTGCTCCGTGGCGACCAAAGCCATCCCTGACAAACCCCAGGTGTGGCTCCAGAGCCACCACAGCTGAAGACCATTCACAAAAGATGCCCTGCACTCAGCCGCCCTGTTTTGGAGGGTCAGAGAGTCTGATAGGGCAGACAGGGGCTGCTCCATGCCAGCTGAATGCAGTGCCAGAGAAGGGTATCACAAATATCAACACAGGCTTAATCGCTCCAGAGGCTCTTAAGTCTCTGCAGAGCCTCTTAGCCTTGGCCATCCTGCAGGAGCTGGTGGATCTCACCTCCACATTGTGCCTCTCTGCCCATCACACCTTGCAGCCCCCTCCCCTCCTAAGCAGCCTCCAGGGCAATCTGCCTCTCCAGTCTGGGTGCTTCCAGCTCAGTCAGTCTTTTTTAAATTGACCTGACAAAGAGTGGACAAAAATCAAATAACCAATTGCTGTTTCTTTATATATATATATATATTTTAAATTAACATGAAAAGTGAGTAGTGTGGGTCAACAACTGTGACTCTGCAGCGCATAGCTCACTTACCTAGGCTAACACTGGATGCTGGCTTTGCATAAATAGGGAAATTTTCTGCCAGGCTTGGTAGACATCATAAGAAGAAACAGAGAAGGAGGAAGAATTGCTGTGTCAAGCATGATTTGCCTGCTGGGATCATCTCACTATAGCAGCTTTCCAAGCATGAAGAAGCTTAAGGCACTGATCATGCTTTAGTCTGTCTTTACCCCTGCCTACAGCAATTTCAGAACTGAAACACCTGGCTTAAATAAATCTTTAGATATGATTATGAAGTATTTGTGTGAACGTTATTGACCTGTGGTAGATGATATGGTGTTCCCACCTGTCTCTTCAGCAAGACTAGAAAAATGTGACAATTTCAAAAACGTTTTGCTCAAAGTATGTTTGAAGCACAGATGAAATCCCCTTGTGATGTACTCTTCCAGGAAGTCTCTGGGCCAACCTGCAGTTATATCTCGTATGATTATCATAAAACAAGCATCTACTTCCAATGAATATTCAGTTAGGTGAGAGCACACAACAAAAGAAAAGGCCAACATGCCTCACTTCTCTATTCAGCTACCCACTGTGAAAGCTAAATAACAGTTTTGGGGGACTCTTGATTTCTGAATAAGTAAAAAGAGAAGAAAGCCTACAATAGAGAATTCAGTATAGAGGACAGAATCTTAACATGACTTCTGAGCATATGTGTATGCATTTTATATTAATTTTTCTTTTCCATTTCCTCTTTCCTGAATCTGCTCTGACGTTTAATGAACATAAAAGAGTTTTCACTAAAAAGGAACTTTTAGAAAAGATGAAAGGGTCCTTTAACAAAGTATAAAGTAGGAAATTGTGCTGCAATGGTAGCAGAGCATGGGTGTATGCTGCATTTTAAAGAAGAGGAATTATGTAGGTATAAAGAGAAAACAAGATGAAATGCTGACAGAACTGTCTAGAAACAAGTCTCTTTAAAGGTCAATTATCCATTCTTCAGGGAAACGAATATTAACGCTATTTTTAAATGGACTTGCTTCCTTCTTTTGCTTATACACGTGTTTCAGGGTAATGGTTCTGTAATGCTTGAATGAAGTACAACCTTTTTTCTTGTATTTAGTCTAGGTTTCCAACCAAACAATGAAAAAAGAGTAGACTTCGCACATCATGGTGCAGAGAATGGGAAAGATTCTTCCCATGGTACAACTTAACCTTAAAAAGGATGTAAAGCAGAAAGTGGGAGAGGACTTAAAAGCAGAAAAGGAATGAACTGAAAAGTCAGAAAGGTACCAAAGGAAAGCAAAGATAGAGAAAGCATAAGTAGAGACAGCAATTTTTGAATGTGAGACATTTACATTTCTGCAAAGGAATTGAAGCAGCTACATGAAAAGAGAGGAAGATAAAAACTTTATTAGTGACATGAGAGAGCAGATTTTACAGGCCTTGGGCATACTGAAACTGCAGAATTTTAAACTGTGGATATATTTTCCTCAGTGTAGATCAAATGTTGAAACCTTAAAACACAGCTGAAAAACGTAAGGTGTTCAGACAGGTCTGCAAGTAAGTCTCAGAGAAATCAAGTGAATTCAGACTGAGGGACTGGGTTGCATGGGAGGACAAGTTTTACAGGAGTTATTTTTAATAACTTTGAAAAAAAAACCATTGAGAGGAAAAAAAAAAAGTTTAAAAACCCTTGGTAAAGAGGATCCCGTGATTTGGAGGGAAGTCAGAAGAAACTTTCAGAAAGGTAAAATTCAGTGAGAGAAATCCCTGCACTGAGTGTGGGAACTGTACAGAAACAGGACAAGCTGATCAGTAACGTCCTCTCCGATGCTGCTGACAGCATGTCTAGAGGTGGACTAGCAACGGAGGGGCTGCTGCTAGGAGTGAGACACATGGCTCAGCTGCCCCAAACCCTCTCGTTTACTGAGTGACAGTGTTAAGAAAGGAGGCACTGTGGCTTAAGGAAGCTCTTCAAGTCTGCTCTAACAGGGACGCTAGGAAGGCTGCAGGCAATTTAGCAGTCAATGCTTTTGTGCTCCTGCCTGAAAGCAGGCTTCGATGGAGTGCTAAGGTGAAAGAAGCTTCTCTGAACAGAAACACTGATCATTTGGGGAGAAAAAAAAAAATGAGTGAGATGAAGCAGGTGACAAGAACAGCAGACTGAATCATACAGTACTTTGAGACTTATACACGCACAATTATCCATACACCCACTGAGTTTGGCTTGATTACCACCCTTGCCTACTCCTATAACCTCCAATGATCACATCTTCACTGACTTAAACTTAAAATGTCTTTTATTTATTGAATTCTAGAGGATCTTCTTCTGTTGTGAATGTCACAGTGGAACATCCTTCAAGCCTCTGTAGTGCTTAATCTTTGATAGTTTTAAATGGAGGAAAGAGACAAGATAACAAATAGTTTGTATTGCAGCACAGAAGAGAAGACCTATCTTCTGTACCTTCTGAATATGAGGAATAATTTCAAACACTCTGGAACAAGTTGCAGAGGAAACATCATTAAGTAGGAGGTAGAATAAAAGGAGAAATGGAGTGAACACAATCTAGAATTAATCTAATTTTATACAGGGGACATGACCATACCAGTTACTTTATAAAGCTAGCTGTAGATTAAATATATGTTTAAGTTTAATACCCATGAAATTAGACTACATAACCAGGAATAAAAAGGCCTAAAGGTTAAAGACTTTTCTGGTAGCCTCATGAGTTAAAACTGAAACCTGATAATTTGTAAGTCACAGCAGCTACAATACTTAAATCAAGTCTAAGAAGAAAGAAATTGAAATATTAGCTAACATGATGCTTAAGGTGCCTCTAGTCTTAAAATTAGTGTAATTATGCCTACATCACAGGGATTGAATGCAGAAGAGTTGGCACTGTATGTCCTCTCCTGAGAATGCTTATCAAATATCAGCACAGCTGATAGAACTAAGAATCCTAACTACTCCTGGTAATATCCCCTAGAGGCAAACAACAGTGACTTAAACTGACACTGGCCAGAAAAGAAAAGTGAAATAACTTTCTTAAGGTGTGAATAGCATACTCAGCAAAGAATGTATAATAGACATGTACTCAAGGCCACTTTTATTCCATTTTGCTCTCTTTTTAACTTTTTTTTGTTTGGTTGCTGCTAGTTTCTTAAAATGCATATGTCTGTGTATTGTTCCATAAAGAGAATTTTCCTGCCTATATTTCCATGCTTACTCACAGTTTTCTTGGATTTAACAATGTATACTGTCTTTCCCCAGAAATCTGAAAGATGAACTGATTTTGAGCTCACTGCAGAGATCCCTCACAAACTGCTTTTAAGCACTCTGTGCATAAAAAGACCCTGATTTCCAATAGCTTTGAGGGGTTATTTGTACTTATTTAAACTCTGTGAAAAATGCTACTGAATCACAATAATGCAGAAAACTAAAAAATGTACAAGGCTGTGGAGGATCAGACATAATGTCTGACATTTCATTGAGCTTTGTAATCAAGAAAGATACAGTTGCTATTCCACCATGAAAGATATACTTACTATTCCACCATATCTATGGAAACATCAGTCAGAGTTCTTCCTACAGTGTATTGACTAAAAATATGCTTACCCAGTGAAACACAATTTAGAAACAGCATGTCATCAGATTGACTCTTACCACATGACTTCTGATTCCTAAGGCTAAAATATTAGACTAGAAAGTTGTCAAAGTAAGTTGTGAACAACTGTATCTTCTGAATCGTTCTGAACTACTGTGACCAGAACCAGGGACTTCTCCAAAGTTTTCCCGAAATTTTTTAAATTACTTACAACTCCAACCCACTTGAAGTGAACAACATGAGGAAAGAATATATGACTCTTTTGACATAAACATTCATTAATCATGTAAAAGAAAAGCAGTCAACTATACTTTACACACGGTGTTTTAAAGTATTAAAAAGTTGATATTAAGTAGTCCTAAAAAGAAAAAGGTAGTAGGAGACAAAATTTTGTTGCTGCATTTTTCCCACATGGATAGAAGTGGGAAACATGCACCAAATCTTTTGAAAAGCAAAAGGACAACAGTGAAACCATAAGAAACATTATCCAGCTGTGGAATTTTGAACTTTGGTTTGGGGCCAAATTTATTTTGAAACTGAAGTTAGTGCTATTCAATGTCCATTGCTATGATTTCCTTGTCAACTTTATTTTTAATGAAGGGAATCATTATTATGTAATTCATTTTGATAACTCAAAACTGTAAATCAAGAAAGAGCAGTGCTACTTTTATTATTGATTATTTTTTCCTTTAAAATGGTTACTCCATATAGCTCTCTTTCAGTTATAAATGTGTTTACCTTTCCTGGTAATTTCAAATGCCAAAACACCTGCACAAAATCAGTACGGACCTTTGACAGTTAGCACAACTCATGTCATTCTATTTAAATTACTATAATCCAGACTGAGGCATATAATTTATACTGGTCTTCAACACAGAAAATAAATGAAGACTGCAAGTTTTATTACCTTTTCACGGTTAAAAAATAACTTAAATAGTCAAAAAGACTGTTTGCATTGTACTGAAATCATACCACTTCAGCCTAACTCCATCTAATAGTACATTTCAGTTACACTAATTCACAATAAAAGGACAGAAATAGTTCTAATGGTCAGGACAGAATACCAGGATACCCTTTTCCTTGCCTCTCTTTCTGGTTCTGTTTTCATCCTCTGACCCTGCTTACATTGCTTAATTTTTCTAGTCTTGAATTTCGTCTGCTGGGCACACTGTGTCATCACCGACCTCCTTGTGGAGAGGATTTAAGGCAGAACTAATGCAGCCGTGCTGGACATGAAAGGTGAGAGCGGAGGCAGATTAAATAGCTACAGGGCTGACTACCCTTCATGCTATAAGGAAGGTGTATCCTATGGAGAGGTCCAAACTCGAGGGTAAATGTTGCTCACATTAGAATTCTTGGGTCACACCCAGCACTAATGTTATTCTGTGTGCTTTCTGCTGTGTGTAACTACACACACTCTGAAAGGCAATTTCTAGCTCTTCAGCAATTAAGACTTCCTACAGTCTTGGCCAGCTGGGGCCCTGGCTGCCCCACGGTGATAAAGGACCCCTGGCTCAAGGCTCACAACGTGCACCCAACACCCCTTGGGCAAGTGAGGCAGGCAGCTTTCACAGGGGGATTTCTAAAGTGCAGACATAGTTTTTTTTAAAACCACAGAGAGTTAGAAACCTCTGAGAAAGAAGCAAACAAACTAGCACAATAACAGCAGAAATTTGGCACATAATTTCTGCTGGTTTATATCACTGTAAGTCCTAGCATTGGTCAAGAGTTAAAATCTGCAAAGTCCTTTCCATCTTCTGGATCTGGTCTACTGGCATGCAGCAAGAGTAAAGCTTCCTTCTCACAGATGGTGATATAGATGATTTTTTTTTCCCAGCCATTTAACAGTTTCCCCAGCTGTGGCCTTCAACAAGGTAGTATCAACCATCACTGACAATTACAGACTATTTTATTTTACTGGGGAAAAGTAAATTAGAAATTAAATGCTTTAAAATGCTGTTCATTTGTAGATACCAGCCCCCAAATAAGAAGACTGTTCTAATTAAAAAAAAAATAAAAATTATAGTGAAGACTGCAACAAACAAGGCAGTCGAAATACAGCATGTTGTTCACAAAATAAAATGGTACTCACAGTTGCAGATGGTTCCCAGCTTGCTGCTGATGGCAAACAGAACAATGTCATCATTGATAATGGATTAAGTAGCAAAGAAATGGAGCTGAGTTGAGTTTTGCTGGAAAAAAAACCCCATATATAATTAACTGTAAAAACAATATTTTTTTTTTTTTATTTTGCTGACGAGGGTAAAGGCAATCTTCATCTTCTCACTAAGATATAGCTCTAATAACACTAAATCAATCCAAACTGGTCTATCCTTATAACAAACTGTCCAGTTTTCTCCTTTCTAAAATATAAAGCTAGTTTGAACTTAGTTAATTTGAATGTCAGAGCAGGAAAGGACAAATATTAATCCATTCACTTTTCTTCACTGGAGTTTGGATGGGAGAAAGACAACACGTGTTGTCTACATATGACTTTATGGCTGTGCAAATCCAATACAATGGTCTAAGTGCCTGTCAATATGCTATTCAGAAAGCATATATTAAATGCTTTTAGAGAAGGAAATGGTTATGGAACCATGTCGGATATTGATTTTCTTTCTAATTGCTTACTAACAAACTACACAGAATGATTTTTTTTTTTTCTAGTTTAGTCTCTGTTGAGATGACTCTAGCTGTGTTTATCATTACCATTGCATTTTAAGAGCTGGAATTCTGCATTTTTTTGCTGTCCAGACACTGTAAAAAAAAAAAAAAGAAGAAGAAAAATATAGGCAGAAAGATTACCTTTGGTACAAAGAATTTACAAGTTAAATCAAAGGGATAAAAAAGGCACATAATGAGTCTTCGGAAATACTGAGACAATTTTGACTAGATAACTGTTTAAAAGTCTTAGGATGCTGGTAGGTTGATAGTTGAATCATACAAATATCTTGGACACTTCTTGCTCAAGTTTCATAAATGGTGATAGAAGAGAGAATCTATGGATGTGAGTGGTTATCTCCTGCTAGTTACAGATAAGTATTTCCCTGTTAATACTATCAGGAAAATAAGAAACTGTTTCTGTCATTGTCCAGGTATTTTTGTTAGTTCACTTTTGACAACGTGTGCAAATGTACCTTTGCTGGATTATTCCTTACGGTGAGACATCCCAGGCATTACTCTTCCCCCAAGGCTGTCACAGCGGAGTCTGTCACACAGATAATCTCTGCTTTCATTAGTTTTTGTAAAATTAGCCAGTTAATTCAGAACACGGTAATCTGAAATTTGTGGGATTTTGAAGAATACCTCGATCCCAGAAATATTCTTAATCTCTTTCATTTCAAATCTTACTGCTGTGTCAAATATTGTCTGTAAGGTACATGAATATTTTTCTTCACCTAGCTTCAAATGATGAAATATCTGTCCTGATCATCCCTGTGTTATTATGTGGAATGCAAACTACTTTCGGTTCAGTCGTATATAAATATATGCAGCTTTATAAACTGTATAAAAGGCAAAACTGAGTCATGGCTTTACCAGAAAATGTCTGTATCTGTGTAGATCTAAACCCAGTGGAAAAGAAAATCCATCAAATGTTTTTTAAGCAGAATGATGTGAGTTAGCTCTTCAGAAACCAATCTTTCTTGTTTTGCTGCTCTTCCCTGTGTATAAAATTCTTTATCACTTCATAGCATTTTACTAAACAAAGCCAAGATTAGACTTTTGCCCCCTTACTAAGATGGTCCTGGGGCTGAAATGAAAATGCAAAAGCTGATGTTGTCTTTGAGTGCTTTCCCGAGGCACATATTATGTCTTTCTGAAGATTTAAAGATTTTTCTCATATTCCTATTTCAAGAACATTGTTCCAATCTGATTTTAGTGATTTTAGGCAAAATGAATTTTAAAGGTTTTGGTTGCTATTGAAAAGATGTATATGCCTTCACTGTACACTCCAAAACATTTCCTCAAGGATGTTTCCAAGAATTCTGTTCACAAGGAATAATAAAGCTCTGGAGACAGTCTTCAATCTGTCTGCCTGAAAAAGTTAAAGTAAAGACAATAAGTTAGCACTACCAAGCATTTGCTTTTTACATTTAATTTCATTTCCCCAAAATATAATTTCAGATTTTAAGCTCTTTCAGTCATGTTGTATGATAGGAAAAACTGTACATTCTCTACAGAAAAAGGTAAATTCACACATTTTATTAATCGTACTCAGTTTTTCTCACTCATATGCAAGTATTTATTTTGTCTGTACAGAAGATTGCCCTGATTACTGTGAGAATAGGGCCTTTTGATTCTGGGAATGAATTGCTAGTGAAGATAATTGTTTTTTACCACGTGGTTGTTTCGACTATGTGAATGGATGGATAGAACTTCAAAAAGCAGGTTATATTCTCCGTTCCACTTGGTATGAATCCAATCTCCTGCAGAAAAGACTAGCAATGAAGTTACTTGGTACCTTGTCATTCCCATGTCTCTTTCAGTTGCAATAATAATCCGTGTTACTTGCTGAGGAAAAAGTAAGAGCCGTTTGTATTAAACAGAAATGATCTTTTTGTTTCATAGGTAACTGTTTGGTATCTGGCAATAAGTAAATGCCTTGCACAACATTAAATTACCTTAGAGTCAAGAAAAAATATTAAAAGAGGAATAAAGTGCAGGGAATATTTGCAATTGTGAAAGGGTCTGAATTAATGAGTATGCAAAGTGTTTAAAAGAACGGATTGCTCAGAAACGAGAACCATCTCCTTTCATTGTCAAGTTTTTACTCTCTTGACAGCTGCAGTAGTCAAGGCTGACAGCACAGTCATGGTGTGCATGGTGTGCATCCAGAATGCATCCTACATGGTTCCACCTGGACCTTCCTCCTCTCAATAACATCTGCTCTGCTCCCAAATGGCCCCCCATGTGCAGTCTGTGCATCCACCTAGGAAAGCACAAGGCACTGGTGACTAGTAGCATTCCTGCAGGCTGTACACAGACTTGCTGAGGGAGGCTTAAACATTGAAAATTACATCACAAGCTGGATAAACTGGTGTTTCTGTACTTGTTATACCATGTTTCCAAATACCAAAAAAAAGGGAGTAAACCCCACAAAACCAGAAAGAGAGAGAAAAGGGGAAAAAAAATCCTGTAGACAATTTCTAAAACAAAATATTACTTAATTCGAATAAAGCAGAAGATTACGTACCAGAATCTGGCCATTAAATAGCTGGGGTTTGAGGTCAGGAGTGTTTGTGGAAAGAAAGGTAAGAAAGGGGAATCTGTGTCTTTTCTCACTGTGCAGGGCCATGTCACAGTCCATAAGAGGAAGCTTAGGGAATTAAGAAAAGTTAGAGAATTCCAGCAGAAACAAATTACTACCTCGAGGGAACAGAGTGAGAAATTGTAGCTCCGTGAAGCTCCTCTTTACTTCCAAAAGAGCAGTGTGCCATGCTCCTCAGCTGAGATCTGTCCACTTCTCATCTGTACAAATATTGAGGCAGTAGGAAACTACATTTTCGCCTGTCTTAGGTAGGGAAGTGTAGGCACAGAAAGGCTAGGATGGAATTAATCTCCCCTAGTTTTAGCCAACTAACATCTAAGATGATTTTACAGGCTTATTTTATTCTCAGTGATGAAATAGAGAAGGGAGGCCTTGCCCCAATACAGAAGTGCCATAACTCTTAGAGGGTGACTACATGATGAATCTGAACTTTCAATGATTTACCACCTTTTTACTTCGATTGTTTTGCTATTTTTCATGTAGTTTTTTTTTAATTCTCTTTGTTCTTATGCATATGCTAAAAGTTACAAATGATATGATTAGGAAAAGCACGTTAATTCAAAAATTCTACTAAATTTAAGGAAATATTTGAGTTTAGGCAAGCAATCTTGAAGATGCTAATTGTGCAGGACTCTCAAATCAATGAAAATTGTATGTTTGGAGAGCTGGAAAAAAATCTATGAGGTCTAATTATAGAAGCTTAATGGCTTCCACTAACAGCACTCTGAAAAAAAAAAAAAAATCACAATTTTTCTAGGACTGCAGCAATTGATTCAAAAATCTCACTAGAATTTGCTGAAACAGAAAGTAAAGCCTTTAGTATTTCTTCAGTTAGGAGGCATTTATAATTAGTGGCAGGTTATGTTACAGGGAAATAAAGTTTTCATAGCAGATTTCAGACACTTTCCACTCTCCAGAAATAGAATATAGCTTTCTGTAGGTGGATTATAACACAAAAAAAATTAGCAATGGTTTATTTATCACCAAAAATTTATGTACTATCCACTATGTACTATTCACTATTACAAATTTTAAAAGGTTTATAGAACTATTCTCTTGTGAAGAGTGCATAGTTTTCAAAGCTATATTTTTTCAGCACCACATACAGATGTGCCTGTGCTTATATGGAAAAAAATAAGGATAATAATAATAATAACCTGTGAGAAGGAAAAATCATCTGTTTTGTCCAGATAAATAGCCTGGTTTAATAAATCATGTTACTTCTGATACAAGCCTTGGTCTTCTTATATATTTAGGCCATCACATCACTAGGCTAATATGTAACTTTCTCAAACATTATTTGCTATAGCTAAAGTGGACCCAGAACTTTGACTGTGTAAAGGTTTTGTATTTGTAAATGGTAAATATTTTGATTTATTTTTTTTAAAGTACAAATACATGCTATCTCATAAAAGGTTAATACCAGTTTTATGAGAAAACCACTGTGGTATGAACTGATGAGAGGATGAAGCCCTCACTCCTCTTCCTCCCTCTGCCCTCTTCCCTATAAAGGGAAAATATGTTTTCGCAGCAAGATGTACTCCATTCATTTTCTTGGAGAGTAGAGCAGGGCAGGAGCATGGATTAATATCCAGGGCATAATTCTGTTTTATATCCACAAGAAATCAGAGGTCTAGGTTCTACTGTCCTAATGAAAGCTACTCCAACTCTGCTTTTTGTTCATTAAGACTACTGTTACAAATCCCCATCATATTGTAATTATGGAAACCAGTAGGCCAAAAGGGAGAGACTAACCAAGGAGAAACAAATATTTATGCAAGATTTTGTCTTCTTCATTGCTGAAGGGGACAAGTAATTTTGAAATTTAAAATTTTTGCTTGATTCCTTCATTATTTTCTGTTTAGTTCTATATGTCATGCTGAAAAGGATCTCGACTCTAATTGTTTTTTAAGAACAAAAACATCTCTGTAGAGAGTCCTTAATACATGTTTATACCATTAGTTACCTAAATATTTGCAGGAACATCCCTAAGATCATTTTTTATATGATAAGTAGTTTTGAGTCTATTAATTCAGTTGTAACAGGTTTTCAAAGGTCTCTGTTGTTAAGTAAATTGAATCAATCCAACCAAAGTTATCATCTTTGTGACAAGCTCTGTAAATATGGCAGGTGATAGATGTAACCTGACTTCAGTAACACTTGTGAGACTGTGGGTAAAGTTAACATGACTGTCTGTAGACACCCACAGTCTAGACATCTACATCCAGTTTAATCATCCTTTTCAGAGTCAATGGAGAAAAATAAGAATTTCTAGAAAACAACTCACATCATCTTAAGAAAATTATCTAGAACAGAACAGAGGAGTTGTGCATTTAAAGTGCCTGCTCTCTGCTAACTGCAAAGGCAGGATGGAATGAAAAGACATGCACTGTAGACATTTAAATTGCAACAAGATGAATTGTACTGTGCCTCACATGACATTCTTATAAATGAAAGGAGAGTGGTATAGTCTAAACTGAAGAACTCCCAAGGTATGGGAACTGAGGAGAGAAAAAGGAGTACAGAAGTTATTGGAGAATTGTGCCATAAAAGTAATAATTAACAGTTTTCTGTTGAATTGGGTTTATTGAGATTCTGTATATACTTATCATCAAGAGAGTACTATTCAGTATTTTCCCTACTGACTTTCTGATGAGCTAGTGGACATTCTTTACATTTGCAAAAGATGCCAAGCTGGGATAAACTGCCAGGACAATGGCAGAATTCAATCACCTTAGCAAATTCAGAAGTGGTCTGAAAAAACATAAGGTATTCAAAAAAGGACAAATATGAAGTTCTACACTTAGGTAAGAAAGCGTGCACCAGCATGAGCTGGAGAACAGCTGGTTGGACAGCTCTTCTTCATGATAAGATCTGCTGGTGACATGAATTACAAGCTCAAGGTGAATCAAAAAGGTGCTACTCTTCCAATGCAAACACAATTCTGTAATACTTCAACAAGACTCTTGTTTTAGTTAGGGGAAGTAATCTCTCCACTTTGTTGGCTTGGGTTTATCTGGAGTAGTGTGCAGTCTGGAACAGTTCTGGAAAGCCTTTGCAGGAAGGGCATAGACTGACCGGAGAGAGAGAGAGAAGGAGAGATAAAGAGATCATCATCTAGAAAATATGATCTGTGAAGGCAGACTGAATGAACTCCATGTTTAAAGATAGGTACTTAACTTATTTATAGAACTTCATCTATCCCCCATGAGTTCTTAGGACAACAGCTAAAGGCATAAAGATTGTTTTTGTCAGTTCCAGAGACACCTCCTGTTTTAGTGACAAACTTCTCCACTATGAAAGTTTCCCATCAAAACAGCTTTTACTTGTGCTTTTCCTGCAATTAACAGGTTATTCCCGAGCAAAATATCTAGCAAATAACATAACTGGAGAGGGCAGGCCTTGACAAATTCCACATGATGAAAAAATTGTGCTGGTGTTAACTTGTTCTTAGCCACAAAATTTGAGCTTATTCTTCAAGCAAAGAATTTTCTCCAGGGCACATTAATTTCTCTTCAAAGGTACAGAATGGTCTGCTCATGTTCACTGTGTTTCAAGTAGTTTGAAGACTGAAAAATAAAAACCAACATGAACTATAGCTGGAAGTCTTCGAAAATTGACAGAAAAAATAAGTGATAAAGCATGTCAGCATGTACCAATATTCACCCCATGAGTCCAGCTACCACCTCTGTTTGCTTTTATGGCAAAAAAGACTTCAGTTTGCAAAATATTACATAGTCATCATCAGATGCCCTAAGTCAGATTCCCTGCTGTTGGGAAACAGCTGGGTGCTAGCAGAAACACAGAATGAGCAGTAGCAGTTGTTTCATTTTCACCCTATAAAATTGAAGTACTTCAGGGAATTTAGAAATAGAGATAGTAAAAATGTTTCTAATTTCAAAAAAAATCCATAAAATAAAGGATACATTTTGGTGAAAATTATTGTAAAAGCTCTTTTTTTGTTTTCTTTTGTTTGACTGGATCTAGAATGCAGAGGCTAGATAATGCCATGGTTATTCCTGTTTAAACAAGGAACTTTTTCCAATGGAAGTGGTCCTGGAATTCTTTTAATTTTTGGTCAGTTACAATATTTCTTTCCAAGAGTAATTTAAGGAATTGTCAAAAATCCCAAGGGAATATTTAGATTTCATAATTTAGAAAAAGCCTTATCTAGAAGTCAGAAGACAATGTTACATTATGCTGCTATAATTGTATTTACAGCTAGAGAAATCCTAAAGTACTCGCACAGGGAAAACAGTTAAGATAATGGCAATTAGTTTGTTCCAAATGGAAAAGGGTAAAGGGAATTTTTATTAGTCTGTGCTGGACAGCTTGTCTTCAGACAGACCATACCATATCTTTTCCTCCAAACTTTCCAGGTGATATAAAGAAGGAAGAGGCCAACACATTAAAGTTCTGGTCTCTGCAGCTTCTCTTCGGAAAAGTAGCCCAATGAGGATGTGGTAAAAGTCTCTTTTTATTTCTACCTCATTTTGTTGGACAATCTTGAATGGTTTTAAATGCCATTCCGCAGCCTGAAAAGCCCTGTTCATCTATTCTCTCAGCTTTATAATTCCTCTCTCTCTCATATTCCTGCATGACAGGGATTCAAAGAATGCTGCCATTGACTGGAGTGAATAAGAATTTCTGAGGTCTGGTGGCCGGTTTATTAAGTTCAGGTGCATGTCACTGGTGCTGAAGTGTGTCCTTTGGCAGTTAATCATCTTGACTGGACAAGTTGAACTTCCTTCTCTAATAAATAAAGGGCATGAAGAAGAAAGCCATAGCATCTCACCATGGGCAGCATTTCTAAACAAGCGGGTACAGCTGCTTCCCCAGCAAACCACCTTTAGGTACATAACTTTATCTGGCGGGTGCTAGAAAAGGCATTTCTCGGCACATGTCTTGCTCATCGCCCAATAACTACACAAAGCAGCACAGTGTAATCATACCAGTGACCCTGAGGTCAGGAGCAGATCTTGGAAGTCTTTCCTGGTAAGGAATGACATTAAGTGAGACTCTGGCAGAACACTATTGTCTTTAGACAACAGAGATGTTTCCTTCTGTTTCCACCCACCTCACCTATTACATACTGAATATCTTTGGTCATTTCACTCCTCCCTCATTCAGCAAGTCTAGATCCTTGCTTAGTTTTGTATTTGCAGAAAAATAAAAACAACTTTCAGACCAATAAATTGCTGCTACTTTTAAGCAACTTGCTTTTCACAGCTTTTTTGACATCTCTACAAACGATGAGCCAATTTTTGGTTTTGGTTTGTTTTAATGCCCTGAATCCAGATAATGAAAGATGTCAGACAAGGGAAAGAATAATTCTGTTTTCATCTGCCTTTAGACACAGCTCTATATTTGAAAATTTTCTCCTAGAACAAAAGAAATTGAAACAGTTTTGTAAAAGTAAAGGAAGCTGAATTAACCTAATGATGAAACATTTCATGTTGTTGTTTTCATTAATTTAGTCACATGATATCTATTATTTTAAGGTATTTTAATTTAATGTGGCACATCACCCTTACAGTTGGCATTGAAGGAAAAAAAATGTCCTAATAATCTGATCTTGAAAAAATAAGATATTGAATGCATAACATCCATTGGATTTAAGGCAATCTGTGCATGTTCAAAATTTCATTGAAAGGGAGTTAGTCACTACAGGATCTGTTTCTTATAGAATCAGCAAAAGAAATGTGGCAGTTAAGGGAGAATGCATAAAATTCAGAGTCGATGCAGAATGTTCATGTCAGGTACAGTGGAAATCTCAGAGTGATTAAAAAATGAGAGTGAGAGAAAGAGAGAACATCATTGCTAGTTTCATATGGAGGAAAGAGATTATTCTTCATAGATTATATAATTTAAAAAAAAAATCTTCATTTTACAACATCAAAGGGAAACGGAGAAAGACTGATAATATAAGCAGTTTTCTCAGTGAAAAAAAAGCTTTGGAAAAAAAAGAACCAGGTTTGAGTCAGCTGAATTCTGAGCCTTTGCAAGCTACACTTTGTAGTAATTTTAGTACCAATAGTTTTAACAAATGCCCATCAGCATTTTGAAAGAATGGAAAACGTAAGTGAGACACATGTAGTGGAGTGATTGACATGTGTCAAAGTGAGAAGAAGCAGGGCTTAGTCTAGGAGTAGCCATAGCAGGTAGTAAATGGCAGAATACCATGAGGCAGAAGAAGACCTCTGCCTCATGCTCTGCTCCTGATGGTTCTTGTACACCAGCTAACTTCTTTCTGCTCACAGCTGTGGTGCTCCTGGACAGACTCTGCAGCAGACAGAGCAGGACTCATTCTTCCTTTGACAGAGGATGAGACATGTTTGCAAGTCCTCTTAAAGACGATGCATTGCCTTACAGGTCATTCTTTTTCCTATGGACAGCACTGTCTCACCACCTTGTAGATGTTTCTGGGACTATGGACTGGCACACCTATCCAAAGCTGTTACTTCAGTCTCCAAGAATACTCTTTCTTGCAGTATAATATTTTAGAATATTATGGTAATATTTTCCCCAAGAACAATAAGGATCACAACCCAGGTTTATTTCTCCTTAATTTGCCAGTCTCACTTCCTTTTTGAGGACTATGATTCTTAGGGAGATCCAACAGTCTTGGAATTCTTCCTAGGCTGGAGAGCACTTGGAAAGATCATCCACTAGTTGAGAAGACAAGTTTTTATATTAATTATAGTATTTATTGAGTTTTCCGGGATGTAAGTGAATCATTTTGGTAAAAAAAATGCAAAAATTGAGGTTCTTTGAAAATTGTTATTGGAAAGTACGAAGTTATTATTTACGAGAAAAGGAATTATGTTTAAAATACTAAGGAGATCAGATGATAACCATAATGGTCCTCTGCGACAATAGCATTTGTGAATATGTTTCTTTTTCCTTGAGGGCAAAGCACGTTGATTCCAAACATCATAGATGGTCATTGTTATGCTATAACTCTTGTTCTTTCTGGACATGTGTTTCCTAGAATGTCAGCTTATTTGTGGCATTCTCCTAGTCCGTCATGGTTTTTCCTGACATCTGTTTTAACTTGGTTTTTCTGGGGGTTTTGTATTTTGCTTTTGATGTCAGTGCTCAGAAGTGGGATGAGTCAGCTCTACTACATTTAAACCTTGTAAGGAAGACATAAGACTGGTATCTTGATATTTCATGAGCCACCCAAGGTAAGTTTTCAAATAATGTCCTTTTTGTTACACTATGTGTACACTTTTGTGTAAAATCTCCAAATTACAAACTTCACACACATAAATAAGCCACCTTCAGAGATTTCCCTCCCAGTTTTTTTCTCTATTAAATCAATTACTTGTTCCAAATCTTCCATTCTTTCATATTCTCTGCCTGAACTCTCATTTGAATAATTGTGGCATTAACTCAAAAGAGAGGTCTGTTTTCCAAACTATTTTAAACCAGTTTTACAATTTTGGTGTCAGCAACCCCTAGAGACTGTTTCCTTTAAATTTCTGTACATTTTTTCCCAAGGGTAGTTTGGTTCAGTCTAGGGTTCCACCAGTGTTACAGCTGGATTTGGAGCTGTGTCCTCCTGGAAAGATTTAGCCCAGAAAAGGACAGCTTAAATCCCAGCCAGGCATTATCAGGAACTCAAGCAACAAAAGCCAGAGGCAGCAGATCTTCCAACAGCCTCTTCCAACAGTCTCATCCTCTGTTACCCTTTCCTCAGTCTTGCTCCCATCAAGATCTTCAGTCCACAGAAAAATCATTCTGTTTCTCTCTAATGATTTTATAGAACTTCTCCATTTTTCTCTAAATCTCTTATTTATCCAGTTTTGGGGTCAAAGCATTATTAAATGTAGCACATTCTGCAGTTTCCCTAGCAGCTTTTTTGACCACTCTAAGGTACACAGCAAGCTTCTGGCAAATAGATTGGGACCTCCCCTGCTGAGTGCTCACCTGTTTTCAAGACATCTTGAAGGGCCCTTGAATTGTTGTTTTCTAAAAGACAAGTATGCCAGCATTTGTAATTTTCTCCAGATATCTCAAGAAAAGATACAAAGGCTTTTGGGTGCCTGGCAGAGCTCCTCTAGACATAAATCATCATACTAATCAGGCTGTCCAATATTTCCCAACCCACAGACAGCTGTGGCAAATGGCACAGCTAGTGCCTAGGCAAATCCCTCCCAATCGTTTTAATGCGACAGAAGTAATTAACTCCATTAGCACCACTGGCTCTGTCTACACTTAGAAATAATCAACCTAATTGCCATGCTAAGAGAATGAAACCCTTTTGATGAAAAAAATGCATCTGAGGCACATGCTGGTTAGTAATTTGGGGAAATGATAACCTGCTGGGAAAAAAATACATTGGGACAGAGCTGAAACATGCTTGTAATAACCCCCAAAAGAATGTGAAGCAAACCAAAATTTTCTGAGTTGTTTTAAATCTCAAGGCAAATTATCAAAATATATTAAAATTATCATATTTATGTCATTTAAACTATGAGAAAAAGGTTTGTTTTCCCTTCATGAGTCCACAGCTCTTCAGTTAAAACAATTCAGAAAGGACTCTGTATCAAGTGAGCAAAACTCCAAATTCCATCTAAATGTACCGCCCACTGTGCGGTCCTGCAAATGAAACACAGTAGCTGAGAGCTCAGTGCATGAGGTATGCAGCATTCCCTCCCAGCCATTGGTAGTTTTGGGTACAGTCATATCCAGTGATATAAGCTGAGCAGCCCCAGAAGATGGGAAAGTGGATTTTTAAGTAAGAATCGTCCTCCTGGGGCTGCCCTGCAGAACACTAATACATTTAGCACTATGTTTTGTACTATCAGACGTGTCAAACTTTTACCCCAGCACCTTCACATAGGTCTTGGGAGGAAGGTCTTTTTTAGACAATCTTGCAGGCTACACAGGTACTGCTAAATAAAACAGGGACAGAGAGCAAACTCAAGCACTGTCTGCTGATTAACCATACACTCTAACACAGTTTTGAACCATGTAAACTATCACAGTGCATGGGCTTGAGCCAGAGCCGATAGCCTATATGGGTATACACTGCCAAGACACAACCCAAATAGGCTCTTTCCACAGTCCTCCAACATTAAACTTGATACCCACTAATACCCAGATTTGTCTACATGCCAAACACCAAGGCACGTATCACATACTCCCAGGTTTATGTCAGAAACCATGATGAGCTACTCACATTATCTCAGAAACTCTGAACTGACAACAATGCCCTCAAAAAATGATAATATATTGGGCCTAGATACATGACGTGTAGAACCCATGGGAGACTCAGTGTTGGTCAGTTTGTGCCACTTGGGTTCAAGGCCAAAGAGTTGTCCCTGGTTCTATTTTATTTAGTAAAAGTGATGGAGCCATACTTCCCTTCTTTCTCAAAGGCTTGCACATCTGCTATCTTCTGTCCAGAACCACTGCCACAAACCTCACCTTTTTTACTCATCTTGCATAGAAGAGACAATGTAAGGTAAAGATGTCAACCTGATAATCTTGCTGCACTAAAATAAGACATTACAAATTCTGGTAAAATATTGTGTGGAAAGGCTCTGTGTTTCCATACTTATTGAGCTTCATGTTAAGACTTCCATTACCAGGTCTGTTGCAGTCCTGCTCCACCACTTCACCTGCCACACATCGTCTGAAAGCTAAGGTGACTTGTGAGGATGATTTCAGGAAAATGCATATTGGGGGAACCAATGAATTGACAGCTGTGGATAAGGACCACTTCAGAGTCCACAAAGCCGTGAAAACAGTGGTCATGTAGAAGACTAAAGTGAAAGTATTTTTTGTAACTGAACACTAAAAAAAGACATTAACAATTTTGAAATGTTTGCTTTTTTATTATAAACCACCAAAAAAGTAATTAAAAATATTTTTGATATATCATTCCTTCCCCCTAACTTTTGTGTCATTCTCCTTCATTTGCAAAAGCAAAAATTTTAAAAAAAGAAGGTGGAGAGGAGAGAAAAGACAAAAAAGAGAAGGAAAAAAAACCCCCTAAAAATTAAAATGTTCAAATTCAGTAAGTGCCACAAAAATTTCATGCTCTTCCAAACCTCACAGTTTAGACATGTTCTTTTATTTTCCTTCTTCTGACCAATTCATGGCATCAGTTCAAACTACAGGCTGAAAAAACCAACTCAGTAATAGAGCAAAGCTTTCAGAAAACCCATCTCTAAACCCAGCTCAAGCACATATATCAGACAAGACTTAGAGAAGAACTTATTCTGTTATCTCCTCACTAAATACCTGATTATGCCACCTTTCATCATATTGAAAAGTTCTTCATTTCAGAGACGCTGTCAGTAATACATTGAATTACCAGCAGATTAAGACCTTACTCACTATGAGGCCAGAAGGTAAAATGAGGCTGCTACAAAAAAACCCACAAAGCTGAAGGAACAACCATGGTGTGTGATTAACTCCAATCTTCGTCTCTTCAGGCTACAATATGCTTAATTACCCTGATGTCAGGAAGCATAATTTTTCTCCTTTCCCCCTTGTATTTTAAATCTTCTACCTCTGGTACACTCCATTTTTTCCTCTAATCACAATTACAGTTTTTAAAAACTTGTTTGCATACCTTCCTGGCTTCTGTCTTGAATGGTTTGGAATTTCATAAAATGGACAGAAGGAGAGAAAATACATAGTTAATATATATGAATATATATGTCTAATGGAGGAGAGATCACTATGATCACTTAAACGGGATTTAGTAAGAGGTAATTTAGATGGGGCAAATGATATGAGAGTGCACTACATTCATTTTGAAGTAGCAGTCATCCAAACTCACTATGTCACAACAGACAAGTCACACAGAATAAATTAGCAAATATAAAATCCAGCTTTCCTCACATCAAAAGAAATGGCTGAATTAACATCAGGCTACTGCAGCAAGGACAAGAAGCATCCAGCTGGCTCTTGAATTATAGAAAGACACATTATCATCTCATTATGACTGTGAAGTAATAACTGAGAAAAGCTAATTTCAAGTGACAATACATAAATATTCAAATTTTATTTGTATGGCCTGAAAATAGTGATGAGTAAGAAGTAGAAGAGATTGGACTCTATAAAGAAAACTACTAAACCCAAGAAAACTTACATTTACCTCTTGAAATTTTCTTGAAGTACAAATAATGTGTTCTGTAAAAAATCTAATGTTTTCATCTTCAAAGTGTATTTTTTTAGCCAAAAATCAGTTAAAAGAGAATAGGGAGAAACTGCTTGTGAACATCTGTTTGCTCAAAACAAGTTTTTTTCTGATGTTCTTTAGGACTAACTTTATTCACATGACATGAATCATTATTTTTGATCAGGAGAGTATCTCTTGTAAGAGAAAATGTCACAAATGTTTGGTCAAGCCTCAGTTTGTATTGGTGTTTGTGTATCTAGTCTTAATGTTTTCCAAAGGTAAAGAGTATTCCAAACAGATAGCAGAAATAACACAATGTAAATTAAGTACCACATAGCATAAATAGCAAATTACTAAGTACACGTTTACAAAGCGATGTATGCAAGAGGTACCATGTGAACAAATCCCAGGCTAAGCTCTAAAGGCACAAACCATACCTTGAATTGCAGATGATAAACAAATGTATCATCAAAGCTTAATCACTAATTATTCATGACTGGTAAACGTGATTCTGTTTGTCAAGCTGACTGCTGTGAGTCATTTGCTCACTCTGACTGAGTGGAAAAACATAATCAAGGCATTGCTGCTTAACTTAAGTCAGTATTTGCTGAAGTCAGTGAGATTATGTGACTGAAGGATGTGGGGAGCTGGTCCATGTGACACTTTCCTATGAAAGTTACCATTAATTTCTAAAATTGCGCCCTCAATTTGTGTAAATGGATTGAATCTTTGGGACTGTATTTTGGACAAGGCTATATTTCATTCTTTTCATAGAAATGGAAACTCACCAAGAAAAAATATACGAGGGGCACAGATCAAGCTATGCCCCAAAATGCAGCAATCTATAAAGTGATCTGGATTCCTGTGCATTTGAAGGTGACAGATAAACCTGGTGGTTGTCTCTCCTGGCACCGTCCTGAGTCAGGGGTGGACCTGAGTTCTGAATGCTCTGGTATTCACCCAGGACATACTGCAATAGAGTCCATCTTGTGTGGCTGAAGGAGGAGAAGAAATCAAGCTCAGAGAAGGACTATCATTTGTGAGGCCTGTAGATCCACAAACAACCCTGGCAAAATCTTCATATCCACTGGGGGATCACTGTCTCTGCAGAGCTTGGTGGTGTACCAGCCTTAGAGCTGGTACAAGTGTATCATCACTTTTTCACACAGCAGAGTGTGTAGCCAGAGGCAGCAGCGATGAGGCAGCGCAGAGTGTTCATCCACAGGTTAGGGACACTTCAGTGTGTGATAAATGCTGTCACAATTAGCTACACGGCCATCAGAAGATGACGGTTGCCTTCCTATTTTCAATGGCAAAACACCAAGACGGCATGCTATGGGAAAGCGCAGCCCCTTCAGGGGCTAAGTTGAAATACACCCAAAATGTCACAGCATGCTGTGAGGTTGGAAGGCAGTGAAATTTCCCGTCGGCCCCAAAAGTTTTTACATGGCTCTTGCTGATGACATAGTGCTTAGACCAATTTCTGTGGGTAACTCAAGCATTACGTTTTGACTTCCTCACTCTCAGGTGCATCTTTGGGCATGAAATGTGAGTTTAGTGCAAACCCTACTTACAGGAAATGATGTAGATCAGAAATAAAGTTTCTGCATCTTTCATCTTCTCTGGTACTCTGGGAACAGCTCAGCCTTACATTCTCTAAGTTACTTTCCAGCCACCTGACAGAAAAAGAGCAGTTTAGGAGAGTGCTGAGGTGCTTTTTACCCACGCTCTTCCAGGGAGTTGAAGAAGAGAGGTACTGAAACACGCACCGCAGTCTAACTCTCATTCTGTTGAAATACTGCAGGGTGCATATGTCTGTCTGAAGTGCCACATCATTCCCGTTGACTCATCAGATGACACTGTCAGTCTTCGGTAGAAACAAAATGAGTTAAAACACAGTAAGCGTCAAGATCAAATAGGCCAACTTTGCAATTAACACAAAGCCTGGTAGGGTCTGTCATCGTTAAAATGCAGAGGTAATGAAAAAAAGGGAAATAGTTTGACTCAGGATTCTGAACTGCAAATTAAAGCTCAGCTCAATTCTTCAGGTCAAGAATTTTTTCTCCACCAAAGTGAAATAGAAATATCTATTGAAACATAATAACAGAAGAAAGCCCCAATGTTCATTCATTAGATACTTTTTATGAAGAGCAGATACTTGTATTGATTTGTTCATTTTTGGGCAGCCACAGACATACAGTATTCTACTGCAAATGATCCTGACATCTGTTTTCAACCCTTTTACCCCACAGTTCCAGCCAGAAGCAGTCAGTAAGGTGTAGAATTGTCTAATGGATACTTTTAGACCTGAGGAAACTTTGGCATTGGAAATGTTTTTGAAGCATGGTTTTGGCACATCTTTCACAGCGTATGGATACAGGGCTTTACATTTAATAATAAAATAAAACATGAATGGAAATTTTAATTAATTTTTTTGTAATGCCATTTTTCTTACATGAATCTACTTCACTTCAAAATGTGTTATTCCAAGCAGTGTTATTACATGATTATTAAGTCACTTTGTTTTTATTAAAGTAATTAACTTGTTTGAAAAACCTCTGAGGTATCCAATGGAAGAGAGGAGATTAAAAAAAAATAAAGTTTTGTAATCTTTAGTATTATACTAAACAGGTTTATAATGGATAAAAGCACCATAAGATTTCTCAGAAAAGAGATAAAGATTCATATTTATTTATGATAACTCTTATGAGAGCAGAACACTCATCCTTTTTTTTCTCTGAAAAGACCCCTTGAAAATTTCACATGTAACTTTGGTGTCAAATGTCTCTTGACTTTTGGACTTTTCTCTCTGCATTATGTCTTCCTGGCCTTATTGATTCTGTCTGCCATTTGTAACTTCAAACATTCGATTTACAAAGGTATTTCCTGACTATATAAAAATAATGAAAGAATTATCTAGGAAATATCTATTGTATGTTTCTCAAGAACATTCAAAACTCTAGTCATTAATTTGAACAGCCTCATGTTTTGGAGCTGATCTCTGTACATATAAAGTTACTCATGTTCATTCAAAATACTACAAGTATATCTGAACCTTAGGATGTAAAACTGTCCATATGAGCAAAAACAATCTTGAAAGAAAATAGGAAACTCTCATTGGATATTTTGAGACCCATATCTACCTGCTCATGTAATATATTCCTGTACAATACTTTACCCTTAAAAAGAGAGGCTGCTCTTCTTTATTTCAGCTCATCTTTATTCTATATCAGATATCAAGTACCAACTGATTTAATGACGTTTTGGAGATGATGTTCAGCAACAGCTATCCTATCAGTTGGGCTCAATGAAAAACTAATTGCTGCTATTACAGTGGAAATCATGTATGCAGAAAAGTATAAAAGAAAAAAGGAATTATACTGTATCATCTTTAAAAAAGTACACATATTTTTGAAGGCTTTAAAATATTGCCTAGTCACTATTACAGGTTCTAAACATTGGCATATTATGTTTCGTAGATATAGTAAAACCAGCTAAGAGACCGAGAATCTTTTCTACAAAATGAACTGAAATAAATACTTATTTTAACAACAAAAAAAATTTAAACCTATGCTTAGTCTATAGGTGGTTTTTTTAGAAGAAAATGCAGCATCTTCAGAAAGATTAAGTTAGTATCATATGGAAAAAGGAAGCCATGTGATTAGCAGAAGTCCAACTGCCAGTAAAACACACAGCATCTTTACTGGTATTACCAAAGGCAGTCATAAAAAGCAACTAGCAAATACTTACATTCACTATCTTCTTAGCAAATCTCTTTCTAAGATTTCTACTGTTGAAGCTCAAATGGTAGACACGTATAGAGATCAAAAATGAAACCAAAATACTTTTGTGAAGATTAGAGCCTAAATAATCTTGAGGCCTAAAGCTTCTTAAAGTTAGAGATCCAGCTTTAACTCTATATGTGTGCATACAGACCTATATACACATAAAGTCAGAATAAATTCTTTAAGAGAATTTATAGAAACATTTGACAATTGACACTACATATCTGTGTTTACATTGGCATCTGTATAATTTTAAATGCCCAGTTTGCATGCCTTCTCATTCAATATTTGGGAACTACTACACAAAAGAAGACCTACCAAAAAAATCAGAGCAGGTCACTTTGCTGTCTACCTCTTCATCTGTCTTCTGTATAAATTAAACAGACAACCTAACGTGGTACAACAGTCAGGGGGACAACTGAATTTACTTTGCCAAAGGAAGGACCTGGAGAAGACAGGGATCTTACGAGTAAACTCGAGTCATAAGCAATACTGCTATCTAGTGGCAAGATTTTAGTCCTATATTGTACAGGGTCACCATGACCTGCTAAACCTGGCCAGAGTGGGCCCGCACTTGACTCACCAAGTCAATGTCTGCCGTCATGTCCCAAACAAGCACACAAGGCAATTTCTCCCTTCCACTGCCCCATTATGTCTCTTCTTCAGTCTCGTTTGTTTGGCTTTGACCACAAAAGCATTTGCTAGCAGAAAAAAGCCGCAAGTGTCCAATGCAATTTATATGTCACTTTGGGTATATCCAACCTCCTCTATTTCATCATCTAGAATATAGATGTAACAATTTTTACAATCAAAGTATTGTATGTAAGGTATGCTTCATTAATGTCTTAAAATTACTTTGAGGTCCACAGATGGTAAACGATACAGTGAAATTAAGTATAAATTTGTGACTGTAATTTTGGGGATCATATTTCCTCAAATCCCATGAAAGCTTTTGACCAATGCTTAAAATTAAAAAGAAATGCATAGGTAGATTTGTTTTCTCCGGTTTCCCTCCCCTCCCACATGTTCATTCCTTTTAAAAGAAAACTAGGGTTTTTTTTTTAAACTCTAATGTGTGAAAGACATGAGATGTGCTACTTCTCTCTATCTACAGCTGTGCTAAATTTTTTGAGAGCAATTATATTATAGTACAGTTCTTGTACATGTACTTCATGGCTCACGTTTGGAAAAGAGAGGCAAAACAAAACAAAATAACCTTTGAAATATTCACCTACAATCTTGTCCAATTAGGTTTTTTTCTTTTGTGTGCTGACATTTCAGGAGAATACACACACTTGAGTATTTTCTGGCTAAACTAATTCTATTTCTTCACAGAGTTTGTCTTGGAATTATGAACAAATGTCTAATTAATTGAAAGATAGGTTTATTATTCTGAATGTAAGTAGCAATGGAAATTAAAATACAATGAGTTTCAAACACTGCATGTCCATATATGAGTTCTAGTCTTCAGGAAAATTACAAAATTTTCCTGACGTATGCCAATGTCAAGCAAACCAGTAGAGGAAAGGAGCAGCAGGACAGGTAGAGCAGATAAATTTCCACAGCTGGCAGCAGATGGATACCTAAACATTGCTAGCTGATCAAAGAAAGAAGCACCTGGAGGAGCAAGGTTATTTTTATTTAAAAAAAACCAAACCAAACCAACCCCCCCCAAAACCAACCAAAATACAACCCCCCCCC
>NW_010973255.1:2615750-2828553 GCF_000737465.1 Haliaeetus leucocephalus
GATCTTCACTGTCGTTTTTGCCACTGCTCACCTAGGAGAGATGCCTGGTGCACTGGTGTGAGCAGAGGTCTTGCCTTGGAGCATGTATCCAGTGCCAGAAGCACTCCTGCACTCCTGAGTTTTTCATTTAGACATAGTCAGAAGGACTATGGTGAAAAAATTGTCCTCACTGGAAAAGTTTTTGCTTTTTCATGCAATATAGCAACATAGAACAGTTCACAGCTACTAATCAAAACTGATTTATTAGGGGGCTTAAGTCTGGCCAAATGCAGGCAAATTTCCATTAAGTCTGCACAAGCCATAATTATAGAGGCTTTTCTGCCTAATTCCAATTCCTGCCCCAAAGATTGGGCTTTTCAAATTGGGGGAAAAAAAAAAAAGTATCAGCAGAGATTTTAAGATCGAGATGCAATTTTTTCCCATCTTACTTCTTAGAAATGCCTGAAAGATATTGGTTGAAATTACAGTCATCAGCACTACTTTACAATAATCACCAATTCATGCTGAAGCAGTCTTCTGGCATAGAATGTTTCAGCCCAAATGGTTCAATTTTAGAGAAGACCTATCCCATTGAAAATAGGATCTTGGTGAGTAATGAGAATAGGCAGTGCTAGCAGCCCTGCCAATAATATGATTAAGAGTATTACAACTAAAAGAAGTTTAGAAAAGCGGATTCACTTTACTGAGGTAAATTACATAAACTTGCAATTCTGTTGATATATTGCAATGGTACCTTGTAATGTTTCTAAGATCATGTTGTAGTTGCTTCCTCCAGCAGAAAATGGTCAAGAAAGCATTTGAGTTGAAATAGCTTTAAAATAGCTACCCTTTTGAGGAAAATGCTGGAGTCAGGAAGAACAGATCAAGGACAAAAATTGCTCTACTGCTTTAATTTAAAGTAATTCCATTTCTGTTCAGGTTTACTGCCTACTATTGGACATTTGACATCATTCAGATAATTTCTTCCTTCCAACCAGATTTTTTGTGGGACCAGTTCTAATTATACTATGAACTTTATAAAGAAATATATGATTTTCTATTTTTACTATAAAAAGTAAGATCTGAAAGGTAAAGATGAAGAAGATGAGAAAAAACTTACTCCCAAAACATGAAGACTTTGACAACATTTGTTTTTAGTACTTATTTCCACATACTCTGGTTCTCTCAGAAGGTGAAACCCCTTGACTGTTGAAAAAATGGTGTGAGGGTTAATGATGGATACTTGATTTCCCCAGTCTGCTTTGGTACCAGGCCTCTTGTGATAACTCTGACTCTGATCTAGAGCAGAAAACAATTTTAAAATATTAGGAAGAGAGCCTTTTGTCATCCTCAGAGCAATGGTAAAGTATATAAAGCACTTAACAGACGTAACCCTGGGGTTTTATAGAAGACTCTCTTCTTACATTCCTGAGTGCCCTATAGCTGAATGTGGTCAGTCTTTCTGCAACTCATGACCATAAGAGTGGAAGGGATTTGTTAAACTGAATTATTCAGTGTTTCACAGGAAAATGCAAATCAGTAACTTCCTGCACCCCTCCCTGTGGAATACTTATAGTGGTCTCTTCACCCTCATCATTTCACACCACCACATCCCAGTGCAGCTGTCTCGGCTTTTACGAAGCAGCAGCTGGCTGAGAGTCCAGGATTCCTCATTTCTTTTTCTTCACTGCCAGCCCTGCATAACTGTGGCTGAAATCAGTGGGAAAACTCCCACTGACTTCAATGGGATCAGTGTTCGTCCTGCCTAAAACATCAAAACTTGCTTCAAAGCACAAAGGAGCTGAAGAGCTAGCGGCAGGTGGTGGGGACGAGCTTGCCTAATTCCAGCTTGGTGCAGTTATTAGGAATATTGCATAATGTAAGGGTATCAGCATAGTTTAAGGAGGAATTCATATGAAGCTAGTTCGGGAAGATTACTATCGTTGTTATTTTTCATGCTGGTGGACTTCTTTCTATCTATGAAACAACTGTGCAGGATTTTTGCCTCAAAATGTTATCTTACGTATGAGCGAGCACATACCCTACACTTCTCAGTAGCAAATGCAAAATCAGGGCTGGAGCTCCAAGGGCTTCCTTCTGCTTTTTCTGTACAGCAAATTTCTTGACTGCCTGGAGTTAGATTGCTATAAAAATAGTACAGGTATGAACCTCACAGGCTTAGGTCAGGCAGGGCTTGTTACATGCTTGTGAGCTGTGAGGAAAGGCCATCTTCCAAGATTTGTTGTCCTGTTTCCCTCTGCTTACCTATTTTAGTAGCCATCCTCATCAGAGGTCAGCTCCTGGGCAATAGGAAAAATCAGGGCAGCTGTGGCAGTTCAATGGATGAGAGGGAAAGAGTTCAGGAGACTGTAAAAGGCTTTTTCTTTTTTGGCCAGGAAGAGGTCTTCCTTCCTGGGTCTGGCTGGAGAAGTCTCCCACAGCCCAAGTCTCCAATGTAGTGAGTGCTATGCACCTTAACGATGTCCAAAGGAGCTTCCCACATGAAGGAGGACTTTCCAAAGCACTCAGATGACAGGAAGTTTTCTTCCGGAGCCCTCTCTGAGCAGGAACAGTGCCTGGGGAGATCCCACTGATGCAGGAGAGCTGGTTTGTTGCTGGCCAAGCTGGCACAAGCAGTGACCAAGACTGCCCACTGTTGGAGATGGGCACGCAGGAAAGAGCATGGGAGAGGGCTCGGGGGCTCTCATAGCTCCTGAGACATTTTTGAGGATTGGATTCAAGTCATCCTGAGCTAGTCCAGTGCCATTGCATCCATGCTGCCTTTAAGAAGAGGGTATGAATTTGATGCAGGGCACCTCCTGTGTTTAAGTGTCCTTGGGGGCCAAGGCAACTAGGGCTTTTCAGACAAGCCAAGATGAGAAGAGCATGTAGGCAGTGTGGGAGCCTGGGACTGATCACAAGCTCTTTCCTCAGGTAATGCAGTCCCCCAGGCACTCCCTGGGAGACCACTGCAGCTGGAGCCATTTAGATAAGCTTTCACTCATTTTAAAGGTATTTTTACAGAGTCCATGTGACTATCAAAACAATATTTAATAGCTTCTAGGCTCTACCTGAAGTATTGAGCACAGAATTAGCATAACCAGACATTCAGACAATAGAAAAATATATGAAAGTTTCCATTTTGCCATTTCCCAGCTGAAGATTAGTAAGATGAGTAGCAAATTTTGCACTTCTCCCTGTTGTTTACTGACATTCATGACCATTAGGCAATGCAATAACACATCTGCTGAAGAAATGAAAATGTTAAATTGCTATCAACTTCCTAAGCTATACCATATGGGTTATATTTAGTCAACTGGCTTATACTTGACTTATCATTACTGTTAAGCATTTTATACAGAACAAGATATAAAGGTCATTAAGACTAGCTGGATTTTAATGGTAATGAGGACAACAACCTTGTATTATCAAATCACAATAATTCTGTGTGTGCGATCAGGTATGTTTTTTCTAGTTCCTGATAATAGTATTTTGTAAGTACCAATAAGACACTATTTCCACTTACTTTCTCTTCATGTAGAGGAGATGTAGAGATTTCCAGCACCTTCAGGGCAATGTGGTCCTGAGTGCATTAATGAGATTGAGACAGTGACTGTGATCTGTTACTCAGGGATTAGCCGAAAGGAAATGACATTTCATTGATCTGCATGCTAAATGCAATAGCCATTATTCACACTTCTTCAGAGAAATAAACATAAAACTGACTTCTGTAAAAAAAATTTCTTTGAGATAACTTGTGAATTCTGTTAGTAGCTTGTGGTATAGACACTGCTCATCATTCTGATAGTTGGTTTTGACAGGACTTTCTGAATTAGGAAAAAAGAGATAAAAAGGCCAATTTAGTGAATGGTTGGAACTTAGTTAATAAACTTGGAAAACAAACTGATCAATTTATCTAAGATGTGCAGCTTCAGAATAAAAGCTTACAGGAAAACTATGAAATTTTATGTCTAAAAGACAGAAATAAATCACTTAAATGTAAGAGCTTCATCCAGATATGCTGCATTGTAACAAAATACATAAAGTAATGCATTATTTAGTGACTATTAAGACTACATTTCTAAAAGGTCAAATGTAAGGAGTATTTTTCTTTCTTTTTGGGATGGGAGGTTTTGTATTCAGAACATGCAGTGTAAGAGAATGCGTCTTTCAAAGGAAAAATCTGCTACAAATGACACAGAATTTTATTAGAAATATATGTATTTGGTAATTGAGAGTGGTTTTTTTCCTGGAGAAGGAAAGAGAAGGATTTTATACTTACTTAGAATAGCTTGAGACTCGCTTCACTTTTCCCAGTTATCTGATGGTTTGAAAGTATTTTAGCTTTCTAAGGGAATCAATTGTCCATGCAATGTATCTGGTGCCTTTTGAGTGCTCTGGGATATGCCAGCTGCCCTCCAACATGTAATACTCTCTGTCTTTAACTCCTGTTAGAAATTTCTCCCCTTCTCTCCAAGGATGGATCCAATGCCCTGGTGTGACATGGTACACGTGTGTAACCTGGGCTGCAAAAGAGCTGTAGAAAGGTAAAAGCTATAGACAGGACAGGACCGCTGAAATGGGAGCACCCATAGCTCAAGCAGCCAGATGCACTCAACCACTGAGCACTGAAAGGGAGTAAACAAGAGGAAAAAAGGAAAGCCCCAAACTCTGATTATTTACCTGAATATATTCTTAGCAAAATTAATCAGAGAACCCATAAGGAAAGTCATCTCCAAATCTCACTCTGTAAGCTGTAATGAATTCTGTGATGAAAAAGCCACAAGAGAACCAAATCTGCTGTTTTAAGATAAAAACATGAGCTTGGAAAACACAGCAGGAAACTTCAGTGAAAGTGATTTCAGGGAAACAGAGGCTGCAGTTCTCTGGAGCATGGACATGAGGGCCTGGTTCATACCTCAGAAACCCACACACTTTCTTCACAGCAGATCATTTATTTATGAAGTTAGTGCACAGTGCAATGAATCCAAACAGTCTTTCCTAAACAAAGCTCCTCACAGACTTCACTTAGGTAAAGCCAGTGCCAAACATGGGGCATTTTGTTCATTTAACCCTTACAGCAGAAAATTTTAAGACATTGCCCCCAGTTTGCACATTATAGCAGAAGCAGTCAGAATCTGACAGGAATTTACAAAAGCAAATGTAATGTATAGCTCACATAGATAATCAATATGAAGTACAAGCCTGCAAAGCTTTGAAATCATTCTACAGTCTTATTAAATCAGTATAACTGGGACATATGTAGTGCTGTCATCTTGTGTCTCGAGGTCCCAGCTGAGGGGTGCAGGCTCTGCACAGTGCTCGAGGGAGTTTCCTGTTGTGTATATGAGCAATGACTTTAAGTTTTTATTGAGATTTGGGGTTCATCTAAACAGAAAATTTAGGAGACAGATATTAAGGGTAAGGAAAAGAAATAATGGAAAAAATATTAATATAATAGCTTTTAGATAGCTAAACAGATGCAACTATAAGAAGAGCATAACTATGGTTTAGGAGACATATTGTAATATAATTACCATTCAGAATAGAAGAGCTATTTTAAAATTCTGAAATTTACATCAGATGTAGTTGTCAGTGTTGCTAGCACATTAAAACTGCTCTGAGAACACTGTTTGCATCAATAAAAAATCCCATGAAAAAAAAAGTTAATAGGTTAAGAGCCTTAATAAGCCCACTTTTTTTAGAAATCACTTTGTATTTTCTTTATCCTATTTAAACTCCTCAGTGATCTTGCATTCCATTAACTGCTGACATTACTATAAACTTGCTTGAATGCTGTAGTCAGTAAAGGAGCTTTCTTCTGGTGGAAAAGACCTATTTAGTTTGATTTCTAGTGATATTCTCATGGATTACCAACAATGCTCTTTCAACCTAATTATTTGGAGTAATTTTCTGTGTTTTGTTATCTGGGAACAGCTGCTTGTGTTTGCCTTCCACAGATTCCACTACAGTTTTTATTTGGTGATAAGAAAAGGACCAATCTGCCAAATGTCATATTTGATGAGGATGCTATCATTTCTGTTGCTGAAGGATTTGTATTTTGTTTTGCTCTAATCTTGTTGAGAATCCCTTCTGCCTGTGCCCACGATCTATGAGCTAAGTAAGGCTGGCAGACAACCAGGTCTTCAAAGAGATCTCGACACCTTACTGAGGTTAAAATTTACAAGATTAGGCTCCATCCTGGACACAACAGCAGTGCATGCATCAGTTTTGTCTCCATTTCTACTGTTTTCAACTATTTGTGGGGCTTCTTCATGAAGCCATGACACCTCTTCATCTGCTCTGTCTCCCAGCATTTCTATAGTACTTGTCCTTTCATATTACCTGACTTCTTCATTTTAGCTTCAAGTGCTGCTCCAGTTTCAGCATCCATTTGTGGCTTTCTGATTACCAACAGGATCCAAAATCCTCACTGCCCTTTCTGCATGCCCTCATTTTGCCTTTAGCAAGCCCAGAAACTTCTTTCTTTTTTGCATCTAGTTCCTTCATTAAGTACAATTGCCTTCTCTTCCTCTTAGTTTTCAGTTGCACAGATAAAGATTTGGATTAGTAATCTAAGTAAATAACCAGGCAAAAATTCACAGCAGAAGTCTGTGATTTTGGGATCTCCGTTTTAGCATCTTTTTTCTAAGTATCTACACTTGTGGAAACCTAATAATTATAGGAAATTCCCCCCCCCCCCCCCCGTTTTTCTCTTCCTGCGCTGAAAGAAGGCAACTAGTTCTGTAGGTTTTCTGGTACACTTCGGTAGAATGCTAATGGAAGCAAACAGAGAGGAATGGTATCTGGGGCTTTCAAAGCAGGAACCCCTCTTTGGGAATTTCAAGTTGGACAAAGGAATGAAAAACATTTCTTCACCAGAGATACTAGTGTAGCTAAATAGAGCAACTGAGGTGGAGGAGCTGTTATCACCAACTCCAATCTCAGAAAACTTGAACTATTCTTGCATAACTGTTTCTGAGATCACAGCACTGGAAACATGTGACAAATCATGTGAAATATCCATTACCTCTCACTCAGCATCATATATCAGATTACTAAAAAATACTTCATTTATGTGATCAGTCTGTCCATGACTCAAAAATCTATCTGTATCCAGTGTTGGAAAGAGAGAGACCTTAACCCCAGCCCCAGAACAGTTCAAGCATGTCAGAGCACCAGCAGAGGAGTGTAGCAGAGTACCTCATCAGTATGGGCATATTTCGTGAAGCTCAATGTAGTCATCTACAATAGGTAGCCTGCTCAAAGACAGGGAGACTTGGGCACTAAAGCAAATAGTAAAATGCTCAGATGCTGCCTGTTTCAAGGTTACTTAACATAAAAATGGAACATTTTAGGAAAACAGTTCAAAGCTAAACCAAAAATCCCCAAACCAACTTTTTCCGCAATGGCTTTGGCATCATCAGTTATGTAAGTATCACCTTGTCAAATTTTAATCCGCCAGAAAATTCTATTTGATCAACCTTGAATAAATAAACCCCCTGGAGGTCTTGTGGGGTTTTTTTCATCATTTCTTCCTGATCCTAAACTGTGTTATCAGGATGACTTTGAGTGTCTAATCAGACACATCAGTCAAGCACCTTCAAGCACTGTGCCACCTCAAAGTATGGGTACCCCTCACTCAATAGCCAGCTGTTGTCAATTGCCAGTGCTTCAAAAGAAAAGATGCATGAGTAGAGGAAGAGGAGAATTTACAAGTCAAATTATGGCCCTGACTCTTACAGCTGATCAGCTGAAGCCCTGAAGAATGAGATCTGATTATAATCACAGTCCTAATGCAAAGCTGGAAGTGTTATGAGGGCATACTGAGGGCAAGGAAATCTATCTTGCTCTGTTTGGGCTTAGTGGATGAAAAAGGAAACAGGATGACTCAGTCCCCATGTCGTTTTGGATGCAGGCAGAAGAATGCCTCCCCGAAGTGAGGTTAAAGAATAACTCTCTGAATAAAATGTGGCCTTGCTTTAAAGTTCTGATTTTAAAATACCTGTCTTTCTGGAGATGGAAAAAGAGATATTGATTTAATGTTAATTACATGAGTATTTCTTTTGCTTTTTTTCCCTTTGGTTAGGAATGGGGACAGAGTGACTGAGGGAGGGAAGGGAAGGGGTCTATTCAGAAAATGTGATATATACTTGAGCCTGAAGTTTGAAATCCTTGATATTTCAAAACAGGTTTGTCCATTCAATTCTGGCTTTTATTGTTGCTTTAACACTGCATGTTTGATTGCTACTTGGCTGTGACTCTGCTCCTGACCTATTCTTTTTGTTAGTTCTGTTTAGATGCATCTCTCCAACTAGCAGAGGAAAAAGGAAGATTTTCCTCCAGGTAATTATTATTTATGTTAGTGTAGTAAACTAGAGACATCAGGTGTGGACCAGCACCAGGAATTGTTAGCATTATATTGAGGCAAGACATATAGATTAGTCCTGCTCAAGAAAGTTTGCAGTCCAGTCATGAGATAAGAAACAGGCAACAGCAGATGAATAACTGAGAGAGTTAAATTATTGCTCACGCAGTTCAGTGTGCAGAGAGCACTGTTTATCTGTTGTCAAGAGTTTTTTAGGCATCCTGGCAGAAGGGATTTTTCATGTGTTTCAAGGCTATTTGTTATTGGAATTAATGAGTGTTCAGAAGAACTGTGTCTCAGGCAGGCCAGATATAAGCAGAATGCAGTGTTTTCCTTTTTTTTCCTCTTAAATGTATTTTTCACAAAACAGCATTCTTCTTTTACCCCTCTTTGAGTAATATTTGTGCCAATATTTATAATAATGGGGGACTATGTATTTTTGAAAACCCCAACCAGAGCTATATACATTCATCCTACTATTTATCTCACCAACGACATTCATCTTTTGTCAGCCTTTTGCCAGTCTGCTGTTCAAAATGTGCCAGGTGGATTTTAATGCCAGCTGACAGTCATCTTTTGAAATGATTTAGCCAGGAAAATGCACTGTGACACATGAGGAGACTGAATTTCATGGGTTTTAATTTGTGCCCATTGCCTCTTGCCCTTTCACTGGGAACTACTGAGAAGACTCTGGCTCCCTCATCTCCATTCTCTCCCATCAAATATTTATACACATTGATGAGATCACCCTTGAGCCTGCTTTTCTCTGGGCTGAGCAGTCCCACTGTCTCAGCCTTTCTTCATAGGACAGGTGCTCCAATCCCTTCATCATCTTCGCAGCCCTTCGTTGGACTCTCTCTGGTGTGTCCAGGTCTCTCTTGTACTGTGGAGCCCAGAACGGGACACAGTGCTCCAGGGGTGGCCTCACCAGTGCTGAGTAGAGTCATTCCAATACAGGCTAGTCTTTCTGCCATACAAAAGCTACTACTACTACATTCAAAGTGCTCTAAGGATTGTGCTTATTTAAAAAAAAAATTTCCTATTACTTGTTCTTTAGTAAAATAATTCTACAGTGAGCCCCAGGTAAGGTCTGTCTATACAATAATTACAGTGTACTTTCAAAATAGTGACACCCATTTTTCACAGGGTGTTCTGAGAAAAATCAATGTGTTTACTGATTGTTTGGATACTATCAATCCACCCAGAGCAGTCATATTTCCTATGTTTATTTTTGTAACTGAATTGAGGGGAATGATACCTCTAGGTTTTGCTACATAAATGACTGGCAGGTATTAACAGTTAGTCTGACTTTTCTTTCAGGTGATGAGGCCATTGATTTGAAGTTGAAAAGACACTTGTGCAGAAGTTTTAGATGTCTTGCAGCAAAGCTTAACCCCATCACCCACAGAAAGCTGTCATTCAGGCAGGAACAATCAGTAACTCGGTTTGGACAAATAACCACATTCACAAACCTCCTTTTCACTGCTGTGCTCAGGGACATCATGGAACATGTCTGTCGCCTTCTACAAAAGCCCTAACAAATACCAATAATAGCTGGAGTTGTTGTAAGAACTGATGAATCACTGACAGAGAGAAGATGTTCCTCAGTTGTGTTCCCACTCCCAATGCCAAGGCACCCTAACAAAGGAGCACACATAAAAAGCTGTGCATTCATTTCTTCTAAACCAATGGGGGGTTTTTTTCAGCTTTTCCTTTTTGCAAGTTTCATCCTGATGTTGCAGATGTGGTTCTGACTGTAGCTTTGGCCTGTCTATGCTGCTGTGTAGGGAAGATGCAGAGTGGGTTCTGTTGCCCTATTTATCATTGTCTGCTCCTAAAACTCTGAAGATTTTTGAAAATATTCGTCAGTCCTTTTGCTGTTAGGAAATGTGGGGGTTTGTTACTTTAAGCTGTTAAATCTTTATGCATACCCACTATGTCATGGTCTTTGTCTGTCCTTGGTGTGCTGGTTGAGGAAATGCAGTTGGTCTGCTACATTAATTTTTAGAAATATTGATTTTAAACACAAGACCATAAAGGTTAGTTGAGTGTGCAGCGTGCTCATGTTGCTTCAGTCAAGAAATCCTGTTTAACAAATGCTGAAAGAGTGCTTTATATATAAGCTTTTGAATTTACTAGGCCACTGTAACTGCCAAATAAGATTGTGGACTGGAACAAGCTTGAGAAAGTCCTTTTCCTTTCTCTTGTGTTTTTCATACCAAAAGTTGTCCGAAGCATAAAATGCATCTTAATCCAAATGTATGGAAGCATAGGACCACAATCAGTGCAGCACACTTCTTGAGAGTGTTTTCCTTTCAGAACAGTGCAGTACAGGGGCTATGAGTTATTCCTTCCTGATTTACTTTTCACATCTCTGAATGCAGAGATTTGCTGTTGTGCAACATGATTTAATAGAGGTAATTTCTACTTAGTGGGAAGAACAAAATACATCTTCAATATCCAGTAATAAAATAGGTTCAGGTAATTTCACCACTACACCTGAGTTGTAAAAAAAGAAAAAAAAAAAAGCTAGAAAATTGTCAAATTTTGAGCATAAATTATTTTGGGTGACTCAATAAAAAGAATGGTGCTTCAGTTCACTGCCTTTGCAGAAAGGAGTATAATACCATTAATCTGAACTTTTTTCAGAATAACAGAGTGTTTCTGTATTAAATATACTGTTTCATATTAAAACATTACACTAAATTTCAGACAAATAGCTCTTTCAAAAAGAATTAAGATTGCAAAATGTAAGATGTCAAATGACAAACAATGCCTGTGAAATGTTTGGTTCAACCCATCTCAGATAAGTAGTTCAGTAGCAGCAGGATGATAGGCTGACTTCCCACAGTCCTGTGGCACAGCACACCTGCCAATGAGATGCATATCTGTAGGAAAGCTGTTGCTTGTGACTTTACCTACAATGCTACTGTTAGAAGAGAAGTATTTAGGAAATTAAATTTTGTAGGAAGATGAAGTATGATCTCAGGATGAAATAACTCAATGCCGCCCTAGATTATATGGCTCTTATAGCTGTACAGCTATCACACAATTGCAGACTTTGGGACCAGAGTAGTTTTTAACAACTCCTCATGAGTCCATGCCTTTGATTCTCTAAGAATTTTCTATTTCATACTTAGATGTTGACAGTGAAATGGTTTTATATTTTGCAAAAATTATTTTGTTAAAGAATTCTGACTAAATCAATGTTCAATTTACAGTGAGATGGGAACTCTTTAAACATCATTAAGTTTTAAATTTCTCAGCTCAGAGGTTATAATTAATTGGTAGCTTTCAAATTTTTCATTGATACTGTGACTGAAATTTCTGGAAAATAAGGATAATACCAAAACTCCTCCTCCTACTTGAGGTGAAGTATGAAGGGTTCTTTGGTTCTTCTCTTTTCATGATCAGTCCCATTTAAAGAAAAAAAAATCAGAGGGAGAAAGAGAATACAAACAAAAGAAGAGTTTGAAATTGGTGTAGTAAATAAGGCATAGGAATGTAAGCTGATGAATGCGGGTAAAGCAGAACAACGAAAAGATATTTAGTCATTCACAGCCTGAAGCCCTGAATAGGCAAACGAGCAAAGTGAAGCCTAATTCCTAATTCTGATAATGCATAATTTATTAAATATCACCTTTTCTGTTATTGCTGCATTAGAGTCAATATTGTGAGAACAAAAAAAGTAAAAAGTGCAATTTTTCCAAGATATAATCAACTAAGCTTGAAAAGGCACAGAACCACTTAGGATTTGCTTCCTAATATCTTTAAAGTCATACAAATGCACTGTCTTCCAGCTACTTTTAAGGTAGAGAAGAAAAAGAAAAAAAAAAGGAACACTTATTTAATTTAAATGTTTGTTTCCTATTACTTCTGCTTTTTTATATGCCAGAGCACATTCAACACAGCAATAAAGTCTGCTAGCATGGTGCAACGCAGTTCTTGGATTCTTAATTTGAGAGAAAGATGGGGACAAAACTATTTTTAAAAACTCCTTTAAAGAAAAGAGCTAGAACAGGAGATAATTCTTCTGCCACTGAACATGTTTCTGTTTTCCAGATGAGCCAGCTGGCAGTCATGAGGTTTCCAAATTGGTCTGAACACTTCCCTCCAGGTGTGACTCCCATTAGTTCCTTTGTCATTAGTATTTCTAATAAAAGCCATATGCAGAGTCCATCAGGGAGATATATAATTAGGTGATGGGGCCATCTATGCATGAAATGCATAGACAGTCCTTGAACTGCAGTTTAAATAAGAGCTGTGATTATGTATTCATACAAGTGCTGACTGTGGTCATCTCAGACAATTGGAGGTAAAGCTATGGTACATTTTCCCAAGACTGCTTGGTTATTTCTAAGTGCAAGAAATAAGTAAGTTATGCTGCCCTACTCCCCCCCCCCCCAAAAAAAGAAAAATTGTATGAGAAAACATACACTTGAAAGTCATTCAGTATAGCAGGTGAAGCTGTATGCTTCCCTCTTTGGTCATGTTTCACCTATTCCTTAGAAACCTCTCTGAAGTCACTGTCTAGAATAGAATAGAGTAGAATAAAATAGACTGTTTCAGTCTAGTTCCTCAGTGACGAAAAATCAGGTTTCTCAGTACTCTTTGTCTTGTTCATCATGGGTTTTTTTTAACCTGGCTCTTACACATACAACACTCCACATCTATCATCAGATTTGATTCTCACTAATAGGATATCTTTAAAGTGATCAGCATACCTACAGGCACTCTTTAAACACCTTCTTAAACCTTTTACAGTGCTAAAACCTTAACATTTGGGAAGAAGACTTATTAAGAAACTTTTGAATAAAGGAACTGATTTCTTTCTTCACACAAAATTTTAAGTGTATTCCTTGCAATGTAATAAAAAGAAGAATGAAAGTTTTATTGTGATATCAGATGCTTGGATAAAAGCTTTGATTCCTACTAAAAAATGAAATTCCAAAAGAAGGGAGTCTAATAATAGGAAGAAGAAATCTGTAACATTTTGAAACTGAAAGAGCATTTATGCTTTCTTGTAGCATCTGTATATGAGTCTAAAGATGCTTCTAGTCTTCTTATGTGAATCACTTTTTATTTTATTAGGTAATGAAAATATTTCTAGAGATCCACACTACGGTCAGGAAATGTTTATCCAGTAAATACTTCATGAGAACATGTCAACTCCTGTGAAAAATGTCAATGGAAACCAGACAAAAAAAGGCTTTGTATTTCTACTCCAATATTACATTTTTATTACTTTGTCTTATGCTGTGCAATACAGTAGCCTGAGCACTACCCAGCATTAAGTTTCCTTTTCACCAACACAGTGGTGAAAGTGGGAAAATAAAGTAATGCCAGCCAGGTAGACAGACTTCTCAAGTCAAGCACAGGCTGCTGTACAAGCCTGGTGTTGTCACTTTCCCTTCTTCATTACAAGCCAGTGTCTCTGTTTTGCAAACTGAGAACTTCAGACTGTCTCATGTGCTGGAGAACAAAAATGTGCTACTGCCAGCAGTTGCTGCACTCTTTAAAAACTATACGACCGTGCAGAAGCCTTTAAGGGGTATCCATCCACGAGGCGTCTCAAGATAAGCATGTAGGCGTCATCCCCGTTAAAGCAGAGGTTCAAGAAATAGCTTTTCACTTTCATTATACTGATGATTAGCCACTAGCACATTCTTTCCCTTGACTGGACATACTGATTTTGGCTGGGATAGAGTTAAATTTCTTCACAGTAGCTGGTATGGTGCTGTGTTTTGGACTTGTGACCAAAACAGTGTTGATAACACAGGGATATTTTAGTTATTGCTGAACAGTGCTTGCACAGTGCCAAGGGCTTTTCTGCTTCCCACTCTGTCCCACCAGCGAGCAGGCTGGGGGGGGCAAAAGTGGTTGGTAGGGGACACAGCCAGGACAGTCGACCCCAACTGACCCAAGGGATATTCCAGACCACATGATGTTGCTCTCTGCAATAGAAGCTGGGGGAAGAAGAAGGAAGGGGGGACGTTCAGAGTGATGGCGTTTGTTTTCCCAATTCACTGTTACGCGTGATGGAGCCCTGCTTTCCTGGAGATGGCTGAACACCTGCCTGCCCATGGGAAGTGGGGAATTAATTCCTTGTTTTGCTTAGCTTGTGTGCGCGGCTTTTGCTTTACTTGTTGAACTGTCTTTATGTCAACCCACAGGTTTTCTCACTTTCACCTTTCTCATTCTTTCCCCCATCCTGCTGGGGGGAAGTGAGGTTTTGTGGGGCTGAGCTGCTTAGTGGGGTTAACCCACAACACAGGAATTGCATTGCTTGGTCTTAGCATTGCTAACATTTCAGGGCACGATACAGTCCTTAATATTAGTGGTAAAGAAAGTTCAGAATAATTGCATTGATTTGCCCGGGAGTATTTAAATCTGTGCAACTGAAAGCAGATGCTGTCATGGACCAGTGTGTATATACTGGAAGAGCTAAAGGGACTTCACTTCTCCATCCCCCTTTATATAGTACAAGTCCAGTTTGAGTGCTGTCTCTAGCATTGCATCAGAGTGTCACTCAGATGTATCACCTCCCATTTATGCTTTGTTATTTTCCGCCACTGCTGCTGTCTCCACCACTATAAAGCAAAGTAGCATAGATCCTGAACACCTGAAGTAAATACAGCTCTTGTGGCACTTGGGAGAGGTATAATTACAAAAACTTTGTCTTTTATTCAGATCTCAAATACAGAATTGAATTTAGTCTAACTACACAGTCACAGTTCCTTTTTAATTGTCAGCACTGAACTGTTGCCAGTAAAATAAGTCATCAGCATGAGCTCATGGACATTTCAGTGGTGATCCCTTAGCAAATATTTTTCATCCTGGAAGGTATCTTGCAAAACTTGAAGCTGACAATTAAGCGCAACATAGCCTCTTGTATCAGATACACAAAGTTATCCCTGCTGTTATTCAGGTTATGAAATTAATATACTGGAGGCATATTTTCCATTACCCAGGGATAGCAATATTTTTCCACGATGCTAGGAAACTAGTGCAGTTACTTCTGTATGTACTACTGTAGGTTTTATATATTGGTGCATGTGCACTGCTCACTCCCTATTAAATGACTTTTGCATCAATCTCAGTTACGCAGTCCACAGATCTGGCTTTCTTGGAATGTGCAGAGCCCTATAAAGTCCTGGGATTTTTATGGGGTTTTTGTTGTTGTTGTTTGGGGTTTTTTTGTTTGGTTGGTTTTGGTTTTTTTTAATGTTAATATAGAAAGCAGAGGTTCTCTTGTGACAAACAATTGACATTTCATTGACAGCAGAATGCTTGAGAGTTGGAAAGGCATAATTTAGCAAAATGTAGCTGTGGCAGCAACTACTGCTTTATTTATCATCATCTAGTCAAATGAGGTATTTAATTTAGAGTAACTTCAACAGAATAATCTGTTGAGATGCTGGTGAAGCAAAATTATACTTTTCTTAAATTTTCCTACTACCATTTAAGTTATAAGCTCCACACGAATTCTGCTTTAGGAAATTTCATATTAAACTATAGCCCCTAATCCTTGAACTACAAAAACCCCTTAAATAGTATAAAATACTCGTACTTTCTTGCCAATCAGTTGAGATTGTCATGGAAATATCTATTTCACTTCAGAGTAACTGCTACATCTAATAAAATAAGGTGTTTTCAGTTTCTTCTAGCCAAGTTGTGCTCAATAATCAAATGCATAGATAAGCAATTAATCATACTTTTTGTTATCACATACACATACATGCAATGCCAACCTAAAAATTACATTCAGTCCTTGATACTCTATTTTTAAATGTGTTTCTTATCACTTCAAAACAAAACAGAAAGGCAGCCATTAGGAGTGTAGGTTCTTAATCCACAAGATACTCAAAAGCACATATATGCACCACCCATCCAGGAAAACACTTACACGTGTACTTTTGAACATGTGCAGAAAACCAGTTCATTTTAGCTCATCTGAGTCCCAATGAGGGTGTACACCATCATTAGAATATGGATCATCATATGCTATTTGCCACTTGCAAACGAGATTAGTGCAAATGAACCACTACAAGGTAAAATACAAGATAAATGCAAGATAAGAGAGTTGTAATAAATTAAAGACAAAGAAGAAGTTAGTATTTATATGAAAGGGAGAAAAGGAATTCATAAGACAGTATGCAGATTCAAAACAATATGCAGATTTTAAAAACAAATATGCAGCCTTGGTGTCAAATCTGGTCCCAGATTCTTTAAGATAGAAATTTAAATCTGTAGTTATTCTGCTCTGCAGTACAGTGCAGTTCACAGAGGTTAATACGTGTATTTTCCAGATACACAAGCTCAGTAAAAACATACTCAAATGTTGAAGATTCAGTATAGCGTTTTCTCTCTCTGTTTTTTCCTATTAATTCCTTTTTACCCAATCCATCCTCAACAAAAGTAACATATGAGGGATTTAGCTAGTAAATGAAAAGTACCACCAGAAGTTTGGCTTGCAAACTTCTTAGCTTAGGTTGTGGGTTTTCTTCTTTTTTTCTTTAGTTAATGTCAAAATTTGTAATCTGACAGAATAAATGTGTCGACCTTCTTAGCTGATTTAAGAAAACAATACAAGCAGAAAAATAAATATATGTATACACTGTGAAAATGTAATACATCTTATTCAGATAACAAAAAATTGACTAGTGAAAAGTTCATATTATTTGTACATTTTGGATGAAATTATTAGATTTAGATGATCAAATCATTATCTCAGTATAGAATAATTAAATAAAATTAGATTTTGAAACCTTAACATGAATTACTTTGTGTTTATTTTTCATTTAAAAAAAAAAGTATTGAGGAAGAGTGAATTTTCTTTCCATCCAATACATCAGTCAGAATTGTCTTCAGCAGATTTCATCAAATTACTTGTGAAAAATCTTGTAAACACAGTAGATCCAAAACTATTAAGTCTGATGTGTGATGCAATGGTCCTGCACACATATAGGAAGTACAAAACAACTGAGATTAAAAGGGTTTGATCACACTAGTAACTCTGTCCTCTTAATTTCCATAATAAAGAAATACTTAATATTGTATAAAAATGACAACAGTAAGTTGAGGCAATGTGAAAATCACATTATGACAGATTCAGAAAGGGTGATCAGGCTAGCTAAGAGAAAGTCTTCAAACTAAAGGAAAAACAAAGTAATTGGTTGAAGATAACACTTTTTTTTTTTCCCCCCACATACACAAAAGAAGATATTGTCAGTATATTTAGCTGAGCTTTTGGGAAGTATAATATTAATGGAGAAGATTCATAATTTCACTCTCATGAATGAAAGGAACACTTTACTGAAAAGTTGATCAACTAAGTACACGGTACCTAAATTGCAAACATTCAGACCTACTTATACTATTCTGAACTGCCAAGACTTCAGTGCAAGTTCACTTTTGTTCATTAGCCCCAAAGCTGAAATGGAAGCATATAATTTCTCTCAGTTTAGAAGAGATTTTATTTGGTCATGACGCAAAGCTGTGGTGTGGAAAGAAACCACTATGTACAGCTGCTGAGACAAAGATTAAACATTCTACGTGAGAGTCACATAAAAAATCCTTGTTATTGGGAAAGATGAGTTTCATGCTCAGTTTTAGCACCAAATTCAATTCAATTCCACAGGGCATATAAAGTTTTTCAATGACTCCTAGCATCTCTATTGAAAGTCACATGTGCCACAAGCAATTATTGTGACAATCTATATTTGAAAATAGACCTTGTCAAACAAATTACACTTCAAAACTTTTAATTAGGTTTTAGTACTTTCTTTATAAAGGTAATAGGCTGAGTGTAAATCACTTTGAAAGAAGATTTTCGAGTTTTGTAAACAGCCATATGACTCAGTCTGCAAATAAAACAGTGGTAAATGGGAAAGCCTGACTTTCATTATTTTCTTCTATTCAAGTAATTAAGCAATTCTATAGAGTTAAATGTGGCAAATACTTGGAAAAAATTTTATAGACAGTCAACAACAGCACATAATAATTTTTAGAAATCTATAATCTTGTAATGTCCTTAAACTCCTAAAGATAGCATACACCTGTAAATAATGAAAAAATATGTAGTAGTTCAAAGCCTTTTTAAGGACCACTAAATTAAATAGAAATATTACAACTGATTGCAAGAGGTTTGGGATCACTCTTTGACTTCTTTTTTTCTTCCCTTTTATGAATGCATGCTACATGTCGTAACTCAGCTAGAACTATATCTACATCTATTTGTTTGGTGGATATGTCTCGATGTGAACCAATAAACATGCATTGCAGATAGACTCTTTTTTAACTGTTTTCAGGCCATAATTTCAAACCATGGACCTGGTTTTACAAATGTCCACATGCTTGTGTAACTTTATGAGTAAAGCTTTCCTCTGGGTGATATGGTCACTTAGGAAAATTTCTCTGCTCAGTGAGGAAATCATAAGAGAACTGGGTGAGCAATGTTCACTTTACAACATCATCATCATCAGCTATCAGCTGCTTCTAACCTCTTCTGTAGGTAGAGAATGTCAAGACAGTAATATAGACCGTATTAAGCTGATAAGCATGTTAGCCAATCCTACTTTAAAATCTTCACTAAATTTAACTTTTTCTCTACTGAGAACATGAAGGGAATTTTTAGATTTGCCAATTCAGAACAGGAAAACTATTTTTAAACTACATGTAAAGTTAAGATGTACATTAAGAAAAAACAAGTCTCACTAAATTACTTCAGTCGTTAATAGACAGCCTCATGAATAAATGCTAAAAGCAAATGAAACATTTTAAATATGATCAAAATGTAAATATCTTCCAGAAGAAACACAAGGCAAAACCCCCCAGATGTTACATGTGAGACATTCATATACAATATATCACAAGAAATCAGATCAAATAATAAAGCTGAAAAAAATGTTATTATATTAAATGTATTTTGATTATTTGCATCCAGATAACTTGGCAAGTGCAATAACTTGATGACTTTAATGGTAACTCTCAGTTGTTCCCTTTTTCCTCCCACCATCCAGATCTACACACAACTAGTCCCACTCTATATTTGATCAAACAACTTTTCAGCTCCTGGATATTTTTCATAGATATAGAACTCGCACTCTTTCCCGTTGCAATTTCTTTTTCTTTCATGTACAGATTGTCTATATATCCCTTAATTTTAGCATAGGCCAACCCAAGACAAGTTCACATAGGTATTTCAGAACAAGGATCTCAAACAAACAGTCAATTTTATGTCTCACTGGCATAAGCACACTCATCATTTTCCTATTCAGCTTAGCCTTTGGGTTGGTGCTAAGCACAGAGACTGGTGAGTTAATGCATCAGACTATTTACACTGAGAGTGTATTAAGATGGCCTGGGAGAGAACATTAGAAATTTTTTTGCATATTAGTGGAAGAATAGGAGCAGATTAGGGACAGATTTATGAGGTATCAGGGACAGGGCAGAGATTATAAAATTTGTAGCTGAGACACAGGACAGGAAGAGGTGTGAGAGGAAAGCTTTTATTTATTGTAAATCAATCCACAACAATTTTAACTTGCAGACAAATGGAGAAACTAAAACTTGGTAAGCAAAACTAAACTGTATTGAAAGCAAAATGCTTGCCTTAAAAAGAGGAAACTATTACATGATCTTTAAAAAAAATCTCAGAGGAATATTTCAATATTACAAAATATCATATTCTTCTAGACCTAAGTAGCATACTGAGGAGATACAGAGCAGTGAAGTTCCCTTGAGGAATTAATCCAAGTTCTAAATGTCTCATACATTTTTACAGTCCAAAAGAATGCATCAAATATCAAATGCAAAGTATCATGTGTGCAGATCAGAACTATGATTTACCTCCTGTCTGTACATAGCGCCCCGAAGACAAAATGACAAAGCACAAATATGCGTAATGGAATGCTAAAGTTTACTGCCAGTCCTTGTACACATCCTAATCACTGATGTCAGTGGAGAGATGCTCTCAGAGCTCAGGGGGCTTTCAAGCAGTGGTTTCTTTTCCCTACCAGAGTAACATACAGGAAGGGCTGCCGGTTTTGCAAGTTCAATATTACTGACTTTGCACCTGACCTTTTTCTTCAGGGCACCTAAGTTTATCATGTACTTTCCCAGCTCTTTTGAAAGAGTTTACCATATGAAGATGCACTGTGAGATTCTTCTGGGGGTTAAACAAGCCTCAAGTTTCAGCTCTTTATTCACTTAGTTTTGATGTCAGTCACTTATGGTCATATGGTCCTTATTAGAAACTTTATTCCCAACGTTTGCTTATCATCTCCTTTCCAAGTAGAAGAACTCTCTACCAGCAAAGCATGATTTCTGGTAAATGCAAGAGTTGATATTCCATTAAGCAAAAGTGTAGAGACAAACAATCTATGACTGAAGCAACTCACCTCCCTTGAACACTTTTCTCAGTGTGCAATCTTTGGGATTTTTCTCTTCCCTATAGGAAGAATACACATCTCAATCACAAAGCATTTGCTAAAGCATTAACTACTGGAAACGTACATCTTCACTTCCCTTCATCAATACCTTCTTTTTCTTCTAAAGTTAAAGCATATATGGTTACTACTTTGAATATTGTAATGTTCATTCAGGATTCATATTTTCAATGTGCTGCTGAAAGAGAGTTAAAAAAAGTCTATGTCTATTGGTAGGCACATGTTGAAGCGTTTTCCTGAAGAGAGATTGTCCTGTCGCTAGTTAATAAAAATGCAGAATAATCCCACTCATATTGTGAGAATGTTACAATGATATTCACCATAAGATAAGGAAATCCATGCAGGGCAGAATGCTCTGTGTTTAACAGTGCTTTTCATAAAGGTGTCGGGAGACAGACAGTTATGTATCTGCACAACTCTAAGCTATTATAAGTGAGTAGCTGTATTCAAAGAACAAAGCTTGACATTTATCTTCTTTGAAAAATAAAAAGACTGAAAGTAAATAGTTTTTCTTGACAGCATTGAAACCCCTTCATGATTAGCTGGAGAAAGAAATTAAATATCATTAAAAGGTCATAAGAACTTGCATGGTCTGAGAGCTAGAGGGAGCACAAATCTGATAAAGAGCCTTGGAGAAAAATATTTTAAAATAAAGTGTGTTAACAGATGAAATTCTGCTTGGAAACTAGGCACTGATATAGATGAGGAAGCATAAATTGCCTTTTGTTTTATTTTGAAAAAATCTTTGTATAAAAAAGAAAAAAAAATCTATCATGAATCCTCGAGTACTTTTAAAGTAATGTAAATAGTTGGTATGAATATAAAATCAGCCTTAATTTTTTACAAAAAATGACATTTCTCAAATAATAAAGCAACACCTCATAAAACCTCCATCCCCATGCAGTGCCTTACTTGTCCACAAATTCCAGAAGATATTTATATTTTAAACTGTCTAATGATAATTTCATGGGGTTTATACTACATGTGCCTTCTTTGTATAAATATAAGCCAAAAAACTTAATATTTTGACTGTAGATATAAAGATGTTTTCACACTTTACTCTCTACAAATTAGTTCAGGTTCATCTAATAAAAAAAAAAGAATTTTTATTTTTTCAGAGATTCACAGTCATTTCTGTTTTATTGAAGAAGTCTTCTTTCAGAGCCAGAGGAAATACCTTTCTTTTTTGGACTTAAGAAGCAGAAGAATTAACTCTAAGGACTGGCAGTTGCTGGAAATTTAAAATGTTTAAATTAAATACTGTTAACACAGAGAATAAGTTAAAAGTTGGTAGAGCTATTTTATTGAAATAAATATAGTAAGTCAGAATTTATAGAATCATAGAATTGTTTAGGTTGGAAAAGACCTTTAAGTTCATCAAGTCCAACTGTTAACCTAGCACTGCCAAGTCCACCACTAAACCATGTCCCTAAGTGCCACATCTACACACCTTTTAAATACCTCCAGGGATGGTGACTCCACTGCTTCCCTGGGCAGCCAGTTCCAAGGCTTGACAACCCTTTCAGTGTAGAAATTTTTCCTAATAACCAATCTAAACGTCCTTTGCCGCAACCTCTCGTCCTATCACTTGTTGCCTGGGAGAAGAGACCGACCCCCACCTCACTACAACCCCCCTTCAGGTAGTTGTAGAGAGCCATAAGGTCTCCCCTCAGCCTCCTTTTCTCCAGGATAAACAGCCCCAGTTCCCTCAGCCGCTCCTCATAAGACTTGTGCTCCAGGCCCCTCACCAACTTGGTTGCCCTTCTCTGGACACGCTCCAGCACCTCAATGTCTTTCCTGTAGTAAGGGGCCCAAAACTGAACACAGGACTCGAGGTGCGGCCTCTCCAGTTCTGAGTACAGGGGAACAATCACCTCCCTGCTCCTGCTGGCCACACTACTTCTGATGCAGGCTAGGATGCCGTTGGCCTTCTTGGCCACCTGGGCACACTGCTGGCTCATATTCAGGTGGCTGTTGACCAACACCCCCAACACCCCCAGGTCCTTTTCTGCCGGGCAGCTTTCCAGCCACTCTTCCCCAAGCCTGTAGCGCTGCATGGGGTTGTTGTCACCCAAGAGCAGGACCCAGCACCTGGCCTTGTTGAACCTCATACAACTGGCCTCAGCCCATCGATCCAGCCTGTCCAGATCCCTCTGTAGAGCCTTCCTACCCTCGAGCAGATCAACACTCCTGCCCAACTTGGTGTTGTCTGCAAGCTTACTGAGGGTGCACTCGATCCCTTCGTCCAGATTGTTGATAAAGACATTAAACAGAACTGGCCCCAATACTGAGCCCTGGGGAACACCACTTGTGACTGGCCGCCAACTGGATTTAACTCCAGGCACCACAACTCTTTGGGCCCAGCCATCCAGCCAGATTTTTACCCAGTGAAGAGTATGCCCATCCAGGCCATGAGCAGCCAGTTTCTCCAGGAGAATGCTGTAGGAAATGGTGTCAAAGGCTTTACTGAAGTCTAGGCAGACAACATGCACAGCCTTTCCTGCATCCACTAAGCAGGTCACCTTGTCATAGAAAGAGATCAGGTCAGTCAAGCAGGACCTCCTTTCATAAACCCCTGCTGACTGGGCCTGATCACCTGGTAGTCCTGCACATGCCGTGTGATGGCACTCAAGATGATCTGCTCCATAACCTTCCCTGGCACTGAGGTCAGACTGACAGGCCTGTAGTTCCCCAGAACCTCCTTCCAGCCCTTCTTGGATATGGGCACCTCATTTGCTAACCTGTTTAGCTTCTTCCTCCATTGCCTGGAGAAGGGAGAGCACAATGAAAGGTCCACCTTTTTCAGATGATGCTAAACCATATTTGGTGGCTGATCACTGCACTGTTGGAAAAGAAATTCAGAAGAACCTCAGAAACCTGTCCACTGAGATCTCCCCAGTTAGCCAGGACCACTGATAAATGAAGGAAAGTGGCTTTGTGAGCACTTTCACCAGCTCCCTCAGTACCCTTGGGTGGATCCCATCTGGCCCCATGGACTTGTGTGTGTCTAAGTGGTTAGACGAAAAAATTATCAAAAGCCTAAAATATAACTTTTTAAACATTTTTGCCAATGGATTTCCTAAGAAAATGTGAAGCATGAAGAAAGTTTGATAAGTCTGTAATGAGTTAGAAAGCAAGATTTTCCCAAGGCAAGAGTTTTTAAGGTTTTGAACTCAAGATCTCCTGAAACATTTTCCTTTTGTTTTTATTTAATGAAAAGTCTCAGCAGATCTCCATAAATACCAGAGCATGTCTCCATTAAAAGAAAAAGCAAAGAAGCATAGGCTCAGAAGAGCAAATGATCTAAAAACTAGATCCTTTGGTGTCCATAATAAATCTGTCTAGCTCCTTTTTGAACCTGAAAATACTGCCTCTTTCCATGAAGTCCTGTGGTAGCAAGCTTCAGATCTTCATGACCTGCTGTGTAAAATCATACTTTCTTTTACCTGTTTTGGAATGATCACCTATCAGTTTTACCAATTGTCCCCAGGTTCCAGAACTGGAAGAATTGGTGACTAACAGTTTCACTGTCACCTATAAAATGCCTTCATGTGTCTATAAATCTCTTATCATCTATCTCTTCAGGGTTTTCCTCTCCAAATCAAAAAGCCTCAGGTTCTCTCCTTATGAGGTACATGCTCATGCTCTGTTCCCTTCCCTTCACCATTCTAATTGTGCTTCTCTGCAGCTCCTCTAACTCCAAAATATGTTTCCTGAAATGCATAGACCAGAACTGCATATGACACCAAAATATTGATGCATAAAAATTTTACATTTGTATAATTTTTTTGTATAGAGAGAGAGAGAGAGAGAGAGCAGCAAAGAGGCATCTTCCTTCTGGTTTTCCATACCCTTCTTGATGACGGGCAGCATTGTCATTGGCTTTTTTGATTCTGCTGCACCTTGACCTGTTGATGTCTGAAAACTCTCAATGGCTCAAAGACCTATTTCCTGTGTTGTGATTACCAGTTCCAAGTCAAGCATTACGCAAGAATGATTTGTGTTATTTTTCCTTAGATATATTGCTTTTCATTACCTATACTGAAATGTTTTTTTCACCTTTTGCCCACTCAGCTTTCTGAGGTTCTTCTGAATTTCTTCTCCAACAGTGCAGTGATCAGCCACCAAATATGGTTTAGCATCATCTGAAAAAGGTGGACCTTTCATTGTGCTCTCCCTTCTCCAGGCAATTGAGGAAGAAACTAAACAACCCACACCCCCAAGCATGCATCCCTGCTGGATCCTTAGCGGACAACAGAGCCTAACTTTATAGACAGGCTAATAATGGCTAAGGAAGGAAAAGTAAAGAATATGCTAAGATGTGACTTTGGAGAAGTGGTAGAAGAATCTTCTTCAGGCTCTTTATCCTGCAGTTCAATGCAGTCAAAGCCGTAAGGTATCTGTCATTTGGTATGGATTCAATTTTACAAGTAATCATGATGAATAGGTTTCCACTGCTATACATTTTTTTCACTGGAAAACAACTCTTGAAAGAGTGACAAAAAAAGGATCTTAACAGCTAATCAACACAAATCTGTTTCCTCCATTGCTTACTCATTAAAAAAAAAAAAAAAGAAAAGAAAAAAAAGGAAATTTAAATTTTCAGTCAGGAAAGTTTCCTGAAACAAATGCATTTTAATATTTATCACGCCTCTCCCTTTGAAGCCTTAACTGACTGAACAGACCTATCTGGCTGCTTTTTTCTCCACAATACTCACTAAAAGTCTTGTTTCTACAGAGAAGTCTGAAATTACTCTGAAATTGCATCTGCTCAATTTGAAAGAGGGTTTACAGTTAGTTTATAGTTATACACGGTAATCTACATTTCTGAGTGTCATTTCATTTCTTTGTATTATATTCAGCCTATCAGATTTTCTGCTAAAAGTGACATGCTCTTGATCTCAGTAAATAAACTGTTGGTTTTATTCATCCACTGCTGGTGAAAACTCCCCAGCAGTTTTTAAAACTGATCATGACTTGAAAATACTAATCCCTGATGGTCTTAAACTGATCTCTCCACAGACTAAACCCCATTTTGCTAAATCATTTTTGCAGAAATGGCTAGCTTGTATTAAGTGCTTTGCTTTGCATAACATTGATAAGACATCAATTAATTCAAAGGACTCCTGCTATCTGGATAGGAAAATGTTATCTCTATTTTTCAGATGGAGAAACTGAGAAGTTGAAGAGGCTTACTAAGGCAATAGTGTAAGATAAGAACAGAGCTGGCGCTTCAACTCTCCAGTGCCTGGCTTCTAGTCTAGAATTATAAATGTCAAATATCCTAGATAGTTAACATATAGTTAATAATTAGGATAATAGTATATGTTTTGCTCATGGAGAAAATATGAAACAAATGCAAAATCTGCAAAATTTGATCTCAATCAGTTGCTATGTCTGACATTTTGAGCAGATATTCAAAGCATGGGAGGAAGAGAAGGGTCATTTTCATCTTCTTGCTAGCATATAGTCAAAGAGCCTTTTTTCACTGTCTGCAGGCTTAGATCCTTTACAGAGTTCAGTTCTCAGGGAAATCTTCTTCCTGACTTCTTCTCATTCATATTCAAAGATTTTCACTCTTTATAGTTCTTAAGTGTGAATTTACATGCTATTGAAAGTATCAAACTAACAACCCTAGAGAATAAAGTTTCGTATTTATACCTAAACTAGGTACTGTGCAGCTTTTTCAAAAGTTGGTTAGCTATAGGTTTAAAAATGACCCAGATCAAGAAGTGAAGCGGTGATCAAGACTGATTGTATCTTGGACTTCCCACAGGTACAACACAGCAAATGTTTAGACTTTCTTCTCGGTTTGGAAATGAGATACCAAGGGTTATTTCCCTGTAATACTTGCGTTTGAAAGTATTATCTTTTCCAGAAAGACAGGAAATAGCAAAATTTAGCTGAAGTACCCAGAACCACCTCTGTGTAGAACATGAGGAACCACAAGAGTCATTTAGCTAATGCTGCTTCCACAGAAGTTAGGCTTATTATCACATGAGGGCTCAGACCTGACCCAAATCCCCTTTAGGAAAATCATTAATCATTAGTAATCTTCATAATCTTTAGCAATTATTATAGTATATTATAAAATGATTACTCTACCACTGTAACCTAAGCATTATTGTTTTGTAAGATCTAATTAATTCCAACATTCTGAGAATGAAACAAAAGGAAAAACCACCACCCACAGGGAAAAAATACATGCATAAATGATTGAAAAGATGCAATGCTTACCATCTCTGGAACCAGATAGAAATTGAAGGATTGTATATTAAGAATAATGTTAAAAACAAGTATAAGAATAGAAGAAAGAATGTGAAAAAGTAAAAGAAACGAACTAATTCCACTTCAGCAAGGACATGGATCTGGTGGAGCAAGTCCAGAGGAGGGCCACGAAGATGATCAGAGGGGTGGAGCACCTCTCCTATGAAGACAGGCTGACAGTTGGGGTTGTTCAGCCTGGAGAAGAGAAGGCTCCAGGGAGACCTTACAGCAGCCTTCCAGTACCTAAAGGGGGCCTACAAAAGGGCTGGAGAGGGACTTTTTACAAGGGTGTGTAGTGATAGGACAAGGGGTGATGGCTTTAAACTGAAAGAGGGTAGATTTAGATTAGGTGTAAGGAAAGAGTCCTTCACTGTGAGGGTGGTGAGGTAACAGGCTGCCCAGAGAGGCTGTGGATGCCCCATCCCTGGAAGTGTTCAGGGCCAGGTTGGATGGGGCTTTGAGCAACCTGGTCTAGTGGAAGGTGTCCCTGCCCATGGCAGGGGGGCTGGAACTAGACGATCTTTAACCCAAACCAGTCTATGATTGTTCCACTAGTTGTTCCACTTTTTGTCATTTGTTGTTGCGGGCTATTAAAAGGCCGTATTGAGAGAGAAACATGGACCTCACAGTTCCATGCAAGTATGCTTGTGCTTTGGCAGAAATATTATAAATGTGGAAGTACTGCATACAACTTAACAGGTACTGAAATAGGTGCTGGATTTCTTTTTCCTTTCTTTTGGCCACCCTGAGGAGGGTTTGTCATCTGAAATACATAAGAGAACTGACTTTACAGAAAAACATGTTCATATTGTTCCTAAGGAGTCTCAAAAATACAGGACTCTTTTGAAACAACCTTTTCTAACTTGTACTGAGTATGCCAGCATTTGATCTTTGTAGAGCATCGTACAAGTTCTCCACTTGTACACCACTTCACAAATGCAAGTTGGCACATTTCCAGAGCCACGGATTAGCACGTTCCTCCAAAGAAATTTCCTGCAGATAAAGTGGTCGTCATGGTCAAAGCCCAGCCACTGAACTGCTCTAACAGCTTTCACAGAGGCCAGTCAGAGACAGAAGATGCTTCTGCTTCTTGTGGTACCACTGCAGCATCTTTGGGCCCTGCAGGGCTGGGCAGGGCAGCACAGGCTCCCCAGGTGTGCTCTTGTGCCCTGCCATACTGTGTGGTTAGTGAGATGCATGGGGGCTGACACACTGGACTGCTCCTCAGCATCCAGAAATGTTGTGCAAGAGTTTGGAAGAAGAAAAAATCAATGCTAGAGATGATAGAGCAGGTACAACGCAAGTGTGCAGAATATAATGATCCAAATTCTAAAAACTGCGCCACAGGAATTTGGTTCTGTCACTGACCTATTGCCAAGGCATATGATATCATTATGAGTTGCTCATTAAGGACTTGTCTGTGACCAGAGTGAGACTTGGTCTTGCTTAGTCTGTGGTATTTAATGAGATACTAATTTCTTGTACCAAGGTCTGTTAAGAAAGAAAAATAAAGTGTGCATGTCTAAGTTGCGGTGACTTGCATAGGGAACCCCAGGTACCTACAGTCTGAATGGATTTATGGTCACTGGTAACACTGACAACAGCTTCCTCCTAGTTTTTGCCATGTGTGGCATGTTCTTCCTGAATATAGAATATAATCATTCACAGGCTTACTGTGAATGTCATATTAACATATCAAGTATTTTTTCCTATTATTGACTAAAAAATTACTTATTTTGTCTTCTTCCAAATCATGACATATGTATACAGTCACATTTTGTCCTTAAAGATACTTTCTCCTCCTGATTAAAATTACTATTGTATTCCTGAAACAATATCCTACACAATAACAGGAATAACAATTTAATCACCTTACACAGATGTCAATGAAAATAGAATATAGCATGAGCAGAATTTCTTTTAAGCAGATGCTGTTACAAGGAGCACATGGTGTTCTCCATAGGGTATTACACATAGTTTTAGCAGAATATTATAAACAAACTGAGAATGATTAATGATAATAAAAAGAGCTACAAAATTAACTGCATGCAATCATTGAATGTCACTTTATTAAAACTAATAGGCTGTTGTCACAACATTTCTGTTCAGGTCACCAACATTGGAAGGGTTTTGCTCACCATGAACATTTAGTTAATGATATGTAGGTCAGTTCAAAGCAATATTTGCTCTTTGAGTAAGACATAAATTGTGAAAGACATAATTCATTTCAAGGTCAATTAGAATCTTTTCAGTACAGAGTACATAACTCATTCTAATAACATTAGTATTTTCATCTATTTAATCAGAGGCATGAATCTCAGGATTAATTATTCTACTTAAATAGTGTAAATGAACTTAAGATCAAAGAATACAGCAAAATTCAGAATTATACTTTGCATTAATAGGAAATGTCAGTCTGCGTTTAAGACATCTTTCATTTTTTAATACTTCAACTGGAAATTATTTTAGTATTATGGTAGGTGGATAATTAGTCTGCTCTATCACTGAATTTGTTTTTTAAGAAAATCAGTCAAGAAACAATCAAAATTTAAAAAAAAAAGGAATGACGAAGGAAAACTGTGTAACAATATCAATGGGAATAGTAATAAAAACAATAACAATGGTGGTACCAACATGATAAATGATCAATTTTTTATATATTCTCTCATTTAACTGGTGTGATAAACCGTTGAATTATCCTATTAATACTAGTACAACTTTATCAATTCTAAAATTCTATATTATATAAGAAAATGGTAAAAAGGAATTCCCTTTCTGTCTCCTAAAACACTAGTTAATGGATAACATGCTTATATGATGTGTAAAAAAGAGACATATTGGGTTAGTTTTTGCATCCTTTGCTGGTGCAATGACTTCCTACAGCACAAATATAGTCTACTCAACTTTTCATAACCTCCCAGAATGACTTATTTTAATAATTTCGGTCATAGTTGGTACTCTTTGACTGGATTTCCTTTGTGATTTAAAAGCAGCACTACTGCTTTCCTGGTTTGTTTTTATATATATTTCTTAAAAACTTCCTGTGTTTTCTTTCTCTGTTGCTATTTACTTTCAAGGTGACACTGAATTTTTTTAAAGATAAAATATATTACAGATCTTCATAAATGTTTTCTGTTGATATAATGCCAACAACCACAGAATCTCACTAGGGAGTCATTAAACACCTTCAAATAGCCTGAAACATTGCAAATGTAGGGATAGTTTGCTTTTGGTCATGCAGCTGAATTGCTTGGGTTTTACTCACTATTTAAAACTAATAAAATACATCTAATGGACATGGGCTAATATTTTCTGTCACTATGCTGTAAACTGTACTATAAAGATAAGCTCTAGAAAAGAATAAGTGAAGAGCCTTTATCAGCCCAAAGAATTTTTGCTGTACATACCATATTGCCACCCTCTGAATGTCAGCGCAATTGCTACTAACTTGTGAGTAATTAGTTTATGCAATGTCTGTCTTTGTTCTCTGCTCTCATCCTTATCTTTCATTTACTTGGAGCTCAGTAAGGCTCATTTTAGTGGTAAAGGAATCATTCATCAGCAAGTTCAGCTAAGTAAATCTTTTCTTAAAATAAAACCTGGAAGTGCCTCAGAACACTTTGCTACTGTGTTAGTTCCACAGAATAAACATGATCACACCATCTTCATGATCATAAGACTTTGACTGGACAGAAATCCTTAATTATGTTGAGACATACAGAGGACATCTGCTGAACTAAAGCTTTTCTGTTGTCATTTCACAAGGGTACATAGCATTTGGACTTTGTAGCATACTAAGGATGTGCACTTATTCTCCAATCATCATGATCCAGCCCAGAAGAAATTGTGTGCTATGTTAGAGCCTTCTGATGGTTTGAGCATGTCCTATGATTAGGAGGTGAGTGGTCTGTTATTTAAACATTGACTGTTCATCCTGTTTTAATGATATAGGAGCTAGAGTTAGTAGATACAGTAGGCTGTAGTAGATCAGAAATGAAACAGAAGATATCATTTTCTTGGACCTTGGGTTCTCAGTCCCAGAATGAAGTCTCTGCCAAAGGATTTGGAGAAGGTTGGAGGACTTCTTCTGCTTGGAGCACTGCTGAACTGATGACAAGCAGCCTGCATTCCTTCCTACAGAAAACATGCCAAGGGAAGGTAGAAACTACTGGAATCACATTTACCTTGCTACAGGGACATTTCCCCACCTATTTAGAAGCAGTCAGTTAGGCAGAAAACTGTACACTGTCATTTTGTGCTTTCAGCTGGATCTCACCTGAAGAAATGGAAGAATAAAGGCAAGTAATTAGAAAACACAGATCAGGGGTCAGTCAGGCTGCAGAAGACAACCCCTAGAGAATTTTAATTACAGCCCTTGAGATCAAACAGTTGTGTCATGTTTCCAACATTTTTATTAAATGGACTTGCCTCCAAACCAAAAACTTTCGTGATATTCTTGTATTCAGGTGAATTATAAAAAAAAATAAAAATTTTTTAAAAAAATTATAAAATAAAAATTAGGCAAGGAAGATTCCCAAGAAGATTGTAACTGAAAAAGTTTGCAGATTCCACGCCTTTCTATTCCTATGTTATATTGTATTACCTAAGAAAGACTAAACTGTGATGTCCAGAATTACACTTTCTTTCCTTTGTTACCTTCCAGACTATTTACTGTGAGCAGCCAGTGCCAAAAGTATAATTATCCTTACTTGGAAAATGGAAGCTACAATGGCAGCTGTCCATGTGTATAATCAAAATGGGTTTTAGGAGAAAACAAAAGACTGGTAAAATAATCCAAAAGTGTTTTAGAAAAATAAAGGATTTCTTATTATATATTATACACCACTAGTAAACACAAACAATGGAAAGTATGTGTTTAGGGCTTTGAAGAACTGTTTATATTACTAAGTATATAAATATCAAATACCATTATCTTGTTGTAGTTGAATTAAAATTTTCTATTCTTTTAGAGTTTCTAAGATGGACTTGGAGATCTCAGAAAAAAGGCAACTTAGCTGATGTAAATATCTTTCCCTTTTTATTTAAAACATAGTTCCGAGTTCCTATTTTATTCTTTAAAGATTTTTTTTTTAAACCCTCAAATTATATGACATAGCATATGGTATAAACGAGATGGACCTCTTTTGCATTATTTTAATAAAGATGCATTGAAAAAGAGTTCAAATTTAAAAACCAGAAAGCCTGAAGTCTTCCAGTATTAGAACATCAAATTGCCCAGACTCATGTCACTTAATTCTGGGAGGTTTTGTTTTGTCTCCCTTCTCTGTCCCAAATGTGGCAGTAGCAATATAATTGGATTCATATTAAATGTGTTTGCAGGAAGAGAAGTGATTAACTAGCCAAAATTAAAATTATAAGTAAACTAAACTGTTCACAGAATGATTCAGAACTGATGTGCAAAAATGGGTACAGGCTATGTATTGGGCTGAAGTGGTTTAAGATACGGTTTTAAGTAGTTCCAAGAGGTAAAAAAATACAACATAAGCTCATTTGACATTCAGTACAAATGACACAGTTTGGCAGTGCAATAAAGCAGACTTTGGAACTCCTTCTACCAGATCAAATATGTAGCAGTCACAACAGCTGGTGCTGGTTCAAAGTCACTCAAGGGCCAGCAGATCAGTTCATAACAATCAAACTTTTTGCAATGGCAAGTAACATCTGTCTACAACAATGAATCTTCATCAGATCAGGTTTCATATGTCTTCCTACTGCCGTATAAAACCATCATAAACTTTGATTTGTGTGCTTTAATATGCATGGATGTGGTCACATGTCCATTGGCTCTGCAACAAAGTTATCTGTGACTGCTCAGGTCCCATGCTGTGGAACATGGCAGTATGATAATTTAGAATAGATGGCAAAAACCCCACTACAATCAATAAGATGAAATATGATGTTACCTTTTCAGTCTTGTTTCCTGTTTTCCTATTTGGTCCTTTCAGTGTGTTACTTGTTTTACCATTTCTTCCTATATGACTTTATTACTTGTCCTGGCTTGTACAAATCCAGTACACTCACATGCAAACCAGATCAAGATCTGAATAATGATATCCTTTGCAGTTATATCTCATATTCTGAACTTGAATTTTGTCTAAAAGGTATGTATAATCAATGTTGTTTGAACAAGGTTTAGTGTTACAGAAAAATATGTCAGTAGAATGGAGTAAAAGAACCTGCACCTTGTTAGTCTCGTAACTGTAAATGCCCAACTGAGCATTACTATGGACTCGCCAGTTGTACTTGGACCTATAGGATATACAAAATTTGAACCATTCTAATCTGCCCATGCACTTCAACCACATATTTGAACTGATGGAGAGAGAGAGAAAAGTGTATTTCAAAGTGGAGATGCTTTAATTGCAGAAATGATTAACAGATACCTTGAAACCTTGAAGGTCCAGGGACATGACAACCACCTTTTGGGTCCAATGACGAACAGATTAATGTGGCTGCAATGTTTTCAGATCTCCTAATACCCATTCCTCTCTCTCAGCTGCTAGAATAATCCTGGTAAGTTTATCAGAGGAAAAACTTTACTATGCACCTTTAATAATGATAGAAATATCCATGTCTGAAAGTTGAAACAGTGGATCTTCACAACACCAATTACACAATGTGCCATAGTTGCTCTTCATTTACTCATGTCATTTCAGTCTGTGACCAATACACCTACCAAACTGTGCTACCAAAAATTTATGTGCAATGAAGTAGCATTGAAATACCATGGTAACCACTATACTCCATCTTTGCTGTTTCCCTGACCACAAAGTCTAACAATTCTGCAGATACTATTTTCCTCTTGTGCCACATTACATTTTTACCCTTTGCAAATAAATTAATTTCATCTGTGTTTTTTCTTCTGGAAAGACTATGTTCTCTTGTCTTGCATATGAGATTATATTGTCAGCATAAATAGTATTGGTTTGCTGAAGTCCACTTCAGAGCCACTTTATTAATTTTAATTGTCTCCTTCAGGAAGAACTTTGGTTCCTTGAAAACTATTAAAAGAAAGAAAAAAACCCACCGCTTCAGTTTTTCAGTTATGGGCTAGCTCATATCAGCAAGCTAATATGCTGGTAGTCTGTTTTACTGAGAAAACTTGGGAGAAAAAATGAGTCAGGGATTCCTGAGCCAGAAGAAGCTGTGCTTGTTGAGTTTTCTGTGCCATAATCAATATTGGTATAAAAAATGCCAAGGTAACAAACTTGATGAAAGTTCTTCTATGCCAAGTAACTAACTTCATGTATGAACTTACCATCTGATATAATTTTTAGATTATTGTTCTAGTAAACTTCAAGCTGTTTTAGAGAAGCAAATTCTCTCTGAATATGTATTCCATTAAACATTTCCATTTAAACATAAGAAATCACTTTCCTACTGTGTGGGTGGTGAAAGACTAGCACACATTACCCAGAGAGGTTGTGGAGTCTCAGTCCTTGGAGATATTCAAAATCTGACTGGACACAGATGTTGTGCAGCCTCCTGTAGGTGATTGTGCTTTGTGCCAGGGGATTGGATTAGGAGATCTCCAGGCAGGCCTTCTCACCTCAGCTACTCTGTGTTTCTGTGAACTGCAGATGCTCTGCAAATGCTGTCACTCCTGTCACCAGAGGACAAGAGAATATTGTGTTGCCTCAGGGGCATCTCTATAGCCAGTCTTGGTGTTGACCAAGTTGGAGGGAATCACTGCTTCAGAGCAGCTAGCTTTGTTCAAGAATAAACCCCCTATCCAAAGGGAGAAAAGTTAGACTAAAAGGGATGTAAAAAAAATCTAATAAACAAGATTTAGATTAACTCTCAATCTTCTTTACCATTTCATACTGCAAAAATTCTTCATGAAAAGACTTTGCATCCTTTTCCCATTCATTCTTATATTTTTTCTTTTCCTAGGAGACAATGTTTTTGTCATGTAGACAGGCTTAATGAAAGAAATCCACAGACCAGGCTGCAGAGACAGAAAGATAAAATGCATAACTGGAATAAAAGAAAACAACCTTTGTCCCCTAAGTTCTTGTTTTGTCTTCTTATCTCTCTTTTTCAGGCTTTGCATAGTACAAAGCCCACTCTGAATTCTGGCTAAGTCATATTAGAAAGGCAGAGATAAGAGACAGTTGATCATGGGGTTATCCAGAGTTGAAGGATGCCTCTATGTAGCAGGATGTATTACTTTCAGGAATAGCGAGCTTGTGCTATTCAAGCTCAGTATACTATAACGCAAAATGTTTTGGAGATTTCCTGAGAAGATGAAGGTTCACCTCACCATGGCATACAGCTAATGCAGAACTTTCTACAAGATTTCAGAATCTCACTGAGGATGCCCAGCTGACTCCAGACTCTGTGACATGGGCCCTCTTTGAAGTGAGACTTCTGTCTGTTATCTTATTGTTCCCACTTTGGGGTCAGTTTGGTTTGTCCTCCCATCTCTGGGATGGTTGGGTCCCCCTCTGGGACTGATTTGTCCTCCACTTTGGAATGATTTGGCCCCTTCTGCAATCCCTCTAATTCACTTGATACTGGTATTATATATTCCTATAAGTAAGCTATTTATAAGCATATCTGCTGTTATATTGTTGATAAGTTGCCTCACTAATAAGTTTGTAATAACCTGTAATATACCTACCTGGTTATTGCAATTATATTGATTGTTGCTATATGATTGGTTGCTGCTGTTATTGATTGCTGTTATGTTATTGATTGATACTATATTATTGATTGCTGATAGTAATTTGTAATAGCTTGATATATATATATATTTGCTTTATTAATTATAGGTATATGTGTTAGTGGTGATTTGTGTGCTATTTGTGATAATCTGTAATAAAGTAGAGAAATTTAGAGGATGAAAACGTCCACGTGTTTGTGTATTATCGAATCCTATGAACCCATGGCTGCAATCTCTACACACCCACAGTCTTGAGTAACCCTTTAGGTCATGACATTTAAAGTATAGCTTTTCTGATGCCCACATTCTCCAAACACAGCACAATATCGCAGTGTATACTATTTTGTTCAATACAACCGATCTCAGGGTAGCTGTAAGAAGTGCTGTATTCTTCTATGCAGTTGTATGCATCTTTGAAGCAGATTTTTAACTGGGGGTTTAAAAATGAATACCTTCATTGCATGGAGAAACTGGCTTGCAGGCTGTAGGGCTAAAGTCATGTAACTATAAAGTCATAATTCTCTATGTGGATTCTTTGTTTCACCTTAGTTATTCCACTTCAGAAGTCACTTATTCAGAAATTTTGTCAGCAGAAATATTTTGTCCCTATTGCAATGATGTAGGGACAAAATTACTTCTACAGCATATTTCTCTATATAGACAATTAACTATGGTTTATCTTTTGAGTGAAAATACAAGCTTTCTATATGAACTAAGGTAAGTATTTGTTTCACTATTTTACACAAAAATGAGAAGAAACAGCCTGTCTAAACTGTAGCATACTTAAGAAAACATTTTATGTTTGATGTTTATAAAATTTATGTTTTGCTGCTATAGTAGAAATAACTCCGAAGATAAAATTACAGTAATTGCATGTTATGATGAAACAGGAAATCCATATGCAACTAAAAATGAAAGAAAGGGGTTTTGTCTACTCCCTTGGTGTTACCTTTGAGATCTCAATAAAGTAGCAATGGGTAGAAGTTAAAATGTTCAGAACTGGTTTCTTTGTAGCTTCTCTGAACTTTTCTGCCCTTTAAGGAATCTAAGAAGAAAACAACTCTCATAAGATTTTTCTGTACTATACAAAAATCTTGAAATAACCTTGAAGCAGCTCTTTCCATTGTGTATAATTAAATCCATTTCAAGAAGGAAATTATAAGCTTGGTTTTGCTCCAGGGGACCATTTTTTAATATTTCCAAGCTCTAACATTTGTTTTGCAGATAAAAAAGTTTCTTCTGGTTGAGGATAAAGTTATGACATACTTATAAATTAGCTGAATTATCTTACAGGTTCTAAATATAATCCTACATATAATAAATACTATACATTTACAGATGATAAATGAAATTAATTCTGATTAAAAATGTGGCAGTACAAAAATAACACTGGGATGTCAATAGTAGTTACATACTTATTCACGTTTGTATAACATTTCAACAAGCTATTGTTTGTTGCTGTAACCTACCTCTTATGTACTAATAAAAATGGCTATAGAGTTCAGTCCATTGCTGTGAACATCTTCAGTGTGGAATCAGCTTGTGGTGAAAGTTTTCAAATACACATCATTTAAATATCAGATGCTTAAATCTGTAAAGTAGTAATTTAAATAGACCATCTCTGTGAACCACCAGAAATTGAGAAAAACTCTAAATTGTCCTCAACTCATTTAGCAACTTTATTTTTAATCTTCAAATTAGAAAATGTTATCCATTACAAATCTGCTCTTGGTTCCCTCGTTTTCAAACTAATATATTTGCCACAGCTACAATATAAGATTCTATGAATTTCATCATATTTGGCAAATGATTTTAGAAGAGTGTTAGAAGATCACATGTATGGTGAGAAAAGATATTTTTTTACGCATTTTTTCTGTCCTGAAGCACAGTTTTGATGTCTGACACAAAGAAATCTCTGCAGAAACATGTGGACACTCTGCTCTGGACAAAGTTGATTGTGTATGTAGATCTTTACATGCTACACTACCCACAGTGAATGCTAATTACCCACAATTAAGGAAGCTCAATTAGAGAACATTGAAGCAATGGACATGTAACTAAATGCATCTAAGTTGAAGCTGGTCAATGTCATTGGAAGGTTGCTCTCTAAATTTTTTCAAAAAGCCATGTAAATCAGAGGAGATTCTTGAAGCCTGGGAAGAGGCAAACATCAGGTCCACTTTCAAAGAGTAATGAGGTGTCTGTGAGGAACTACAGGCTGGTTGGCCTTATGCCAGTCTCTGGAAAGATTATGAAGCAACTCCTCATGGAAACCATGTCCATGCATGTGAAAGAAAATGTTTGGAAACCAGAAGTAAGGGTTTAGAAATGGCAAATTCTGCCTGACTAATCTCATTGCTTTATAATGACGTGACTAAGCATAAAATGGTGGTGTTTACCTTGATTTTAGCAATGGTTTTGACATTTTCCCCCATTTTATTCTTGCAACAAAATTAGAAAGATAGCTTGGTGACAGGTAGAGTGAGTGGAAAACTGGCTGGCTGGGCCATCAGGCTCAAAGGGTTGTGTTCAATGGTACAAAATCCAGCTGGTAGCTAGTTATGAGTGACGTTCCTAGGGTTGATGTTAAGGCCAGTATTGTCTAATATAATCATTAAGAATCTGAACACTGGGGTGTAATGCAGCCTTAGCAAGTCTGAGGATGGATACCAAACTGGGAGGAATGGTAGATGTGCTAGAGGGTAGGACTGCCAATCAGAAAGACTTCTGGAGGAGGCTGGAGAAACTGTTTAACTTCATGAAGTTCAAGGAACACAAATGCAGAATCCTGCATCTGGTGCAGAATGCCACAAAGTTATACAAGATGGGGACAGACAGGCAATAAAGCAGCTCTGTGGAAGAGGACCTGGGAGAAAAGAAGTTGAACGTGAGTCAGCAGTGAGGCCTTGCTGCAATGTTCACTTCATATTGCCTTGTATCAACCAGTAGGTCCAGTTCTCCTTTATTCAGCTGTTGTGGAATTGCACCCAGAGTACTGTGTCCAGTTTTGGGCACTCCAGAGCAAATCCAGGGGAGGACACCAACCTAAGGAAAGGCCTGGAGCACATGGCATGAGAGGAGAGGCTGAGGAGTCTGGGCCTTTTTAGCCCGAAGAAGAAAAGATTGAGGAGAGATGCTATTGCTATCTACAACTGCCCAGTAATGGATTGTAAAGAAGACTTTTCTTGGAAGTAAATAATCAAAAGCCAAGAGGCAGTGGACATGAATTGCAGCATGGAAAGTTCTGGTTAGGAATTAGTAAAAGGGTGAGGGTCATCGAACTTTTCAACTGGTTTCTCAGGGAGGTTGTGGAATTTCCTACCTTGGAGATACTCAAAACTCAACTTCATGTGAACCTGAGCAACCTGATCTAACTTTGGAACTGAATTTAACTTTGAAGCTGGCCTTGCCTTGACTTGGTGATTGGACTTGTTGATTCCCAGAAATTCCTTCCAACCTAAATTATTCTATTATTCTGCGATAAATTTTGGAGTCAGATTTTGAGATATAGTTCATAGAGGCATGCAGCTTGAGACACAGGCAATTTGAAGCAGAGGGGAACACTAAACGATCAAGCAGCACTTACTGGTAGTAAACAAGACAGTGTGTGGAATATTAGACTATTTCTGAAAAAATTGTCTGCTGTCATTATAGATAAAAGAGTGAATCAGTATTAGAATAGTTTGTGAGTGGAACTGCGGTTAGCAATAAAGTGGTTTCCTCACTTGCTTTGGCACTGAAAAGTTTGTGATAGTTACAGATCTACGTTGTTTCATACTAAAATAGAGATTTATCTACATGCCTTTATGTAACTCTGAATACTGTATTTGCACTCTGTCAACATGATTTATAAATGTTTGATTATAGCTGTAGCTGGATGATAGAAAGAAGCATTTCCTGAACAACATGTCATCACTTCATCTTTGTGCTTTGTGTTAAGAAATAGGTTCAACCTATTTAAATTCTTTGACAGTAAACACTATCAGATGTTTGTCCCTGAGATGCTCATTATCTCAAATGATAGATTTAGCCATTAACAGACAGTGCACTCAAAAGGGTTTTGAGAAGTCTAGGTAAGGTAAAAAGCTAATTTATGTAATGAGCAATCTTGAAGGATATGAACAAGATAGTTTTCAGACCTGTGTGCATGAGTACTTGTGGGTCACCTGTGAACTACAGTGACAGCAGAAAGATGAAAGCAATTAATTTCCACCTGTTCTTATATATCAGCGTTTTCTATGCTGTTTATCATCACAGTATCTGAAGCATACTGACATGTCAGAGGCAGAGGTTGCTAATATAATGATAACTGGTCTAGCATGGAACAGCCGCACTCTTAGCTAAGGTCAGAAACTAATGTAAAGAACCTGAGAGCAAGACAGGTGACTTTTTTGAAATGTCTGTGGAGACATCTTCAGTGGAGCCATGAAGACTGATCTTTGCCTGATGTATGTTTACTTTATCTGTGTTATTGGAACAGTCCATGAACAACAAAAGCATTCACAGAATTCTAGTCATGTACTGCAAGAAGGCAGGGTATGAACAGTAGAAATGTGAGAAACTCAGATGTAAATGTGTTCAGATCTGAGGGAAGGGCTACAACTTATTTTGTATTTAGGAAGAGTGGTGTCATTGGTATTCCATTCCCTCTTGTTCCAAGTCCTACTGAGGATGCCTGTCTAATGGTAAACTCAGATCTGCTGTTCTACTCTCCTCAAATAAATATATCTGAAAATATCACCCTTTATCTGTCTGTAAAGGCCTTAGTCACTTAGTTCTCTGTATGAAATTAAATCCATTTAGGATGTAAGCAAAACATTTATGTATATATTCCATATTATTTTATGTTCCTAGAGGGAACATCTGTTTTAAAAACCCAAATCTGCTTGGTGAGTAACCTTATAAAAGAGAATCTGTGAGGGCATTTCTCAGCAATATTATACATGCAGTTTAATTTGTCAATATTGGAGAAAACCATAATGTTACTCTATTTGAAGCTACTGCTATTGCTAAAAGCAGTAGCATAATATTTATGTGCTGTGCTATGAAATATTCTGCCAGTACCAAGGAATTAAAGAAAAGAAATGAAACAGCCAACTACATTGTGCCAACTACAGGAAATGGTACCTTGATTGGAGAGTGAGCTATCCTAAATTCTTAGAAAGAGGTTTTCTGAAGAATTTATTGAAATCTATAGCTGCCTTACCTGGAACATATGTTTCTTCCAGGATAATGTGAATGACAGGGACATATGTTCATATGATTAACATCATAAAAAGAGATTGAGAGGCAATGTATCTTATATCTGAAATGCTGAAAAAACTTTTTCTTTCCTGTCATATTCAGGATTACACTGTCTGCAGTGGAAATGGGGTAAGCATTATAAAATGATTTTGAGTCCTACTCTATAGAATCCAGCCTAAGGAATCAGTTGGAAGTGTTTCAGCCCTTTTGATAGACACATTTGGATAAGTGAGACATAATCAATTAACAGTGTTATCGAAGTAGTCTGAGGCATCTCTTCTGATGCCTTAGACTTTCTGGTTACTGTGGAGATAGTCAGGGATACAGGTCAGACTTTTACAGAGACATTTTTGGTTTTCTCTCCTTTCCCTGGCTGTGTGGATAGATGACTACAGACAGCAAACAACTTGCCAAAGCCAGTATATCCTTTTCTTGCCACCGTTGCCTATTTTAGTTCAGTGTAACTCCACTTCACATCCATCTTGTTCTTTGTCACTCAGCAGAAAAGTTATGTTGCTAAACTGTGCATAGTTTTAAGACTCAGTCTGTGCACAATCAATATGTTTCTCTATCAGTGGACATTTCTCCTTCATTTTAATCAATGGAAAGAAGACCTCCCATCAAAAAAATATCTGAGTTGACAGTGAGGAGGGAAGTATCGGGTATGCACATGCTAGGATGAGGGAGTAGTCAGAAGGAGGCTGAGTTAGTGCAAGCTCAAGAACTGGCAAGAAAAGTTACTAAGGCAAAAGTGTAATAAATGTGGGAGAAAGGAAAGAACAAGGAAAATTTTTTGGGAAAAATGGAAATTTGGCAAGAAAACAGTGCAACTAGGTGGTTGGACTGGTTTAGGCAACATTTTAGAAATAGCATCAAGTTGCAAAAGAACCTGAAGGTTTTGGTTAATGGAATGAAAATTTGCCTACCAGTGTGCAGGCCCTTGGAAATTACAACATTCCAACAACAAATTAACATAATATTCATAAATATGTCTTAGGGCACTGCTTGTCATAGATTCAGTCTGAGATTGCTGGGAACTGGGAAGAGGCAGGAACTTTTTATATGAATGTAGAGGAGAAAAATCTGTTCCACTACAGTGAAGTACACGTGATGTGAAAGATGCTGATTACTTCATGTAACGTGACACAGAAAGGTACTAGGATGCTACTGTCAAGAGGATGATACAAGACCGACACAGACTGATTTAAAAGGAACAGGTGCTCTTCTTCAAAGTCAAAGTGCAGAATTTACAGCTCAGGAATGCTGTCTGCATAACAATAGCCTTCAGTCTGAGATTCAACTTCTCTGAGGAGAAATTGCCAAGAGTTAAGCTGATAATAATTTGCTTGTGCTATGTAGTTCAAGCAGAAAAGTAATGCTAACTCTGACTAACGTAATATTTTGTGTACAGACATCCCTAAATCTTTCTTGACACATTAAATCTTACAGGTTCTTAGACAAGTATATTCAGTCCCTTTTTGAGAATAAAATGCCGCAGCAGGGCCGGTCTCCGGCTCCCCACAGCCCTGCCCGGCCCAGCCGTGGGCCCCAGCAAGCCAGGCCCACCCGCAGGCCCACAGCCCAGCCTGGCCTCAGCCCGTCCCCAGGGAGGTGCCCAGTGCCCGGGCTGGGGCTGGGGCTGTCCCGGTGCCCCCGTCTGCCCGCTCCTGCCTGGGGGTGGGACGGGCCTGGGCTGCCAGGCCCTGCCTGGCCACCCCCACGGGGAGCTCTCCGGGATCTGCTGGCCTCGGCAGTGCCCTGGCAGCTGGTTCTGGCAGACCAAGTAGTCACGAGTTTTCCTCCTTCTCAAAGAAAGGTGGGGTAAAAACCTATCCACAGAGGATGTTCAGAGATCTGATGGGAAGTGATGCTCTGGAAACCACATCCCTGTGTTGTGTACTGCTGAAATGATTCTAAGAGGATCTCTGATCACAGTTTTGTTTATGTTAGAAAAACATTAAACAAGAGAACAGCAGGAATTGTGATTTTGTAAAGGATTTTACCCTAAGAACACTTTAAGAAATAGTGATTGAATAAAAAACTGGTTTCTGGTAAGAAAGTTTATTCTGTGAACGTCTTGAAAACCTCAAGCATTTTGAAGCTATTCTTTGATAGCTTAAGACTATTTCAGGGATGGTCTTATGCCTCTAATTTCTTCTTTTTCTGTAGAGGGAGGAGACGATAGCTCTGGTCTCCATTCAGTTTATACCATGCTTCTTCCTTGAGTCTCTTCCTTATCCTTCTTCCATTGTCTGAGCAAGAGCAAGGTCAGGCTCACATTATCCCAAAACAGGAAAGAAATACTGCAGGTGTATTTGGCTACTGAAGAAATATTTCCTTTACTCACCTTGTGAGCGCAGTTTAGAGTGCATGGTGCTGCTGCACGTACAAGGTCTTCAAAGACACCATCATGATTAGGACGTAGGGTTTTCCTGTCACTGCAGTGGCCATCAGTCATGGAAGGAGCATTGTATTGGGTCATCACAAGCATCTATGTTAGAAAATGCAGAATTATCTGTGTTATTCTGGTCTGGAGTATTGGAAAGAATTCTGGTCTGAAATATTGGAAAGAGGAGGTTTGGTGTATGTATTTCTGAACTAAACCGGCTGTCTTGAAATCCCAGGTTGGGATTCACACAATTACCTCATTTAAGGACATTTGAAATCAGTGTGTGTGAGGATCCAAGTATCAGTACTTTAGATTCTCTGACATTATCAGTCTCATTAAAATATGTCCATCTATGAAAGGCAATATTTCAGTAACAAATCAGCTGCCTAAACAGATGTCTAGAGCCATCTGAGCAACAGGTGACAAATTTTAGTGTTTAAAATTACGTTTTCAAAAGTTAGTTGATATAATGTATTAGGCATTCTATTAATGTAGTTAATAAAGTTAAATATGGGTAAGGGTAGTAAAAAGGATTATAAATATTAGTTAATACTTCCTTGAAATATTCATTTCTTTTTCCATCAGAAGGAAATACATTTTGCTTAGTACATGCTCATTCTAAACCACTTTTGACTTTCTTAGACAGCATTCTTCTAGAGCTAAATAGAAAATAAAACTTTCATTCCATGGAAGAAGATAATTTCTAAATTTCCTTTTGTTTCAATATGGAATAAGGAGATTAAATATACAATAAAATTAAAATTCTGAAATAAGTAATTTCAGGATAAAGAGATTAACTTTTCAAAATACATCCTTAACATCAAATAATTTACTTTTAAAATTTCATTAAATTTAAACACATAATATCTGTTTTTCCATTAATTCTTTGAAGTATTTCCATTGCCAAAATAACATTGAGAATGTTTTATTATGTTTACTCAAGCAGGGTTTTTTTCAGTAGAAAATGTTCTTTATCGGGAATGGTAAAGAATGAATCCTGCTTAAATTTCAAGATGCGGTAGATTAAAAAATGGCATTTGAACAAATTATTAAAAGGATCAGACTACAAATCTATTTTTTTTTAAATTCAGGAGGCATAAAAATGTTACTTTCAATTTCAGCTACCGTACTATTAACTTTTGCCCCTAAAAGAAAGACAGTTTGCCTTGTCACTAGTGTTCTAATTAAAATGGAAATTCACTCGCCAAACTACCTTTCAAGAATAATACTTCATCATCTGAAACTGGTTTAAAACATGGATTTAAAGAAAAACCTTGGAGAAAAACATCATATTTCCTTGACAATATATGAGACCATTACACTATTTTCACAGTTGTCATATACTATGGAAAATACAATCAGTTTAGCATTTATATAAAATAATACTTTACAGGTCAATACTACTACTGTTCACAATGCTAACTAAACAGAGTTATAATTAGCACTCATGATCTTACATAGGTATCCATCACGGAAAATAATGGAAAAGAAACTAAGGAATAAAAAAAGGAAAGGATTGGATCTTGCCTCCCAAATTAAGGTACTAAAATACATTCTATAAGACATAAAAGCAGCACTCCAGAACAGACACATCGGGAAGGGCAACCTTCCATGAGCTATTTGTCTCTCTTAGATGCTTTATTTAAGTGATTACAACTAGGTTGTATGAAACTGAGACCAAAGCACTAAGAAACAGAGGTATTTATGCCTTTCCTTTGTAGTGAATAGAACAGTCCATTCAGAAAAGCAGAACAATTCATGATTCAGTTTGAGGATACATGCAACTGTTGGAAATTCAGACTTTACATTTACAAGAACCTCTCGTTCCTAGTCACTATTTTCCAGGAAGATATTAGGTGTAATTGACATACATTAACGCAGGTATAAGAACTCTCTCAAGGTAAGAAATGAGGATTAGTTGTGATCTCGATTCTAAATGTCACTTCTGATTTCTTCATAATTTTTTTTGGTTTGTTTTTGTATATTTACTTACCACTATAGTTGTCAGCAGGTCATATATGCTGGAAACAACAGGAATTTTTAAATGAAAATAAAACAATATGCTATTTCTGTGTCTTTTTGATGTGAAACTTCTCTTGCTTAATGAATCTTCTCCTCACCCACTGAAATATTAAAAAAAAAGTGATTTTAAATTTCCCTTTCTCTGACAGCACTGAAGCTACTAGTAAGGTTTTATTTTATGTAAGCCACCATTTTACTATGAATATTTGGACCACTTCTGTCAAAGGCAGGATCAACAGAGAGGAAGGAAGACAAAATGCTTCTTAAAAAGTAGGGCAGCACTGAAAAAATGTTGAAAGATCAATGAATGATGACAATTATTTTTCTAAGGAGTCATTCAAGGAAAGTGAAATATATATTCTCTTACTCTGAGGCACAGATGAAAGTTATCTCACTAATGATACCTTAATTTTAAAGAGAAGTATTTCAAAGAGAAGTATTAAATGCTTAAGAGGCCAAAACTCATCTGCAGACACAGAATTCAGCTGAGTCCTCAGAAAATGTTTATTTATTCAGATCTATTCATTTAGTATTAGGTCTTAAGTTTGGTATATAATCCTACTTCTATAAACATGTATCGGAGGTTACTGCATGTGTTAGAATTTTAAACAAAGATTAATTTCAATGAAAGTCATAAATCAGGTGATATGTTTGTTTCTATTTTTTTTGGATGAGCATAAAATATATTTCCATGAAAAAAATGACATTTGTAATTTCAAGATATAGTTTTCTGGGAACATTCCATTTCCATGCAAAACAGGTAGAGTTATTCAGAATTCTCAAAAAAAACCATCAATGCAGAAAAGTTGTACAGCTACAGGTGAAATAATGAATGCACATTGCAGTTCCCCAGTATCCTTCCAGGTACAGTGATAAGCAGATGTGCAGGCAAGAGGACTAAAAATGAAACTGAAATCAAAGATAAAAAAACTCAGGCTTTTGTTGTCTTAAGCTATATCTTCTTTGGAAAGAATATGTAGTGTATGTATAGTAAATATAGTTGCAGTTATTAAATATAATTGAGTAATTTGGTGTTAATGCATTCAAATGCATTTTGCAAAAGGTAATGCAGGAAGAAATTCTTGCCTCTTAAAAGTTAGACTATTGTACATGTGTTTGCCAGAATATTGCATTTCTAAACATAGACATTGTTTGTCTAGTATTTTGTTTCCCTTCTGGCTGTTTCTGAAGAGCATTTACAGCTTCTGGTTTTGTACACAGGCTGAAAGACTCTGACATTCTTGCATTTTCTTTCCTGTAGTTGTACTCTTCGGCTATTTTATCAGCCAAAATCTAGATATAATTTTCTTTCTTCCTTTCACTGGAGTAACTACTTGGATAATTTCTGAGCTCTGGTGTCCAAATTGGCACCCAAAGTAAATCAAGCAGTAATTTCAGGGCTACTTTCTGAGTAAAGCTAGCTCAGAGTTTTCTTAGCAGTGTAGGCAAAACACTGTAGCCCTAAGATTGCTGGGGCAGGATTAGGTCACAGCCACAAGGCTCCAGCCCAGAGAGGCAGTAGACCATGGGAGGAAGCATAGCTTGGATGTGTGGAGCGGTGAGTTTGCTTTACCACCACAGGCAAAGACTTGAGCTTCAAGGCAGGGCCAGCCCTCCCTGAACAACCGCTGCTCTTTCCGCAAGTCTGGCTCTTCCCAGCCAGATCGGCTTGCTGGGTTCTGCTATAGGTGAAGTGCACAGTGGTTAATAGCTATTTTGCTATAACAATAATGAGATTCCCTTGGAAGCTGTCCATTTTAGCAATTTCTAGGACTGATCCTGACTTCCACAATTTAAAAGCAGTTTTAGCACTATTTCTAAACGCTCAGAGCATTCAAACTCATTCTGACATTGAACTAAACTTTAAAGTAGAAATAGTATTTCAATATTTCTAATAATTTTAAAATACAACTCTTAAGCTAGTCCAGCCATGAATGGTAAACACAAGCTTGGTACTATAAGATAATATCTATAGAATGAAAGCCTTTTTTCTTCAAAAAATTAGTTTCTGAAATAAGCATTAAAACACCTTTTCCTTTTGAAGATAGCCTATTCAGCCACAATATTTTAGAATTAAAAATTAATAATGCAGAAAATTACTTATCCACCCACTAGACTAAGAAAAAATCAAATCATAGCACAAATTCACCTAAGCACTTTTTATATTTCATTTCAGTTCCTTAGCAGAAATGAGAAGGAAATGTTTGGGGAATTTGGTTTTCCATTTTAATTCCGCTTATTACAGAGAACAATTGAAGAACTGGGTGCAATTACCTCAGGCCTGTGTTTACAGGCAGTTTACAGTGCAGAGTATTACATTAGCAATAAGTTTAAGGATATCAGAATGTGTTTTATAGAATAGGAAAAAAAATATTAGTCTGTTACAGTTTATTAAAAAACCTAAATAAAACCAAAAGCAGACAAATCCCAAAGAGATGCAGTATTGGGTTCCCAAAAGCTTATATTTTTTTCCAATTCATTTTACTTCACCAAACAGAAGATATTACTTCTTCCTGTAAACCTTGTGCCATTGCAGTAGGACAAGGACACCTCAGTTGCCAAATGCAGGATCACTGTGATATCACTCAACTTACGAGCTTGTACATTTTCCTGGTATGGAAGGCCTGGCGCTGAAGGTAGTTTGGTCTCACACTGCTATCAGGGAAGCTGTCTCTGAGAAATCTCAGGGCGTATCACATGTTAAAATGCAGCTTGCACTTCCGTTTCCAGCTCTCTTTGCTGTCCTGTCCTTATTGAGAAGTGAAGGTGGTCACCTCCTTGGAGAAGCTAAAGTAAATAGATACAGCAAAAAGTGAAAATCCTCACAAGTTCTTGGTAACTGTAATAAGTTAAACTTCTTACTTTCCAAATAAGTAAAATTCTAAATTTTCTAAAACTTCCTAAATAAGTTTGTATTTAAGTTAAAGCAACAAAATTCCATGCTGCCATATCCCTGACTGACTAAAAACTTGTGACTTGTGAACATAGCGTCTGGTTCACTTACAAAGTAGAAGGTACCCATAAGGCTGTTTCTCGAAATCATGTGTTCATGAAAGAATGTAGAATATAGTGCATATATTTTAAGACATGCAGCTGGAAGCTTATACCTTCATTATACAAATGAAGCTTATACTGCTACGAACAAAGTTTTTCAATTAAATCACACTAGCAGATGTAGTCAGGAGTGAATAACAGTACCATACATGTCGGGTGGATTCCCTCAGTCTCTACTAATACCAAATTTACAATCCCATTCTGAGGAAAATATTCCTACTGAAATGAATGGAAATATTGTTTGAATTATTTCTTGGTGAAAATTCTTTACTTTGACTTTAGACATGCAAGACAGATGAATTCCTGTGGGACTGAGGTTAATCTCTTACAGCCTGATATTTAGAAGTGAAAATGTGGGAGATCAGGGATTGCACAGTATTTTAAAACTAACCATGGAGAGGAACTTCATACATTTCCAATCAAAGAAAAAACGTCTCACAGCTACAGCTGCCTAAACCCACTAATCTAACTTTTACTGGTGAATTAGCAAAGGCTTCGAAAAATTGCTTTGGTTTGCAGGTGTATTGCTATATTTACATGTTTGCTCTGGTTTTATCTAAACCTTGTATAAGCGAAATTAGAACAGTGCTACCATTTAGTCTGTTCTAAATAATTCAAGATCCAACTACACAAATCTGTCCCCTGTTAGAGACAGGTTTTGGAACATACAGAATTCACCTGCCATTGGAGGGAATGAGTAACCTGTCACTGCATTTACAAATACTTCTTTATTATCAGGCTCATAACAAATATGTTGCTTGACATTCTCTAGGAATTATGTGCCACGGTAATTCTGAACTGGTATGAAATTACTTGGCATTGTAACTGTTATGAATACATATCAGTAAAGCTGCAAATACCAGGGTTTGTGGGTTTGGAGGTTTTGGTGGGTTTTGTCTTTTTTAATTTAGTATCTAATGGTGACTGACAGCATAGTTGCCTCTCTGTTGAGGTCTGCTTTTCTGATTTAACATAACCAATAATAAATAGCTCTGTTAGAACTGAGGCTCTAGTCAAGGCTGGAGAGACAAGAGCTGCCAAAGTCATCTTATAAGTGGCTTCTCCTTGATCACCCAGCCAGTTTTTCACCTAACCCAGAAAGCAAGCAACACAAGATAAAGGTACAACTTATCAAACACCTGTGAAATGTTGTGCAATTCTACTGACAACAGAAGTGTTGGGCTAGCAAACAGGAGGACCTGACTTCCTTTCTAGCCTTTCTGTCAAGATGTGGCAAAATTATGAAATATGACTTTTTATCCTTTCAGATTCTTTGCCTTCCAGCATACATAGTGTCAAAAAAAGCAGAAAAGAATCTGCATGTTATGGAAAGCTGCTAAAGTCAGACAGAAAGAAAACCCCAAATGCAATCATCTGAAAGAAGGCATTTTCAGTGATACTGGCAAACTTAATTATTGTGACTTTAGGTATAATGGAATGTGGAGAGGTAGTAAATATCACTGTTATCCTTTGTACATTTCTAAATGATATACTAGTTGGCTGAAAGATGCTACTGGGATCTGGCATCCAGATCATGCAGGAACACCAATAAAACTGGATTTATTATTAATCTCTAACTGTAAAAAAATAGGTTTTCATGCTACCGTTCATACATACTGTGTGTATTCATGTGTAGCTGTATGAGCATTTCAGGGAAGCTTTTTGCTCTCACAGAGGTGACTGTGGTGTGTCACTGACACAGGCACCATCTTCCATATAGGCGCTCACACATACAGGAAAGTTGGGTTTCCGTTCTTGCTCATTTCTATGGATGCCATGCAGCCTGCCACGCAGAATCCTTCTGGCCTAACAAAGGCACTGTAGAGCATAAACTGTGGACTTCATTCTACGGCTGCAGCAGCTACTGTAGGATGACATGTCTCTGGTGAATTAAATACAGCCCTACTGGATATACTTTTTTCTGAGAAAGAGGATATAGTCAAGGACTTTCTTAAAGTCATTGTTGCTGTGACTGTTTGGTCTCTGGTCAGCTAGAAATCCTGGGCCAGAGAAACAAGGTCAGAGTGGTGGGACTACTTCATCTCAGCAGCGAGGTAGCCAGCAGCATCAGAAAATCTTCTGGATGTTGAGTAAAATGAACAAGACCATCTCTCACAGATTAGTTACATAGCTTTAACTCCTGTTGGATGAAACTGCAGAAACCAATACTTTTGTGCAAGATCATGGATATTGCCCTATGAACCCTTTCAACTCCCAGTTCCCGCTGGTCAGTGACTAATCAATTTGGAATGGGAAAGTCCATCACAGGAAAAGTCATGGTCAAGGTCTCCAAAGCCATCTTCCAAATATGCTTTAAAAATCTGTTCCTGGCTCTTTTGGAAAATAAAAATGGAAGGGATCAATAAACTCATACAGTCTTTCACCCTCTCTAGTTCCCAAAATGTTTAAAGACAAATGATAGTATGCAAATTTTCATGCAGTAACTATCCAATTGCTGCATTCTGGCCATCATAAACCTTAAGTTAAGGCTAGAATTCCTCCCATCCTTTAAAAATACGGAGAAAAATTAAAAGAAAAAATATGTTAAAGCTATGCTAGGAGTACTGACTATTGCCCTAGAAAAAGAGACTCATCAGAGTCACTGTTTTCCAGTTTCTCTTTTCTTTCATTATGATTTATGCTCCTCATTCCTAAATGCATAACTTTGTATTTTGTGGAACTAAACCAGTTACAGTTTTTTGAGTGGGCATAGTTTATGAAGAATGATCTGTGTAACTGACTCATCATAATCACGCTTCCTGTCCTGGTAATTTCATGTCACTAATAATATTTCTGCAGCAATTTCATATAAATTCTTCTCTTCATCCTGCTATGATAATTATTCTTTATAACCCAAGAACACAAGCCTTCCATTTTGCTCTTTATGTCTTTCAGGTTCATCTTCAATTTTTTCTCATGTCCTTATTTCTACTCTTAACTCCTTTACAGTGGGAAATTGGGAACCACAGAAAAATCAAGTGCTGAAAGATCAGAGAAAGAACAATGTTTAATGAAACCAAGATTAAGACAGTGTTCATCCTGGCAAACAGGATAAGTTTGGGGATTGAAGGCCAGGCATTCTAGTTCTAGCTGAGCTTATTATAACAGCAGATATTACCAAAAGGAAGGTTAAAAGGAGGAGGAGAGTTCTGTTGAAGCTACTGAAGGAAAGACCTGGGGATGGGAGCCTAGCAAATGCTGTTTGATTGTTCAGGGATTTACTAAGATAATTTATTCCTCCACTTCATAAAACAGCCCAATGATGTTTGTTCTAGTCATCAGTGTGGTCAGCCATGTTGATACACAGCCATTAAAACTTACTGGAGAGGCATTTGGCGCAGCTAGTTGTTAGTGTGGTGAGTTCTGATTACACTCACGTTGCAACTGCTACACTCCAGCCACCTTTTGCAGAGATCTCATTACTTTGTGTTCAGTGCTGATAGTTTTTTAAATTGAAAACAGACCCTGATCCTGAACAAATACAAGAGTTTTAGTTCACTAACTGAATCAAATATGTGGACCAAAAAAAGTATGTACTAGATTAAATATATAATAAAATAAACATATAATGAAAGAGGAAGAGGGCTGAAACCTCCTATGCTTCCACTTTATTTGCATTTTATGGAAACCCAAACAGAGAAAGTAGTAAGGTGGCATGGCTCTCCTCTTCTCTTCAGTTCCACTGTCTGGACAGAGAGACACCTAACTGTAAGACTTGAGTGTCGAATTGTAGCACAAAAGAACTGCAACTCTCGGCAATGTTTATTGGATCGGCTTCCAATACATGGACAGAATAAAATAGATAACTTCTCTTATTTTAAAATCTTGCCCAGTGATAAAGTCTCTGAACTACCTGACAAACACAGAGGAGTTCAAGGTATGGGGAGTGACATTTCCTCAGTGGGAATCCTCAGCAGAGCTCAGTCAACCGTATGAACTACGTGTTCCTTCAATGCTAAGGCATGTGCTTTCCAATGGGCCATGAAAGCTGGGGTCCTGAATGATGGTGTCAAATATCAAAAAGAATCCTGAGGTGTCTTTCAGAGTAAACATTAGCAGTGCCTCTTCAGCATGCTGTTAGGACTGGAGTGAAGAAGCTTGAATGAAAACAATATTCATGCCCATGGAACCCATGTTAAGTTTTTGCTCTTCTGACTTGTAATAACTCTACAGGGAGAAATAATATAAAATATTAACAGATGCTATATTTTCACACTGTTGAACCTGTTGAACTCTAATTTTTGTGTGTTTTACTCTCCTGCTAACAGCGATTCAGACACAACAGCTGTAGTCATGAAGGCATAGCTTCAGATGTACTCTCCTCTGACCTGCCTGTGCTCCTGAACTCAAATAACCAAAGCAGTACAGGGAATATTTCCTCTATTATATTGTCTCTGGTCACAGGAAGCAAACAATAATTAGGAAGCAGCAACAAGCCCTTGTCTCTCCTACAACTATAGCATTGACAGCAAGACAGCAGTTTCAGGGAGATGTCAGATCAGACAAAAGCAGAGTAATACCCACGTTCCTAAAGTGTAATCTTTGCAGCAAGTCCTATACTGCAGCTATCAGAGCACTTAAAAAATTACATCCAATTCTAAAGCATGTAAAATGTGACAAAAATAAAGTCTGAACTTTCAACATGAGACCTGATACGTAGCAAAAAACTCAAGGGCTAATTACTCAATCCATAGATATAGGGAGATCTTGTTAATTTATTATAAGTAACAAGATTACCTGGGTTCATCTGCTGTCAGTCTTCCAGTCTTCCAGAAGCTATGTTGCTTGCCTTTGATGGCTCTTCAGAGGTGTTATCTTCTATTTTCCTTTTCCTGCGGAAGACAAGACAATTGGAGCTCTTGTAGCAAGCAGGCAGAGGTAACTTCATCTACAAGTTAAAGGAGTTTTGAATTGTGGGACAGAATATGAAGGGGAGGTCAAGCATTCCAAGTGACTCTTCTGAAAAAATGAGGTGGTGGTTATTGAAGAGTTATTAAATGAGTGACTGAATCAGAGGAGCTAAAACATATTTTGCAAATGCTAATAATCATGCATACACACACAATAAAGCAAAAGCACTTACAGACAAGATGGACTGCAACCTTGGAAAGCAATACCAACTTAGGGGTATCGTCTGATATGCTGGAAGGGAGGTCTGCCATTCACACAGTTCTTAATAGGTTGTAGAATTGGTCTAACGGCAACTTTATGAAGTTCAACAAAGGCAAATGCAGAACTGGGCACCTGTGACAGAATAATCCCCTGTAGCAGAACAGGTTGGGCATTGGGAAATAGAAAACAGTTTTACAGAAAAGGACCTGGAGATACTGATGAACAGCAAGTTAAGGATGAGTCAGAAGTGTACTCTTGCTATGAAGAAAGTTAACTTCATACTGGGCTGTATTAAAAAGAGTGTAGACAGCAAGTCAGGGGAAGTGATTAGTCTGCTCCATTCAGCATTTTTACAACTGCACCTGGAGCCTTGTGTCCAGTTTTGGCCTTCCTAGTACTAGAGCAAGTCCAATGGAGGGCCACCAAGGTGAGGGGCACATGACAAACAAGAAGATGCAGAGACAACTGTGACTCTTCACTTTTAAGAGAAGTCTAAAAGGGAATCTTGCTACACTTTTCTACTACTTATTGGGTTACAGACAAGTCAGAGTCAGGTGTTTTGGACATGACCAGTGAAAGTATGAGAGGCAATGGACACAAGATGCAACAATGGAGATTCCACAGATATTTTTTACACTTTGAAGATGGTGCTAACCTTTCAGTTGGCCCTCCTTTGGATCAAATGGGCCCCAGATTTCCAAACTATTCTGTTCCACCTACATTCCTACCACATTTATTCCATGATTCTTTTCTGTTAAAAAGAAGTATTTTATATTCTGGATGGTATTCCTAGTGCTACAATGAAGAAAACCATATAATGTTTTTATCCTTCATCATAGATACATGAAGAGCTGTATCTTTTTTTGAGATCAAATAAGCCCTGATTAATGGCATTGAAAAATTTTCAAAACACAAAAAAACAAAAGAAAGTTTCCTAAAACACATGGTTAGAAGGGGGAACCTCTGAAATATTTTAGGAAGTCGGTACATGGGAGGGTGAATAGTTCCTAGAATAGGCAGCTATTGATTGTTTCTGAAAACTACAACAAAAGAAAGGTTCCTAAAAAAGGAACTGCCAAATGGTTTCTTGGAAAATAGGACCAAAATATGACTGAATAATTTGTATAGCACACAGAGCTGAATCAAAGAGAGTAAGAATAGTGTACAGATAGCTGTACCTCTGCTTATCCAATAGTTCAGCCAATTCTGGAACTCTAAATGGGTGCCTCAGACCACCTTTTGCTCACAGGTAAAAGTCTCATAACCTAAGTTTTGAGTTCTTCTCAGGAAATAGTGACCCAGAAATTAACACCAGAGACCTGGCATCCCCATAGAGGCATGTGAATGGAAAATACAGGTAGTGCCCAAGACACAAGTAACAATATATCTTGATTGTCTTCAGTCATATGAAAATCAGGCAGGCCAATAGCTACTGTCACTCTTTTCTCATAGACAGTAAATTAAACAGCTGGAAAATATCTTCCATTTCCACCCTACTTGCCCCTTTGCAAATCTTAAAATCATCAGGGGCAAAGAATATACCATTGATGAAGTTGCATCCAGCAGGAGGATGCATCCAGAAAATTCTCCACCTGAATTCTCACCACAAGACAGAGATTTACTTTAGAGGTAGAAAAGGGATAAAAAATGGATTATTGACAGAAGAATATTTTGTTCTGTCTGAATGGGCTTAAGACCTAATAAACATGAAGTCTGAACACAAATTCACAATGCTTGATACTTCCAAGGTATTGACCTCAGTCATTCAATGATGTATCTGTATAGACATAATCAGAGTGTTTATGTGTACAGCCAGAAGAAAGCAGCCTATTAACAGGAAGAAACTCTGAAATATCATGAAAGATTAGCCAATCCATATTGCAGGATAGAGAAATTCAGTTCTCTGTAGTGCTATGACTGTAAAGGGAAGGGGAGTAACACATTGTGCTAAAAGTCTCTTAAATTAATTTTCTTAAATACAATGGCAAAATTGGTGTGGGTTTTTTTTTTTTTTTTCTTCCTCCAAGAGACATACAGTCAATTAAAGGATTATTTTTCTCCAGCATTGCTCACAAAAATTTCCTCTTTATCATGCTGTGTATCAAAAAAACATGCAGATTTTTTTATTTTCCCATATGTTCAAGTCTTTTTTTAAATCAATAGTAAAAATATGTACCCTGGTCAAGGTGCATTTCAGCAGTTTCTAGGACTGTCATGCAGTCTGGGAAATCCCTTCATGGCAAAAGAGATCTTCCTTTCTATTATAGGTAGGAGTTAAAGCAGGAATTTTCACAGAAAAAAAAGGCTATCCACTATTCTCTGGAATTTTAGATGAAATATTCTGCATATTTTTTCCCTTGATGTATGAATATTGGTACTTCTCTTCTGTAAAATCATACTTTTGGATATAAGCAAAAAAAAAAGCCACTGATACATAGTGAACTCGGGGAAATCACAGCACTTTTACAGCATTTTGAAGCACAGGACATGCCTTCTGTTATCTGCTGATTTTTATGATCTCTATGTGGCGTGATCAAATCATTCAATCTCAACACAGGCAAGCTCTCACCCCAGCTCTTGTGAACCTTCCAAAATGTGATACACAGGCTGTTTGGGAGGGAGTCCTTTACAACCCTCTTATTTCGTAGACCATTTGCCTTTGAAACCACCTGAACCACTTCTCCTTCTCAGCTCTGTCCAGGCACCACTCTGGGCTCAGCCAGGGTGCTGGACTCTCCAGAAGGGAAGACAGCAGGTCAGACCAGCAGGAAACATTGCAGCACCTGGGGCTACTACTCCACACTCTTTCTTTCAAGCTCACGATACAGCCAGCTGTGTCTGAGGTGGTGTGAGAGGGAACTCTGCCAACGCACCTTCTTCTGCTGCTGCTGGGCTTGGTTTCAGCAGTGTGGGGACTGAAGGGGTGCAAGGCTGTCCCTGCTAATGCTGTATTTTTTCCCGTCTATCCTGTCCTCAAGCCGAGCGTCTATCAACCCACGCTGTGCTGATTATCAGTCCTAAATCACAAATCACCAGGAACCCATTTCACCATTAACTCTATGCATTATTAGGCTCATTTCAGACCATCTGCCTTCTCAATATACTGGGAGCTGGTAGCAAAGTTGCCAGTATGGTAAGTAAATTCAAACTGATTTGAATTTTATTGCCTCTGAGCAAACACTTTGCTGAGAGGAATTAACTGGCATTGACCTGGCAGAACAGTGGCTTCCCATCTCCTTGTACATCCCTGTCTATATCTGTAACCTGCACAGACTAAGCTTAATCAAATGCTGGGAGCACGTGCCTAAAATGCAAGAGATGTACGTCTGTTTAGGTATGTTTCCCTTTGTGGTCTCTGGACAATAATAATTTGGAAGAATTGTGGTAGCAGACCTCATTCCTGTTGCTTTTAAAATGAAGCAAATCAATACAGGGTTTAGTTCCCTTACATCCCACTGGCACCAGGATTTACCATGAAGCTCTAAAAGTGCAGTTGACTAGTTCAAATTTTAATAGCCTTGGAAAAATAACAATAAAATTCTATATAATTCCAAGTTACCTTCTTATAATAGAGACTGGGAGTTGTTATGAAATTTGGAAAAAATGTTATTTTTCTATTTAAATTCCCTAAACACCCCCACCCCCAAATTATAGTCAGAAACATTCAGATAAGGCCAATTAAAATAGTTCATTCAGACAAGTTTGAAATATTTCTGTTGGTTCCTGAATATTTTTGTTAAAATGTCCATTTTAATCACTTTTTTACCTTAATGCTAAAGTTCTTTTTAAATTAAAAAGTATAGAGATGTTTTTCAAAATGAGATTTAGAAACACTACTCTAAGAAAACAATCAGTGTTAAAAGTTCCTCATCAGCTTTTATTTTCAGTACTGCAAACAGTTTTGTTTTCCTACCTATCTAGCATGGTAAAAATAAGCCTTTCTCTTCCAGATAGGGATAAATGCTCTGGTGCAAGCTTAAAAATGACGTTCTGGTATCAGTTCTGTCCTCAAAGACATGACTCAATGACTATACATATTGTTTTAATGACATAAGACATTCCGCTATTAATACAACTGTCAGATGTTTACAGAATGTTTAATTTTCTAAATTCATTTTTAACCAATTTAACAGGTAATGCATGAGAAGCACATAGAGGGAAAAAATATCACTTTTCAAGAACCAAATATTTGCAGATTAGAAGACTTCAGATTTGCTTCACTACTTTGTCTTTTATAGCTGACAGTCTGTTAAATCTTTGTAGCAAAATTATAGGCACGGTTAATTTTTTTTTTCGAGAAGAGTGACTGAATGATTAGTAACAAAATAAGAGCAACAATTGAGCAGAAAAGGTTTTTTTTAAGATAATGACATATCTTATTGTTAAAATACTTTTCTTTTGTAAACATTTTCAGCTCTTTAGTTATTTTTATTTCAAAGTTTTCTGACTAATTTTTCCTTCAGCTTTTTTGGTTCTGTTGGTTAGAAAGGAAAGTTGGTTGCCATCCATTCATGTTCTCAGGTCTAAAGGTTTTCTGCAGTGAGGTTGTTACAGCTTCAGTCTGCCCTTCTGGATCAGCCTGGCTTGAAGAGACCTGCCCATCTCATACAATATCATTGTACTGGCTTCTTTAATAGGGATCTTTGTTATAAGCTGATGTTTCTAGCGACAAAGACATTCAATTATTATGACAATTTTATAAAATGTATTTCATAAAGTGGAAACTTTGAGACATACAAGCAGGTGAATTACACTAATTACACTAAATACAATTTGTTTGCACATATAAAATAATTACTGCCGCACAAGATGGGGAATGTAACACATGAAAAGGAGGAAGGATTGTTGTTTTGTTAGCCCATTTGAGATAATAAAGATTTTGTAGTCATTAGCTTTTGCATGCATATCCTGAATAGAAACAACCTTATTATTTTATTATGAAAGCATGGTAACTTGTGCATTACAGAAGTAAAATAACACCATTTTGTGAGGATAGGGATCACCAAAATCTTTTCAGACAAACATTTTGAGCACACAATTATAACTAGACTTTGATACTGATAAACTAAGTAACCATTACCAAACCAACCAGAAATTCAATTGCCAATTAGCATTAGTAAAATGTTAACAGATGAAATTTTGGTACACAATCTGAGGTGCCATGTTTTTTAAAGGTAGCCATTCATGTTTAGTAATTTCATTACATAGAAATTTAAACAAGTCCAGAGAAATCTGTCATGAAGGGAAGGAACGGGTTTTAAGAAATCATATTATAGCACAGTGACTGCTAATTCTAATGGACACCTGGAATAACATGTGAAAGGCAGAGAGGGAATTTTCTAAGATGTATTTCCACATGGTATATCTTAGAATCTATAAAAAAATCCAATTAGAAAAGAAACCTAATTATCCGTATTTAAAATAAAAGGATACAGCATCTCCATGTAATTTTGTGAATGATTAAATTCAGGGCCTAATTATGTTATTTCTTTGCAGTTCCAGTTGCATCCCTCATTAATGTCTAGATTATGGCTAGCTATTAATTGAACAGTAATGAGATGAAAGGCCTCCAGAAGTCCCCTCCACTGATTCAGGCAGTCATCGCAGTGTTGTTTTTCCCTGTGAAGTGCCTGTGCTTTGCAAAGACTTTGTCTCTCAGTGAGTTCCCGCAACCTTGAAGAGCTAACTAACTGCAGCTCTAAATTGTTCAGACCATTAATTTTCTCTCAGTCCATTAAAAGTCAAGGAGCAATAAACTGTACCTCACTAAAGGGCTGCAGTGCCAGCAGCCTCGACAAACTTCTGCATTCAGAACTAGACACCCGGCCCATCGCTGAAATCATGGGGTTCTTATACAAACAGCTATCTTGGGATTGTCTTATTTGCCAACTCATGCCTCAGTTTCTCTGATTCGCATACATGTAGCACAGTGAATAAATCAATATTTAAGAGTTGCCAAGGTGGGTGCTCTGTAACATAGAGGTTATCACAGAATCATTTGGGTTGCAAGAGAACTTTAAATGATCATCTAGTTCCAACCCCCCTGCCACGGGCAGGGACATCTTTCACTAAATCAGGTTGCTCAAAGCCCCATCCAACTGGACTTAGAACACTTCCGGGGATGGGGCATCCACAACTTTTCTGGGCAACCTGTTCCAGTGTCTCTCCACACTCATTATAAAAATTTCTTCCTTAGAAGTTGCCTATCTGAAAGACAGGTAGACAAGTTCAAATAACAAAATGCAAATTTGATTTTAGGACTAATCTAAATGATACTGATGTCCCCTTTTGTCATCACGCCTGAAATATACCCCCACACACCTAAAACAGTCACCTTATGAATTGCCAAAGAAGTGGACAAAACAAGAAAGTTCAGAAAACCCCAAAGCTTCTAGTTTTTATTTACAAAAAATGCATGGGATAATTGTTTCATTAATTGTTCCATTTCCTTATTAAATATGGTTCCCTCTAACTGCTTAACACCACACTAAATCTGCTTAGGACCAGTCACAACAGAGCTGTGTTTACAACCTCAGCTTTAGCAGCATTTCTCAAACACTCAGGCTATGTCTATCCCAGCAAACTCAAATGTGTGGAGGAACATCCCTAGGCCCCCAAACACAACTCCCCATATTCTAGGAAGCTTCTGGAATCTGACAGAAAGCCTTAAATACAGGGTGCTTCCTGGTGCATATCTCTGGAGACGTACAGAAGAGAGCATGTCTGAAAGACCTACCTTCACACTGTCAGCTGTGCATGAAGAGACACGTTATAAATCAGCCATAAAGCTGGTGCAGGAAGTTCATTCTTTTGCCATCTCTCACGCTACAGGACTGTGCAAGGATACTGCAGATTATAGAGTTATGTCTTCCCTGCCTTTTCCTCCCTGTCTTTCTTAGTTATCTCGCTCTCCATTGGGAGCAGAGAGGAGCAAATAATGGTTTATGCACTTCTCACTTCTTTATAAAATCATTGATTTTCTGGGAAAAGAGACAAAAAACTTTTGCAAGCTCTTGAAAGCCAAAGATAAAACATAGTCTGACATGACAATTTTACCAAGGGTTTCCCACATTTTAAAATAGGCTAACATCCCCTGATTACCCAGGGATAATATTATCTCCTTGGAAAATATTATTTCTACTTTAAAAAAAATAAATCTTTTTGCTTAATCCTTTCCCATTTAGAAACTCTGCCTTTCTCAGCTATAAGCAACTGCACAAATCCTTCGCACCCTCCATATCTTCTATTTGGCTGTCAGGATGGAAGATTCATTGACACTAAAATTCATGTTCCATATTAGAGCCAGAGTCTATCCAGTCATTGATCCAACATAGGCTAGCGTCAGATGCATTAAACTAAAGGTACAAGAAATCCTTGTAGGAAATCTGTATCAAGACAAGATTTCCTACTGCTCTGGAAATTTTTTTTTCTTTCTTGTTTTTCTTTTTAAAGGAAAATTTAGTGGAGTTGCAAATGATCCTTGGAGAGTTTTTCCTGGGCCCAGGTCAGAGCACACAAAAAACCAGAGGCTATGCCAGGAGTTCTTTCTCTGCTCACATCACTCCTCTGAACGAGCTGGCTAGTATGGAAAGTTTGTCCTGGCTGGGTTGCTAACATACTTGCAGTTGGACTTGTGAAGTACACTTACTTCTTGTGCATGGGCCTTTCTCCTTCTATGGCACGTGTATATGTATGACATTTATCTAATTTTTGGACCCATGCTAGGAAAAATTATCTGAGATTCTGGAAATAGCCTTGAAAAAGGAACAAATATAATTTTAGTAGAGGATGAAAATTAATTGAAGCACAGAAGCTGGAAAAAACTATAACAATATGTCATACCACTTGAAGACCTGCCTCACTGACTTCAGCGACATATAAGCATTTTTCTGAATAGCAAGGCTTGAATTTCTTTAATCGGAAGATACGACTGAAACCCAAAATGGCATAGCAAAAATGAAACAGTACAGTAAAAGTAAGCCGACCTTTCTTTTCGTCTGAATTTTTGTTCTCACATCGTTCATACATGGGACCACACAGTATGCATAATCATATTTTATTATATAAATTCTTCATTTCTTACATTTTAATTATTGTCACTTGATAACAATTCTGCTAAAAAAATCTCCTCCCTAAAAGTCATTTGTTGGTTCCATATTTGAAAAGATGCTGCAGGGAACTGTATGAAAGAGATGATATTTCTGTTGTAGTACATGTTGAGCAGCAATGAAAAACTACACTGAAAACTCCTATAGCTAATCCTGACTTACACATCAAGACAGTGAAATCTGTGTTTAAAGGCTTGAGAAATCAAGTGTTAATTTAGGTGGCCATGCTACTGCTTCTCAATAGAAGCTGATCAAAAATTTGTTACTTCTTATCCAAACAAATGATAGCAGCTCAGGAATCCACAGAATGTACCAGAAATCTTTAAAAAGATGCAAAAATGGCCAAATATTCTAAATTCTGTATGTCCCATCAATCTGTGCAAAGAAATAAATGGAAAATAAGCTAATTTAAATGCTAATTAAAGGGAGGCGATGTAAGGTGAATATGTGCAATTTGACGAACAAAAGCACCAGTTCATATATTTTATGCTTCAAGATTGACCTAAGCATTTGGGTTACAAGGAGCAAATCTATCAGAATACTAATTAAAATACTCCCCTGGTGAATATATATTAAGGGTATTTCTAGTCCTCTGTATTGCTGAGATTGCTTTTCCACTTGTTTAATACAGTGCAAGTTTTGTATGAGTCCTCATGTTTAGGTGTCCTTTCAAGGGAGACCATATATTTCATAAATTAGGAAAGAACCTATAAAAGATATGGAGGTAGTTCGTTCATCTCAGTTTCTCATCTAATTTTATTTTGCTATAAGCTTTATTTCTGCATTTACAATGAAGGATATGTTTCTTAATTCACTGTGAAATACAGTGTTCCATATCACACAGTGGAGGTTCTGCTGAAGGACCCCAAATGAAGATTATTTTATACATGAAGAAGTTTATTTTTTTAATCTTAAAAGAAAAACCCCAAACCTGCAACTTTTTTTTCCCAAATATTTCTTAATTTATTTTAAGGAATTTCTAAAAAATTAAAGCAAAAATCAACATCACTTTATTCATGGATACTGAGAATGTTTAAACTCTCAAATTCTTCTAAAATAATATTGCTAAAATTATTTTAAAGAGAACGTGAAGAAAACAATCTGAGAGAAAGATTTTGGAAGTTTTTTCTCCATTTATCTGGAAATCCACATAAATAAATTAGGCAAAGAGAATTCAAAAGATGTGATAAACTTTTACTCTAAGGCAAGTATCTTTAAAGCTATTTCCCATCTCTGCTTAAATCTTAACCAAGATTTCAGATAATAAGCAGTGTGTGTCATATAAAACTATAGGAAGTGAACAGACAATATTCTACTGAATTTTTGGCTTCTGAGGAAGCAAATGATACTTAAAATCCAAACACAATTTTATATTCTTGTACAAATCCTCAAGCAGATACTCTGAATAACAATTAAATGCTTTGAAACAAATATGCAACTTGCTGTCATAAGTTTCTGAGACCAAATATCAAAGTATTTATTAAATAAGACAAGACTTCCAGAAAGATTAGTAAATTATATAATGATGGGGTTGCTAAAATTTATGAACACAAAGAGAGGCTGCCATCATTCTGGCTTTTTATGCTTTTGTGCACTGATACATTGCATGATACAGCTATCTGCATTTACTTCAATCTCTACTCTTCTGGCTAACAATTATTCTAGATATTCATGCCATAAATAATAAATTATATGTACCTTCTCCCCATGCACACATTCTAAAAGTTGATGAGAAGAAAAAAACTGCTTAAGCCCTAAGAAACAATCATGGAGAAAAGTATCACACACTTTTCAATAATCATTATAGAAGATTGTATTGGGGATAATTGGTTAGTCAGAGCTCTGCCTGGGATTTAACATAACCTTGCTCCTCAGCATAGGTATACTTACCCCTAATAAGGTGCAGACCCATAATTTTCATTTTCAGCATCCACCTCTGTAAATGATATGAGGCTGACTCACTACGACACTGAATTGCCCATCCCATTCTAGTACCACTGGCAGGAAAGATAGGAGGAAAGATGCAGAGGATATTGTACATGCAAATACACATGTTCCCTGGGTTTGTATATGAACTACCATGGAAGCCAAGACACAAATTCCTACATAATGAGGAAAATGAATCACAGGAGCACTTTACCAAGAGGTGTGAATGAGTCTATGTCACTCTTTATCATTAAATAGAGATTCAGTGCCTCTGTCATGCATATATATGCTCTATTGCAAACCCAAATCACCAGTTTCAACTCACCAGTTTCAACTGCTGATTTTTATTTAATTTGTTCAGTGTTAGAAGTTACCATAGTAGTCCCTTCTAGCCTTAAAATATATCACCTGTTTCTGCGAATGTCACAACTGTGCATAATGATTGACTAGGAAAAAATCATTTTTTCAAAGAAGGCATGATTTGGGGGCTTTTTAGTGGCTTATTAAATTTGTGCTTATTTCAGTTTCAATTGATGTCAGTGTCACTGATGGCAAAATGTTTTATAACAGAGTAAATTAAAGTAAATTTCAAACTATTTCACTAGTCTTTCTTGCCCATATCATGTAATCAGTAAATGCAGGACCTCAGAGCATTTTGGCCATGGAAAGTAGTCAGGCTTCCTATATTTCAGCTGTGAAAACATAGGAACATACCTTTTCCACATTCCTCTTGGGTAGAATCCTATTAGACTGACACTGATCCCAAACAAAACAGTGGAAAAAAATTATGTGGGAGGCAAGCAGTACATGATAATGCCAATCAAGATAATTTTAGATGAGTAGGTTCTTGTAAAGCTTAATAGTATAAACAGGGCTGGCAAAAATAAACCTAATAGACATTTGTTAGACACCTGACTTAGAACAACATCATATTCTAACAGTAATGATACCATGCAAAATGGATGTAGTAAATATTAAAAGCGTTTATCAAACATGGAGAAGCAGTCATCTGTTGCAGAACATCTAACGGGATTTCACACAGATTTATGACCTAAATTCTCTAAAATAGCTTTAAAATAAATTGAAAGAAGACGTAAGTAAGATTGCAGATTAGGTGGCTTGATGATACATCAAAGACAGGTAAAATGTCCATAAATATGCAATAAGTATTAGTAATCATATAAATTCAATATAAGGCAAAATACAAGGCAGTATATCTAAGAATGAAAAAAGTATAGCTTGTATGTATAAGGTAAGAAACTATATCCTCAAATGGAATAACTCATAAAATTATTTAGGAGTCATGAGAGATGAATAACTGAATATAAGGTCTTACTGAGGTTCCATTATTAAGATGAAGAGTATCTATAGGAACTCCTTGGATATATAGGAAGATTGTATTTATCATTGTATCTATCATTCATGACACCATTATTAGAAGCCCGTGCTCTTTCCAATGTCAACACTTAAAGAAATGTGGTGATTAATATCTGTGGATTCACAAAAGACTTCTCAGGATTTTTTAAATGCTCAGAAGATTGCTTGAGAGGAGAAATTTTAAAGCCAATCTGTTCAACAAATCAAAGAAAAAGTTGAGAGTAGCTGTCTGGAGTCTATATGCATCTGCATAAGAGAAAGTTCTGGAGGACAACAGCTACTTGGATCTAGCAGATGAGCACTAACCAATCTAAAGGGTGAAGATTTAGTAAAGATAGTGAACTATATGAGTGTTTGTGTGTGTCTGTTTATAATGTATAAGAATGAATTACATCCCTCATTACTGTGAGTCTGTACATTAAACTGTGTATCTTTTTTAAAAATGTTATAGCTCCTCAAAAAAAAAAACCCCACCAAACAAAATGATGAAAACCAAAAAATCAAGAAGCCTATAGATTTTTGTAGAAGTGTTCAGGTGAGGTTCATAAGCAGTACAGAAATTTAACTGTGTGATCATAGTGGTTTGGTGTCTCCTTAAAAATCAGTGAGCTAAACCTATTACAATCTAACTGGTACAGCCAAGCAGTTAGATGGTGCTCTCACTCTATATTGTCATAAGTATTAAAGTCTAGGTCTAAGGACTGCATACTCCAATAACATTCACTTTACTGGAAGTCCTAATCTTTACTGCTATCTTTTTGTCCACATTTAGAAAATCAAGATATCTGTGATCATTCTTGTGTGGCATAAAGTATACTTTCATTTGAATCTAAATTTTCCTTGTGTTGTTTATTTTGAACTTGAAACAACTGGCTTGTAAAATGGTGGACATAGTATTTGTTGTAGGAATATAAAAAACCCAATTACCTAAAGTTCCTTTATCTATCAAAAAGTATCAGTAAATTAGGCAAAATAGAAGCAAGGCAGAAAACATACAAATGATCTCAGGTCCACAAATATTTATGTTATGAAGATTTTTTTTTTTTGCATTCCAACTAATAATATTAGGTTTTGATATCTAATATGTGTAATAAAATTAATAATAACAATAATTCTGAAATCTTATTTGGCCACTTCACTTTTCTTGATGTCCCATGCTTTCCTTATATGTACATAACTTTTTGTTTGATTCAAGTGGAACATTACTTAAAAATTCACCCACTCCATTTGTCAGGTAATTTAGAAGACTTCTGTGAGAGCTGGAAGGTGTGAAAATGTACTTCTTTATTAATGCAGTAAGTTTCCTAGTTTCATTCATCTCATGAAATTCAGTGAAATGATCACATCCTGATTTTTTAAACCAGTGCAAGATTAACTGCACGTTGATGGAGTTACTCATGCATTTTCTTAGAAGATAGAAAGTTTAGGGCTTTTTGTTACCAATAAGGTTGTAATCCACTTCAGTTCCACGTGTTCGTGAGTTATCACAAAAAAACAGTGTCAGGGTTTCAAAATACCTAAAAAGCTACTTTGGCTTCTAGGATGATATTCTGGGGAGAGTTGTATAACAGAGAAAAAAAGCAAGAGGATGGTTTGCTCAGGATTGAATTTTAATTTCACTTTTTCAGTACATTTCAGAGTAAAGTTATTGCTTTCTGGACAATCTGAGTCTAATTTCAGTTCATCTGAGGTGGTGAGACTCAACTACAACCCTGATTTTTTCAGACTAAATTAGAGAGGGTAAGTGCTGATTAAGCCTTATTGCATAGTAGAGTACAATGAATTTACAATCTTAAAGCCACATTCTTTTGTTCCTGAGATACAGATGAAAAGAAGAAAGCGTGCTTTCAGGCTTCTACATAGATACAAGTAGCCACTTAGTCTTCCTGTTCAATCATGAAATTTATTTTACTACTGAGACACATTTAAGTTTGTCTTTTCTGCCGTCAACAACACAACATGAGCATGTCTTAACTAGCAAGAAGCAAATAAACCTGAGCAGCAGAAGCAATCTGGCTACAATAGCAAATCCAGACTAATTTAGTCTTATTTTGGAGCTGTGCATTCTTACTTCTAGAGCTTGAGTTGTATTACTAAATTGCTTTGTGTACCCGGAGAAATTCCAACATGATTTCGTTATCTCTATTTTGTAATGCAGTGATCAGCATAACCACACTAAGAAGAAAATCCTAATTGAAAAAGGCAATGGTTACTATTTTAAGTAGGACCGTGTTTCATGCACATGTTTCTGAGTGAATGTAATGGTTTTAGACATCTCATTATCAGTAGCTTGTGCAGAGCATGCTCTTTCATTAATCTGAAACATAGCTGCTGGTTTATCGAAGTCACCAAGTGTCTGAAATCAACTGGAAGGGATCTGTTTTGAGGGTATGTAGACCTAATTAAGCAACAATTCTGTTATACAGTTCTTCTTGTCCCATTGAACAGCAGCTGTGGGGTCATTAAATGATCACAAAGACTCATTTATGAATGTCGTAAAATTCCAAAGAGTAGCAGTCTTAAAAATACTAAAAGCATAGTCCTGTGACTGTGGTGCCCAAAGCAATGGGCCAATTTGAAATACTGCTGTACTTTAAGCTTTGTTTTGGAGACAAGCTACCTAGAATGTGGAGATCTGTACTTAGTAACCTCTACATATAGAAAAGCAGCAAAAAAGGAAATATCAGTACTTCTTTGACATCAGAAATGCTTTTCAAGGCACCCAATATTGCTGAAGCTTGATGTTCCCTGGTGATAAGCAGAGTAAAAGAAAATACACATGGTTTTTAATATGGGATCTGGGTTGAAACTTCACAGAATGATTTATAAGAGAGTAAGTGTTTCTTCTGCATTAAAAAAAAAAGGCATATCTAGTATATGATTAGATAGAAAGGCTGACAAGACCAAGAATTTTATCTGCATCACAGAGGGTAAATAAAAATTTTATAAAAGTTTGTGGCAAATCCCAATATATCTCTGTCCAGAGTATGTCTTGACTCGGATGAGCAGACATGATTTTTGTCTTAGCCCTTGTGGTTAAGCTGTTGGGAGCTAAGGCTGCTAACAACCTCTCTTTATGGCAGCAGAAAAAAAAAAAGCAGCACATTTGGTAATTTGAGTGGTTAACAAGCAGAAACAGAAACAAAGTTCTGCTCTCTAGCAGCTGATAGATAGCAGTGTGTTAACTATCTACCTAGAATGAGATTTATATATAGATTTAGATGGTATAGATTATTTACATGATATACTTGATATACATAATACAGATGATATAGATATAGAACAAGTGAAATCAAAAAGTTTCTATAATTCATTTTGTTTTCATAAAAATGTGCAAGACTGAGTGCCAGACAAAAGGAGAACAAAAAAAATTGAGAAAAATTTATTTGCTTTTAATTATTTTTTCAATAAAAGCACATTGACTTTTCATTTTGAGATTACTTTATTTAGAGTTTCCATTTTGGTTTGTTCCTTTGAAAACACTTGGAAATCAAAGGAACACATTATTTATGATCAAACAAAACATTTTATTTCCTTAGAGCTGTCTTCTAGAATGCTACTTCTAGACTGAGATGGCTGCATCTGTTATCAGCATCTACATGTAAGGAGTCATAACTTTGACTAAAGAGATTTTCCAGGGGGGTTTCCTCTCTTTTTTTTTTTTTTTTTAATTCATTCTCCTTCTTGAATAGAAATAAAACAGAATCATCACAAGAATTATCAGTGACCCTACCAAGCAAGTGAATCAGACAAAAAGAGATGTCTAGAGTCTGTGAGCTCTATCAAATGCTTTGAAAAGGGAATATGTAGTCTTCACTTACCCAAAATGTTAAAACAGGTATGTTAAAGGCAGGTGTGGGTTAACTACCTCGATTTTCAAATGCTAAATACCTGTCACAAGCTAGGAAATTAAACTAATTTAATCTGACTCTGATTCTCTGATATTATCAAAATTAGGTCAGGGGGGCTTTACCCTGAACACTGCCATTGCCGATAGCTCAGGTACAGCAGAGACTGGCTGAAGTGCGTACTTCTCTTGTGGTCTTGCCTCTGGCAGGGTCCAGCACTGGCAAATTAATGGTTGGTATCTCAGCTCTGCAAGCCTTAAACTGATTTCCCAATAGCAAGATAATTCTCTAATGCATATCTCCAGTCTATTTCAATTCTTTTTATGCAACTCAGTCTTATCTGGCAAATTAGTGACTACAGTTTATAACTTCACATACTCCACAATAAGATCAATACAGTAGCTTTTTGGGGTGCAGAGGGGTCAGGATTTTTTTCTCACAGTTGTCTTAGATGAAGGATGTCCTTTGTGTTGCAGACTTTGATGACCTAATGCCTGTTTATTGAGCAGAGAAGGTAATCCTTGTGGCATAGATCACATGGTGACAAACACAGCAAGTGATTTTCTAATGTGCAAGCCTTTTGCTTCCTTTAGAGGAAGTAAAGACACTATTATCTTCTAGCTCCTCTAACAGCAAACTGAAAAAATTCTCTGGGCTACCTACTTGGTAATTTCCAGCATGTCCTTTGATAAGATCAACAATTTGTGTGCTTCCAGGTGAATAGCTAGTAAGTTAATACGTTAAATTCTCTGGGAAGATATGATCATTTTAATTTTTTTTAGTGGAGATAAGTAAACAAATCCAAGATTGCCTCCTGACAGAGAGAGAGAAATGGGCTGCACATGCTCAAATGCATCACCCAGACTCCTGAAAAGGAGTTGCAAAGTTTAGAAACTGATTTTAAACAGGGCTTAATCACTGGCAAAGTTCAAGGCAAGTAAGAGAACCTCTTTTGCAAACAGATTGGGTGTAAATCAGCAGCTGATTAGCTGATCCAGCTGGGCAATATGAGTAAGCTTCTGGATCAATGCATTAATCTTACACTTTGACTTATCCACTTACTTACAGAGGCCATTTCTACCCAGGAGGTTTGCATAGAGCTTATATCAATGCCAATGTCATGCTTTTCTTGACAGAACTCATGCTGCCAACCTACCAAGGAAATTGTTGATTGTAATTCCCAAGCACTAAGAACAATCAAGAAGCTGTTCACCAAAATACAGAAAAATCCCAGTATTGCTGTAACCACAGTGCCATTCCTATGGTTCTGAAACTGCTTTCCTATATTCGGGCCACTCACCACTTGGTCCTGTAATATGGACCAGACTGACCGAACTGTCCACCAGTCATTCTGATGCTCTGATGATTTGGCAGTCTGCTCTAAGCCTTATTGCACCTCTACGCTGTTCATATCTGAATTGGCTGCTATTAAACATGGGTATGCTACCCAGCAGTAGACATCCTTATCCAATTCCAGGCATTTCTCATGCTAGCAAATGCCTAAGAAAAGTATTGTCCATACAAGCTTATCCTAGGTTAAATCATTTTTTTCTTTTCTTTTAATAAGGGTTTGATCACAGAGCCTGCTAGTTTAGGTATTTCCATGTTGCAAATGTCATAAAAACAAGGCTTGTTTTCTGAACCCTTTTTCCTCAGTCTCAGGACATGAACACAGTAAGCCTTTCTCATTTATACTGTCTGGGAAATCCTCATTCATTGTAAGTCCCAAGAACTCCATTTTCTTTGTTGTACATGACCACTTCACTCCAATACACGCTATGAGAATCCACACCAAAAGCTGTTTAAATGAGGCAAATTCAATGAGAAATTATCCCAGTGGAAAATAACGCCCGTCCTATAAGGACAGAGGATAAGACAAAAAGCAAAAAGAGAAAAAATTATGTCAATGATACACACAGTCACGTGTTAAGCCTGGTTTACTGACAGTTGCTATATGGCACATCCTCTTTCCAACCTGAGCAACCAAAATCAAAAGCTAAGAAAGGTCTTATCTGACACTGAAGAATGCTAATTAAGAATATTTAAGGTGAGTATTTATTCAAGTAGTCAGTTTAGCTGTCTATATTTTTTTTGATTTATGAAGTAGTGAGTTCAACTTCTCAGTTCATAGTACATCCTTGATGAATTAACTTCTTATTGAAATCTTATGCTTCCTTTGCAAAAACAAATATTCCACTCTAGAGGAAGAGACAAAACAGAATAATTTTTCATAACTGACCCTTAAAGTACCCAGCTGTCTCTAGACTGTGACCAGCAGATGAAAGAAAACATTTGTTAGGTCTGCATTCAGATGAATGCACAACGAGTGCTCGTGAGTGGTTGTAATTCATCATTTGTGGAACTGCTGACTGAGATAACACAAGAGGGGATGTGTTCCTAAACTGTATGACCCCACAACAGACACACATTGCTGTTTGCCTGTACAAGTAAAGGTGAATGTTCCTGCATCCAGGTTGACTGGGACAACAAAATTGAAATTGCAGCAGAGGGAATTGCAGTATGAAAAGGTCTATACAATGGGTTACAGGCAGTTATTAAAACAAGAAAGGATATTCTTCAGAAAGTAGAAACTGTGTCCACCTGAGGGAAATAGAGAAGGATTAAGAATTTTTTTTCAGGTTATATGCAAAAGCATAGTAAATCAGGAAGAAAGATATTTCAAGGATGAATTTTCTAAACTTATAAAAAATACTAATAATATATTTTTAAATACTTATATGGCTTGGAGCCTGTCTTTAAGTGAGAGGGCTAAATATTTAATTGTGACATAGAGACCATTCAGTGGTGATAAGGTCACAGTAGAAAACCAAAATTAACTATTTGGATCAGTATTCCCTATTGACGAACAAAAAGATGCTCCCAGACCAAAGCCATTTCTTATTCAGGATGAGTCAGAGGTACCATCTCAAACATGAGTATCATTAGAAAACATTTTAGAACACACTGGCATGTGAATAGCAGCAAACTACCACGACCAAATCATATTTGCTTAATAGTTCCAAGGAAATCCAATATAAAATCAGCTATCTTATGACCTGTGCTATGTAACCTCTTTCTTATATAAATATCAGTATGCAAGTAACAGAAGGTCGCAAATAAAATGTCATTTTTTTATAAAGAGCTCTATAAGAAAACACAGTTGAGTAAGTTTGATTTACAGACTAGTCAGACTTCTTTAAACTATGGGAAAGAATATAATTAATAAATGAAGCCAGGAAAATATAGCAGAGGAAGAGGCTTTCCTCATTTTTTGCAGGAAGAAGTAATGAATCTATTACAATATTTTGAGGAATTTGCAGACATGTAGGAAAGCATGATCCATCCAACACAACAGACTTCAACTACCAAAATCCTTTAGCAAAAACTCCTAAGGAAAGAAAGTTGGCAAAGAATAAGAGAAACTATCTGAAGTGATAGTAACCAATACGGTTCTGACTGTACTTTTCTCTCCTCCCTTTCTTCTTAAAAGAAGATACTGTAAGAGTACAGAAGGCACAAAAATAGACTGCGAGAATGAGAAAAATATCACATGCTATCTACACAAGAAGAAATTTCCTAGAGCTTTCTGGAAAAGCAACAGCTGTGGGATATGGCAGTGATGTATTAAGTCATGGACGGATGGTGTGCTGGTTTTGACTGGGGTAGAGTTAATGCCAGCTGGGGTTAAACCATGAGAGATGGTAAGTGAGAATTGTGTATTAAGTGAAAGTATTTGACAAGCTTAAACTAGATGAGTATTTCTTTGCACAGCATATTACTGGAGGTCATTAGGAATTGCAGATGTCAAAAGGATAAAGGAGATTAAAAAGGAGCTAGGTAAATTCATGAAAGAAAGAGATTATTAATATTCCAAATTCTGGCTTCCAGTCAATGGATTGCCAGAAGCTAGGAAAGGATACCAGAGAAAATAATACCACATGCATACCTTGCATATATTCCTCCCTTCAGCATCTCCTATAAGCAAGCTAGTACCAGAGACAGGAAGTTATGCAAGACAGACCTGTGGTCAGAGACAGTACAGACATTTTTATATCTAGTTCTACCATGAACTCACAAAACAGGGCAAGAAAACTTTGTATTCTTCCATGGGTCAGGCTATTTTGAGACCCCTTTTTGTAGACAAAATAATCTTGGCACCCAAAGACAGACTGTCAGGGCAACAACTTCTCTATTCTTCAGCATTTCCTATTTTGACACATGGGAAGAAGCATAAGTGCTGGCAAACCATTGCTAGAACTGGGTGCATCATGAAAAACTCATCTGTGAAGTTGTTCAGTGCATTAGTCTTTCAATTCCTTAGCATCCTTGTTTACAGTTCTGTGAGCCTTCAGAGTACTTTTTTTTAGATAAAGGGTTGTGAAGTATTTTTGTGTGTGTGCAAATATGGGAAGTTGTATTCAAAACTCTATAAAAATACTGAAAACACACAGAAAGCCACACAAAATATTTGGCAGTGAAGTTGACGTATTACAGTCGTGTAATAAATATCAAAACAAAAACAACAAAATAATTCAACAACCACCAATCCTTCTGTTACCCTTTGCTGAGGGAAAAGTAGCTACACTTATTTCTGATATATGAGATGATACATACCAAATACAGGAAAAGAATAGTTGGAATTTTCAAGTGGTCTGTTGACTTTTATGTTCCTGTGTTTTTTGATTCTGTCTTTGCAGTGTCTGTAAAGGGGTTCAATTTCCAGAAGAAGTTGAACATAATTCTGAGAATTAGGTCTGAGTCTGGGCATTCAACTCAGCCCAACCTAGCAGCTTCTGACAAGTTATACTGTTCATCTTTATCATAAAAGAGGGAAAAAGACATAAAATTTCCTGAGCTTGTTACCATCTTTTATGCTGTATTCCCCAAAGCTTTTACAGTCCTCTGAGTGAAGTGGACACTATCCTGCAGGAATTGCTCATAATTTCACCAAGTCACACACCTAATGAACCAATTACACACTACAAAGACTAAATAATACATCCTGAATGTCAAATACTTAAAAACTCTTCCTCAAATGGGTAGAAAATTAATTTGTAAAAACATTTAAGTGAGACATTTATGAAGAAATAATTTTCAGAGGGACTGTAGTCAACAGTTCTACATTTTGAATATGGCCTTACTTCATGATTACCTCTTGAGGCCAGTTTGAGAGAGAAGACACGACTAACACAAGTGACAGTATCAGACAGTATCATGTTTTATGAGTAGATGAACAGATTATGGTTAGAACAACCAATTCACAGGTCAAATGCATTATTTGCTCCCAACTAGATTGCAAAATACCCAGCCAGCAGTCTTCAGCTAAAGAACAGCTGTTATAAATATGGCTAATCAGTAAACAGTGTTGTCCTTCCTTCTAGGTATTTTTTAGCTTTTTATTTTTAAAAAGATACCTCCAAACCAGAAATTCTATGTGTAGCTTGTTCTGGTTTGTTTTGTTTAAGTAGAATTTGGATATTCCTTAGAAGGCAGATACCTTCCACGCACAATGCTCTGGTCAAAACTAATTTCCCAAGAAATAGTATGATATAATTTTTTAACTAGCCATACTTACAGAGCCTCCTGTTGAAGGTCTCAGGCAAAATTAGATTCCCAAATATCATACGCAGTAGGAACATCAGTGTCCGTTTCCCACTTAGCAAAATAAGCCAAGCAAAATTCTCAGGAAAATAAACTTAGAGCCTTCAGTATAACAGATCTGCCAAGGGTGTTTGCCAAAAGACCAGATGCTCTGGCTAGGAAACAGATATAATTTACAGTACTTGCCAGTATTTTCTGGTTGATTTTCTTTCCACCTAACAGAGAAGAGTGAGATTTCAAATATTTGCTTGTGTTAGAACAGAAACTTTTAAACAGTCATAAAAATATTTAGAACACAATGCTTTCTTAATAGAAAAATCTTAATAGAAATATATTTTAAGATTCATGTCAGCTGGAAAATAAACAGCTCAGCTAATTAGCTTTACTGTACAGTTAAATTTGTGCAGTATGATATTGAGGACATCCATATCAACAATTAGCAAATCCTTTGTGATTTATATAGATAACTGTCAAAAGGACAAAGATGTTTGTGTTTTCAAAATAGTGACATTTTGATCAAACACTTTATGCAACATGGAATAGTATGCTTATTTGGCTTTTATACGCCAATACTCTGTGTTCTGTGAACATGGCTCCTCATTTAAAAGAAAAAAAAACATTACTTGAATGTATCCCTTACAAGGCACAATGATTAAATGCAGGGCAGAGTTCTGTTATGTTTAATTTTCCTCATTCAAAACTTCCACTGAAGCAAACCCTGTGTAGACATATTCTATGTACAATTCTATCATAGGGATAATTTATTCTACAGGAAAATGTGTCTGTAGAAAGATTACAGAAACCAGTGACATAAACAGTGAAAGAAGAAATGTTTTCTTGTATATATTTTCTTTGATACAAATTTCTGGCACTGCAAATCAAATGCTATTCAAATTAAGAGCAAAAATTATTATGGTAAGCATGTAAGTAGAAATTGCAGAGTATGTCCAATGTGATAAATTCATCCCACTGCTTTATCAGAGAATACAATTCTATAGGCAACCCAGTTAAAGTTGCCATAACAACACGATAGAACAGCTCATGGTATAGAGTGTCAAATATAATCAATTAGAAAGAAATCCTTCAAGTATTTGGAAGTCCTTTTGTGTCCTATATGTTTTAGGCTTTGGCATATTTTCCCTTCAAATGTAGTAAAAAATCCTCAGTAATTTGCCTGTTAAACTCAGTAAAGATATTTCTCCTCAAAGAAAGGCAATGCAATTTTTAATCCAGAAAAAGGCCAGAAATTGGTTCATCCTTAGTACAGTCTTTAATATTATCAAGAAATAAGTAAGTGGCTCATATTCACAGAAAAAAAGCTACCTTACATAAATTGCTACTCATCCCTGGAAGAGTACAAGATCCTTCTTGTTTTAGAAAGACTGAGAAACAGGAGTGGTTAATTAAGGAGAAATACATCCAACTCCAGTGGAAATGCCCAGAATACAATCTTTTAGTCCAGACAAAATTTGTATAGGCTTCCTTTTCTTAAACCAACCATTTAAATTATTGGAAAATTTCTGATAGCCTATATATGCGAGCTTGCTGGATATAATACATCTAAGTTCTCCCTTAAAACCCCACATCCATCATATCGGAGCAGAGTGCAGCTGGAGCAGGGGTGTCTCATCGCCTTACTGTGTACAAGAAGCACAGCCTTGGCTTCCTCAAGATCACTGTGCAAAACAAAAGCACATGCTGTTATACTTCTGCCCTTAGTCTAGCTCATTTCTGTCTTGTAAACAGTTGATAATGAGTAGCACCTATTCCGGGAGCCTTCAGGACCAAGAGAGTGTTGGCTTTCACCTCATTCAGACTTTCAAAAAGGTTTTCCTCCAACTTGAAGAGAGCAGATACAACACTCAGTGCCTCACCTGGCCCAGGCCTGTTTGTCTTGCTAGAGAGCAGGAACCCTAGCAGAAGGCTTTCAATGTCCGCACACTGTTGGCAGATGTTGGCACCTCACCAATCTGGGGGTAAGGGGCTCAGGCAAGTCTCTCTGATACATGCCTGAGGGCTTAAGGTGCATGGCAGCCTCTGTACATGATCTACCTATGCCTGAGTGGTGACAGATGCTTTTACTGATTTCTTTATCAGGACCCCTTCATCCTTACATGAAGCACAAACCTCTTACCCGGCTCTACTGTTACATAAAACTGGTAAAAACAGTACTTAAGACCACAGCAGCAATAGTCTCATAGAGGATGGTTAGGGTAGTGGCCAGGGAGGAAGAGGAGAAGGAGCTGACAACAAAATAGTCGATAACATCCCTAAATGACCAAACTTTTGCACCCATCTGGAGACTCAGCTTAAAAAAATCTCTCGTGTGTCTAAGAGCAACAGTTACCAAGATGTAACCTCTTTTGGATTCTTTTTTTTTATTTATTTCAGTAATTACAGGCATTTTTCTTGATCATAAAATGATTACTGAATTAATAAACTCTTTCAAGAAAACAAGCTCTTACGAGTAATAGTACAATTCAGTATTTATGAAGAGCTGATCTTCTGAAAGTAAAGAAATATAGTAATCAGTAAAAACATCTGTCACCACTCAACCGTGGATGAATTATGAATTTTTTAGGAATGGGAATATTCTTTGAAATTGAAAGACATCTAACCATTATACTTTTGAGGAATTTGCCTTTCTTCTCTCTTGCTGAGAAAAACTCCAAAAGCTCCATAGAATCAATCTGCAAATCCTTTGTTGTTGCTGTTGTGGACTATACACAAAACAAATTAAATAGAAAAATAATGAGAAGGTCTTACTGTTTAATTTTGGATGACATTAAAAAAAACCACCAGCAGGAGATTTGCAAGTAAAGAATGTTCCTTGCCTAAAAGCATGTTCATAGGCAAAGGACTGCAGGATAACTGTTACTGATGAGAGCTTTGCTCTTTAGGAAAAGAACCCTATGGTAATATGATTATACTAGAAAAGCCTACAACATTTAAATGTGAAAATAAGGAAAACTAACAAATTGACTAAGAAACTAATTTGCAGTCATGATTTCTGCAGCTCCCAAAAGCATCGTTGTACCATGATTGAAGGATCATCGTCATACTCTACTATTTATATATAATTTATAATTTTTTTACTAGACAGCTATGTAGTAGAAATTTTCCAGTTGTTAGTCCAAACTTTTGTTCTCTCAGTTCATGCTTCAGGCACTGAAGAATTTTACTGTTTTTTAAAGAAAGAAGAGACTTCATAAATATGAAAAAATTGCAGCCTCAAATACCCTCTCTGATTTGTTAAAGTGACCTTTTGGCAGTAGTAATCAGGGAATTGTCTGTTAGCTGTGTCTATACTAATAGACTAAGCGTGCCCAGCAATGTCACTCTTTGTCATTGAGGTCAATGCATGTACCAAGTCCATTTGTAGATTTAATCTAAGAAACCTTCAAAACAGTGTGACTTCATGCAGTCTTCCTTTTGGATGGGCCTCATATAGTTCTAATTTCTGTAGAAAAATGCTAGTTGAAATAAACTAAAGTGATGGCACAGACCATTGTAGCAATTTTACTGTACCAGAAATTGAGTTCCTGCACTGGAAGACTTTTCATGGCATGGTTTATTTTTCTGGCCTGGATGAAGCCCATCAATCTTTGACCCACAACCCCACTTTGCCATCTGTTCTTTTTCTTCTAAAGTGGACAAAGCAAGTAGTTTAGTAGGGCAAGCCATCCTGTTTAAGCACCTTTAAATTTACTCTCCTGTCATACTCATTTTGAGGAGGTTCTTTGGTTCAGATGAAGGGAAGGTTGTGGGTTTGAGTGTCTAGCCATTTCTACCAATATTCCTTCATTGTTTTTTGATTACTAATAGAATAGCATGGAGATCTTCTAGTACTGTGTACTGCATATTTTGTGATTTATAACCAGTCATCCCCCTGACAAAGCATTTTTTCCTGCTGCAAACTGAAATGCATATAGAAACGATAATCACTATGATTGATGCATTTGAGGGGTTGATCTACTCACTAAGAGTGTTGACAGGCTTCAGAGCTTTCACTGCATTCAGCCCCTTTGCCATGAATGGTTTCAACCCCCAGCTTAGAGCATGCCTTATAGATTCCGGACTCCTAGGAGAGAACAGCAGAAAATCATACACTTCAAAGGTCCTGACTGACTGAAGGTTCCAGCTTCATCGCCTTGTCTAGGTGGAGATTATTCTGGGCAAGATCAAAGGTGAAATTTGAACTGCTAAACAAAACATTTTTCTGGAAGAAACCTTAATGTCCACTGAAGAAGAAACCTCGTTCAGGCTCAGTGTTGGATTTGAAATCAAGATTTTCTTAATGGGTCAATAAAACTCACATTTGAATTTTGCTGTATTTACAGCATTTGATTTTTTTTGCCTTGGTGTCACAAAATGTATGCATGATGCTTCAAGAGAAAACTAACCCTTTCCAAAAGCATTAACCCCTATGTACAATAACACTACTGGTTTGCCTCTTTTTTTTCCCTAAGTTTATAGAATCATAGAATCATCTAGGTTGGAAAAGACCTTTAAGATCATTGCATCCAACCACAAACCTAACACTGCCAAGTCCACCACTAAACCATGTCCCTAAGTGCCACATCTACACACCTTTTAAATCCCTCCAGGGATGGTGACTCCACTGCTTCCCTGGGCAGCCAGTTCCAAGGCTTGACAACCCTTTCAGTGTAGAAATTTTTCCTAATAACCAATCTAAACGTCCTTTGCCGCAACCTCTCGTCCTATCACTTGTTGCTTGGGAGAAGAGACCGACCCCCACCTCACTACAACCTCCTTTCAGGTAGTTGTAGAGAGTGATAAGGTCTCCCCTCAGCCTCCTTTTCTCCAGGATAAACAGCCCCAGTTCCCTCAGCCGCTCCTCATAAGACTTGTGCTCCAGGCCCCTCACCAACTTGGTTGCCCTTCTCTGGACACGCTCCAGCACCTCAATGTCTTTCCTGTAGTAAGGGGCACAAAACTGGACACAGGACTCGAGGGGCGGCCTCACCAGTTCTGAGTACAGGGGAACAATCACCTCCCTGCTCCTGCTGGCCACACTACTTCTGATGCAGGCTAGGATGCCGTTGGCCTTCTTGGCCACCTGGGCACACTGCTAGCTCATATTCAGGTGGCTGTTGACCAACACCCCCAGGTCCTTTTCTGCCGGGCAGCTTTCCAGCCACTCTTCCCCAAGCCTGCAGCGCTGCATGGGGTTGCTGTGACCCAAGTGCAGGACCCGGCACCTGGCCTTGTTGAACCTCATACAACTGGCCTCAGCCCATTGATCCAGCCTGTCCAGATCCCTCTGTAGAGCCTTCCTACCCTCGAGCAGATCAACACTCCTGCCCAACTTGGTGTTGTCTGCAAACTTGCTGAAGGTGCACTCGATCCCCTCATCCAGATCGTTGATAAAGACATTAAACAGAACTGGCCCCAATACTGAGCCCTGGGGAACAGCACTTGTGACCAGCCACCAACTGGATTTAAATCCATTCACCACAACTCTTTGGGCCCGGCCATCCAGCCAGTTTTTTACCCAGCTATGAGTATCCCTGTCCAAGCCATGGGCAGCCAGTTTCTCCAGGAGAATGCTGTGGGAAACGCTGTCAAAGGCTTTGCTAAGGTCCAGGTAAACAACATGCACAGCCTTTCCTGTATCCACTAAGCAGGTCACCTTGTGGTAGAAGGAGATCAGGTCAGTCCAGCAGGACCTCCTTTCATAAACCCCTGCTGACTGGGCCTGATCACCTGGTAGTCCTGCACATGCCGTGTGATGGCACTCAAGATGATCTGCTCCATAACCTTCCCTGGCACTGAGGTCAGACTGACAGGCCAGTAGTTCCCTGGATACTGCTTCTGGCCTTTCTCCTAGATGGGCATCTCATTTGCTAACCTCCAGTCCACTGGGAGCTCCCTGATTAGCCAGGACTGCTGATAAATGAAGGAAAGTGGCTTGGTGAGCATTCCACCAGATCCCTCAGTGCTCTGGGTGGATCCCATCCAGCTCCGTAGACTTGTGTGTGTTTAAGCGGTGTAGCAGGTCACTAACCGTTTCCCCCATGGATTATGGGGGCTTCATTCTGCTCCCATTCCCTGTCTTCCAGCTCAGGGGGCTGCATACCCTGAGAACAAGTGGTCTTACTATTAAAGACTGAGGCAAGGAAGGCATTTGTAGCAATGACAAGTGAATATAGAGAAGTAGGTGCTGAAAATTGAAACTGAATTGAAAAAATAAATACTAAATCTTCAGATAAATCTAATTTGGAAATGTCTATTGTCAACAATACTTCAGGACAGAGTAAATTCTCTTTATCAGGGAACTTGACACACTAGCTGTTACTGAAAGCTACTTATAGGAAGGGTTAATAGCCCTTAGAGACAACCTGCACATCAGGTAAGTAGTTGTCAGTCTTCATGAAGCTCTGGGAATGTGAAAATAAATACACCTACTTCTAAATTAATCAGTCTTTACAAACTGTGCTATACTGCTTCTTATTACACCTTTACCTTGTGCTATCTTATGTGAACCATGGGAAAAACAGAGCTACTGCAAGTTAACTTGCACACTTTTATCAAGTCAGCCCTAAACAAAGGAGTAGAATGAGGATTTCAGTTAGTTTCTTGGTTTCACTTTCATATCTCTGGCTTTCTTAACACTTTTTCAGGGAAATCTGAGTAAGCTTAACAAGGTTCCTAAATTTGAAAATATGGTTCGAGGGCAGCAATTTGAGCTGTGAGCTCTACTCTACTCTTGCGAGATTTGCCTTTTATGGTATCAGCTGTTCAAGACATAATAGGCATCCTGTTTGAATCTGATACTGTTTCATCTAATCTAAGAAAAAAAAAGATTATTCCTTTGATTAGAAGAATGTTCTTCAGCAAGAATGAAAGTCTAGGTAACAGTAATGGTTAACAAATTACTAAAACTGCCCAAAGTGTAGTTCATTATGATCTGTGGAGCATCTTCAACTCGATGGTGGTTCTCTAGGAGGAAAATGTGCTGAAGGAATACAGTATAGGAATAATTTTTATACAGTTACTTAGATATTACTGAGAAATTTTTAATGGAACATCTTTTAGTACTAGTAAGTATTTAGGTTCATCATAAATTTCCTCATCAAAAATAGGTTAAGTATAAATTGAAAATACCAATTAATTTATTTCAAGTGTGTACTTGGTTTCAAACATATGCTGGACTACAGATGAATTGATGAATTTTTGATCAAATAAATTCCACCATCTTAATTATTTTCAGCATAATTTTTACTGGAAGGCTTCCTTTGAGTATAAAGAGTGTCTGTTAATTGTCTTGATTAGCGGAATGTAATTTCTACTGCAAAATTTTTACTTGTTAATATACAACACCTAGAGCTTTAATGAGCTGCTTGTGATTTCACTGGAACCATGGTAATTAATCATGTCTAAGAATCAATATCTTGTATCAGCAGAAATAAAAAAAAAAAAACAAAAAAGAAACCTAGATATTTCATGAAGTGTCAATAGTGTAAAGAAAGTAATTAATGGCTATCTTTATTAAAACATACTTAGTCAAGTATTCTTTAAAAAGTTTTATTGATTTGATTACAGCAACAGTATAAAAATTAAAAACCTAAGGGTTTTTAGAGTATAACATGACAATATTATAGGTTGTCTAATCATTTTCATTGTTAACCCCAACTTACTGTAAGAATATTGCTGTTATAAGGGCCAAGATTTAATGATACCTGCTGGTTATATTGCAAAGGCCAGGGTAAAAAGTCAATCTCATGTTGCTTGGGACTGCAAAACTTCTTTGGCAGGAAAAATGTTTGCTGTTTTTCCAGCTGGCAGAAGCCAACAGACATTGCTTGTCCTAGACTGTTGATTTACAAGACAATAATTGAATGAAAACCAGGACACATAGCGACCTTTTATTCTGCAACAGCACTGCCTGATATTTCATTTCATTCTGTGAAGAATTGAAGTTCAAGAGCTGTAATGAGCCAAACTTCAGAATTACAGAGTATATTTTATTTTTTTGTCAGAATAAAAAAATGTGTAGTTTTCATTAGTCCTGACAGGAACACAGTGGTTTTACTACTATACACCATGAATAATACACTCAATGAAGATTTGAAATGTATCTCCTACTTAGGGATTTGAAAACTGCTCCACCTGATATCCTGGAGATTAAACTGCTGCATTTGATGCCTTGCATGCCTCTTGCATACATTCGTGGAATATATATAGGGCATTTAAGAAGTTGAGGCCTGATCCTTCAAAGGTACACACATACAGTTTAGCTCTCAAGCCCATGAGAATAACTATTCCATGCTCAAAGTGTGACTGTATGCATTTTTTAGATTTAAATTTTGTCACAACCTGTGTTGGACAGACCAGGGAGGGGCTGTGGTGAGTTTAGAATTCCCTCGGGCTAAGTTAAGGTGAAGTGACCCAAATGATCAGTTGAACGTTTTATTTACGGCAGAAGCAGCCTGAACTTGGAAGGCGTAACAGTAGGTGGCAGGGTTTCTTACAACAAGAATTAGCATGAAACTATGTTAGTAAACTGTATAGCACGTGTTAACCATACGTATCAATTCAGGGAAGAAAATAAGGAGGCCCCTCCTGCTGGGTCAGGAGGTTCAGAGAGGACCCCCTTGCTTTCTAGACTCCTTCTCAGAGAGGAGTCCAGGGGCAGCTGGATCTGCTCCTAGTCCCAGACTTGGTCAATGGTTTTATGTTTTAAAGGCATGAGGTGTAGGGATTATGGGAAAAAAAAGAAAGAGAGAAGACAAAAGAGAAAGAATTCACCAGCCCTGGGTCCAGCATCGGTCCAGCCAGCCTCAAGGTCCAGTTCCAGAGGACGCATGGATGGGGGGGCTTCGATTCATGTCCTTTTATAAGCTCCTTGCCCCTCCTTTGGGCGGGCACTCGAATCATCAGGCTAATTAGGTGCCATGCACGGTTTGTGCTTTCAGGACCTTCGGGAAATGGGTCAGTGGCCTTGGGGGTCTTTTGGGGAGTAGCTTCTCCCTCCCTGCAGGCGTGACCATTGTTTGATCTTTGGCCATGCATGGTGAGCAGAGCCCATGTGAGTAAAGTCACGTTAGTTTAGCCTTGAGAATAACATTTGGTATTATAACTATTATTCCTAGAAACAGACACTCTGATGAAGTCAGAAATATTTGAGTATATATGTTTGATTGTAAAAGGTCAATTTTTCTTAAGGAGAAAATTGGCTCAATACTAGTCATCAGCACCTGAATAATCTTTTCAGAAGATTCCAGCATCCTAGCGTTCATGGACAGAGATTGTTTACCTACACCTCATCTCTGTATTTTCAAACTGTGTATAGCACTTCCATGAAACTATTGTTTATATTAAACATCTTCACATAAAAGTCTGCCAGATCATGTGATCAACTTGTTACTTCCCAGCCTATCTTGACAAAACAGATGAGTTTTGCTATACATGTCCTGAACATCAGAGGAGGGCTTAATCCACTAAAGACAGAGCAAAGGAGGAAAAGAGAGCAAAAGTTAACATCCAAAAACGAGAGGCAGGCTCTATCAGAATCAGTCAGCCACATTTTCTACATTATGTGGTGGGGAGGAAGAATATCACAAGGTAGATGTTATGTGTGAAAATTGCAAAGAGAGGAAAGGAGATTTAAAATGGTTACTACGCTGTCAGAGGAGTACGCGTAGGAGGAAGAGGGGAGGAACTGCAGACCGAGACACCTCCTGATGAAGCCAAGATCAGAGAGGAAAGTCAGAATAGCAAATATTACAGGATATAGCCTGCTCGAATTGCTAAGCCTTGAAATTTCTGCTTGCAATAAAGGAAAGGAAGATGCTAGACTAGTATCTCTTGGAGGCTTGGACTGAACAGAAGTATCCATGGCTGCGGATACAGAAAATGGGACTCTGTGCACGCTCGATCTAGCTTTTAGAGAGGAAAGGGGATTCTAGGGAAGAATTACTAAAACTGTTAAGGAGGCAAGATGTTGCCAAACAAAATTTAGGATTGTATCTCCAGTTTTGCTGGCCCTGTAGTCATATTTATAATCCAAAAACTAGAATCTACTTTTATGTCTTGCTAAAGGCAAACTTTGTCTGTCTAGTATTGGAGGGAAGGCCATTTGAAAAGAACCAATTTAGTGTCCTCTCTCCCTTGCAGGTAACAAATAATCCAAATAAGACAAGATGAATAAGCACTGAAATAAACCTGACCCCAAGATCCTCTGGTGGACCTAGAAACTGGATAGTGCCACCTCTAGACACCACTGGAATAGATGGTGTCACTGATTGTCATTTAAAATATTCCTATATAATCATAATGGTTCCAAGCTCCTGGGGGTAGGAATTTTCTCCATTGGTGCTCTGTGGGCTTAAGGCAGGGACACTTCTGTGGTGAAAACCAGTTCTGGCATTTTATTTACCTGATATTTATGTGAATACAAAATAAACCAATTCTGATGGCTTGCCATGAGAAAGAAACACAGGACTTTTTTTCTTTCTTCATAGAAGAAAGGCTAACGAAAAGGAGTATTTGCCTTAAAGCCTCATTGAAGAGCCTCAGCGCAGAGCTGTTCTTTCAGAAACAAGCTAATAGCTGAGACCAGGAGCGCCAGCACAGATGTGGGGCTGGGGCTGGTGGGGGCCATTCTCCCAAAGTACACCGCGTCAAAGCTTCACCACATTTGGTTCGGTGAAGCATGTTTTCTCAGGCAATCACTTACTATGATCCTCCTACTTCTGCATGAGCATGTGAGAAACGGGTTAAGATCCCTGTCCACCCTGGCTCAGAACAGCCTGAGATGACAACCTGCACCTTGGGGCAGAGAGGGCAAGGACTGGGAGCTGGCTTTCCGGCAGCACAGAGCTCTACATGGTGTGCACTTTCCCCAAAGTGCATGTTTTGATCTGGAGAGAGACATTTTGACACAGTCTGCTTTTGAGAACACACTGCAAAGGGCTTTGTTTCATTCGAGTGCAGAATGATAAAAGACTTCAGCACATTGAATAGTGTCAGAAAATGAGCTTTCCAACCTCTAGTCAAGCTTCCCTCATCCCACTTTGGCCTGCTCCATTCAGGTGAAATTATTTTGAACACATACTTCCAGGAAAGCACAAAATGTAACAAACACTTCACAATATATGGTATTCTGTTCAGCATCATTATGCTGTACGGCTTCCTGTTTTCAGTGTTAATTTTACATGTTTTATTTTTTTGTGGGATGACTTAAATTAAATTGAAATACAATATAAGAATTAAAAACCACATTACCTCTGGTGACAACATCTAAGTTTTCCTTATATTTTTATTCTTTCTCTGATCTACCCAAATATTTCCTCAAAGCACTGTAAAGGGTCCTTTCTCAGTCACTCACAATACTGAGATCTTAACCTGACCTAATTACAAAATTTGGCATGTGCCAGCCAACATATATTATAAATACTTATTTATGTACTTTCCTACGTTTGTTGTTTGTTTTCTTTTCCTTAATGTTTTAAAGGTCTGTCCATTGTCTAGACCCAACAGCCAAGGATCTGATTCTCTTAAAATCTTTCTTGCTTCTGACCTTTTTCATGACCTTGTCAAGTTACTTGTCCAGTCAATTCTTTGTTTACAAGTCCGAAGGACTATCATTATCTACTCATAGTGAGCTAACACTTACGTTGCTTGTAAAGAGTATTGGGCTTTCATAGATAAAAGAAGCTGTACAAATACTATCACTGTCTTTGTAGAATACCCCTAGGAGGGTTTTTTTTAAAAAGCCTTTGGAACTATCATGTAGATAAATATATCCATAAAATAACCCTATCATGTTAAAAAGTTCATTTAGCATTTACAACTGTAAAGTTTTTGTCTATGTTGTGTTATTCTTCTTTGTCTTTGTTTATTTTCCTAAGTTTTCATCTGCTGAAGCTGCATAGCTTACCCTGAAATGCCTGTTGGAAGAAAGACTTAGGACACTAGCAGATCTGGTGGAGTCCTTTTTAAATTACATATTCTGGTGAGCAGTTTGGATACATAAATCAGGTTTGGTTTCAACAGGTGATAATAGGTGTTCCTACTGGTTTATTACAGTTCAGTTTATGAAATTTTCTTTCCTTTTTAGACACACCCATGTCTCTCTCTAATTACCTGCACGAAGCTTCCCAGAGACCTTGTGGTAGACTTAATGTTTCCTCACATTCTTCCTAATGATAAGAATCTGCAAGAAGAAAACATTTAGGAACATTTGCTTGTTTATTTTTATGGCTGTTGAGGTTTTGACTCCAGTGTATATTACACTTGCTTGTTTACACTTACAAACTTTTTCTACAGCTCTAGTGCGGATACTGCTTCTCAGAACTGACCTCTCTTCTGTAATTGCCCATGCTACAGTGTTTTATTTTAAGCATGTCAGAAACAAGGGTCCACAGCCTTATGCAAAATTTGTCTTATTCTGAGCGTTATCTTTCTCAGAAAACTGCATTGTAGGTTGTCCTTGTAATATTGGATAGCATAATTACTGTCAGATTTGGAAGATGATTGGCTGAGATTTATTCTTCATATTATGAGTAATCGATGTTCAACAATTTAATGAAGTTTAAGTGATTTCTTTAGTTAGCTATATCCCCTGAACAGGCACAAATACTGTTATAGTTATTACAGGAAAGTGTATTTGAATAAACCAAACAAGTCATAAATTAATTAACTTTATTAAATAATCAAAGTTAGCACTCACCAAACTAGGTTTTAATAAATTAGGAAAAAGAGGAATAATGGAAGTGATGCAGTGTCATTTTTGGGAAAAGCTCTGAAAAGTCATCTCACTAATTTGCATATTCATTACTAGCTACATGTATACAGTATATAGAATACATGATCCACAAAAACCTCAGGGTACTGTAGTCTGTTGGTTACTCTCACTTCATTAACATAACAGAATTTAATTCTGTTTACTTAACCTTAATGCTAACATGTCCTTATTACAGAGGACTCCTCTTCATGTAATTGAAGTATCTATACCTTTTGATCTCCTATCTGAACTACAACTTCATAATATTTTATCTATTAAAAAAAGATGAAGTTTCTTTTATTATCTCAAACTCTGGTTTGACTTACAGCCTTACACCCTACCCTCTTTGCTTTCTAGGATTTCTTATCCTATTTCTTACCTAGTAGGGGTAATTCACCTTTCCTATTTATTCCTCATAAAAGCTTCATTTTTGCTCTCCTGAATAAGCAGTCGTTTGTCACTGGCCTCATTTTCATCAAATCTTATAGAGAAAAGTAACCAAATGATTCCTTCACCAACAATTCTTTATCACAGAGCTCAATTTGTAGTGATAGACACCTGGTATATCAACCTGAGTGACAATTAAGCTAAAAAAACAAAGGTCCCTGAAGAAAGAATGCTAACGCTTTACCTTTCCATATGCCAATATGTGTTCTTTTCATCAATAAATAGGTTTAAACACATTTATTTTGTTTCACTGTCCTTACTACTGAATTCTAAGTGAAGACACTAATTTCTATTTTCAAAGGGATTTATATCATTAGAGTCACTCATTTCATTTGGGGAAGTGTTCTCATCTACTTTCAAAGTGACATTTGGGTGACATTTAAGTTACTGAGTCAGTAGAACAGATTTTTTTTTTTCTTTTCCTTTGAATTGAATTTTGTAAAACACCTATCTGGAAAAAAAAATTTAAAAAGGAAGAAAGGTGAAAATAGACTTTGTCCAGTTCATTTGAAAAAATACTGCTTTTTTTGCTATCAGAAACTTTAAGTTTGTTCTGTTTTCATAACAACTTTAGCTGATAAGACTTAGGTCCAAATTCAACCCTGACATAACAGGGTATTTTTGTCACACTAACACCAACAAATTTGAACACCACCACTTTAAAGCACTTTTAGTTTGATCTGCTCAGGTTACCTGACATAATACCCAACACACTTTTTAATGAGAGTGACATAGGAGGTATTTGCTAACTGGTAGGTGGGAGGCAAGTGGCAGAAAACTTCCACAGAGACTATCCTAAAAGGTCAGGGTTTAGCACTTATGACTGTGAAATCAAATCCTAGCCAGATGCCTTCTGGGTGCTCAAGCCCTTACTTCCAAAAGCTTCATCCTTTTGCTTAACGTTGGAAGCATTGAAGTCTTCGCCTGTGAAGTTATCTGAATACCTGCGCTCAGCTTTTTGCACACACTCAAGGCGCAGAGAGTTTGAGCACTGGGCAAGCCTGGCTTAGTAAGAAAGAGCCACCCGTTGCCTTCTGTCTGCAGTGGCAGCCATGCTGGGAGTCTCACAGCACACCGGTCTGGATGAAACCTCGCGGGGCTGGGCTCTCCTGCCTGCCCTGCTCTCTGTTAGACCTACGACACTGGAGGTCTACCTCACCCCATCTCCTGGGAAGGACTAAAGGCTGTAGCTCCTGCTTCCTCAGGACTGTTGTAACCACAGGGTATCCCTGGGACAGGGGGCTATTCTGCAGCTTTTCTTTTAGCTGCATTATTTTAATCTGTTCATAAAGCACAAATCTTCAGCCCATTGGTCATGGCATTCTCTGGAGGGTCAGGCCTTGCTCCAGTTAAAAAGCTCAGGAAATATAATGTCAGGAACGGAGCTGCCTTCGTCTTCTTCAGTGAGAAAGAGCAAAGCAAAAATGTACAAACCACTAAATTAGGATGTCATTACACGCAAAATGAAAATCATGCCAGTGTCACTTGGGATGTCAGTCTCTGAAACTATTTGTTAACAAACTGTTCATCTAACCATAAACCTCACATCTAGCTACAGCTTAGGAGAGAAGACGACCTTCTCTCTTTTTTTTTTTTTTCCCCCTACTTCTAGCCCGCTTCTGCTTGAGATTTATTAGGCTGAAATGCTAGTATTTTCTAGACTAACTTTTTCTCTTATGTTATTGTGGAAGAAATGCTCTCCTATTCTGCTATCTAGTTGCTGCCAAAAATATGTTTGCTGAAGAAACACTATTGTAATTCAAAAGGGTGAGGAATTGCATGCTTTCTTTCCTTTTCCACTTGTACTAAATGCCAGGGAATATCAAGCAGTGGATAGGAAAGGATGTTACCGCTTGTGCAGCTTGGTTTTCCTGCATTTAACTGGATGCTCCTTTTGACGTGTCTTCAGATGCTACTTTCATTTTTTTTATAAAGTTTATTACCTTAATAAATGAGTCAAAATATCTATAGGTGGGTTGCCAAGCAAGAGAATCTGTCTTGCTGTTGGACTCCCATTAGAAAATAGATATGTATAGAAAATAAGTTATGTTATAAATACCATCAGTGAGATTACGGCACAGATGGGAGGGAGGCAGAACTCAGAATGTATACCATCTGCTGTGAATTCTCTGAGATTATTAAAAACAGAAACAATAAATAAAGTACCCTCGAAGTTATTATCAAGCCACGTACCTTCCTCTCAGTCATGACCGTCTGAATATCCACAACAACCATCTCCAGTCCCTACCATCTCTAGTTCAGACATGGTTCTTCCTACTTGTTTGAAGTAACAAACTTGAATATGGCAATAATTAGCCCAAAAAGTGGGCCTGATAAAAGCAAGAGAGCTAGATGAAAGACCATGGGAAAAACTGAGGCTTGAAACTAATGTGATTACCAGAACCTTGTTAATGGCCACAGTAATTGTCTGTATGTCAACTCAAAGCAAGACATTAATTTTCCAATAAATTACCTGTACCCACTCTGTCACATATATCTACACAGCCACACATTTTACATATACATATTTCTCTAGAGTAAGACAAGAGGTTTATTTAAACAGAAAAGAAACTGGGAAGTACACTAGGTAACAAGATTATTAAGGATCTCTTTTTTTTGCTTTGAAACACTTTATTTTAGTTTTGCACAATGTGACATTTGTAAAAGGCAGGAAAGTTAAAAAAAAAAAATCTACTTACAATTCCACCATATTTTCAAGCTGCAAACTAGCAATTAGGGACAAAAAGCTGTAGACACAGGCAGGACTGAATGATTTATTCATTGACAGGCAATGTACTTGTTAAGAGGCATTTCAAGAAAACAAAAATATCTTCAGAAACTGTGATCTCCTCCTTTTTCTTTTTTCTTCCCCCAGAGGCAGATGAAAATGAGTGACAGAGAATGGGAACAAGGTGGCAGGCCTGGATAGGTTGGCAGTGCAGCTGAAATCTTTGTCAAATTCTGGCCTAAGTGGGAAAGACTAGAACAAGTTGAGAACCAAACCTGATTCTAACTCCAGATACAAAGCAGCAGGCTTGTTGGGTAATACATCTTTCAAACCTTATCAAAACAGTAATACATTTTGCCACCGAGGATCATCATTGTTAGAAGATGCCAGACTGTATACTAAACAAAAAAGGTTTTAATGCCATTAGTATCCCATAAATAGTGGGCAATGGAAATTTAGGAGTTATTTGGGATTTAGGAACAGTTACAGCTTTCTCCAGCTGTAACCTCATAGGTATGTCTAAGCCCATAGTTGAGCTAACATCTTTCCATATAACTGATTTCTGAAGGACAAAAAGCCTCTGTAGAAAAGATCAAATTATGATCCAAATTAAATGAATGTTTATTTTGCCTGAGTTTTCCATAAAGAATTTGCAATAGAGAAAAGAAGACTGGCTTGTAGGGTTGAGTAATGAGAAATTATTGTACTTCCATGTGAGATACAAGCAGAACAGAGCTCCAGAAATTAGGTTAGCTAAATAACCTCTACCTCAAAGTATAAGTCAAAATTTTTTAATAGCATCTATACAACAGGGCTTAGGACTGTGTGACCATAATTACCCAAAGGTGACCTTAAAATATTGCTCATAGTTAGTGACTCAGAAAGACTCCTAATCTCAAATCTAAACCCCTTATTTCTGCAAAGCCTGTTGTTTACAGTCCTCCCATTGTTATACATAAATAGCTGCCCTCTGTTTTCTTTGTAACAACCTTTTGGATATTAGAAAAAATATTATGATCCCTTTCCTGGACTAACCATGTCTTTTGACTTTTCTTCTAAAATTTATATATTTGATTTTACCTACAAATACATTCTCTGAGCATATTACGGTATTTACCACCATGATGTGTAGTGGGCAATTAGTGACAATGAGAAATATGAAAGAACTGAAGAAGGGGGAAACTCTAAGCCCAGAAAGGGGTAATTAAAGGGCTGAGGGGAAGCCCCTGGACCTTGTTACAGAAGCAAAAAATTATCTTTAAACCTATCAGCAAAGACACAGACAGGTCACTTAACTCTGGAGCATCTTGATAAATGACAGCAAAAAATACCAGACTGAGGCTACTATCTGTAGGTGTAGCTTAGTCTAGAAAAGGCAATATGAAGCATAATCAACACACTGGACTGCAATCTGATATTGGAAGATCGGTTGACTTTGGCAGCTAGAGGAAAAAAATTACGCAAAATGTAACAGTACAAAGTCATGGCTATAACAACTAATAACATTCTAAGTTCTGGTCTTGCTTGCTGGAGTTAGAGTAGGAGAAAGATCTGGGTGACTTGAACTGCCATGAAAAAGAAATGTGATCCTCAGATGTCTCGCTGAAATATGTTTAGGAGCAACTGGGAAATGTTAATGTCATTGTGTAAAGACATCATAACTCTGCACCTGCTTGGGTTTACATTACACACCAGCACAGTCCCTGCGGGCAGTTGGTTGCCTCAGGTATATCAGTCAAGTACAGACCTAATCATTCTTACTTCAACATGGTTTAGTTCCCCTGAATGTCTTATGCACCAATGTTAAGCAGTCTTCTTACTTCCTTAGCACATTCCCCTTTTTAAATCCTGGTTTTTCACTCTTAAGAGTTCCAGGCAGACATTTTAATTCATTTCTCCGTCTGTCAGGACTCTCTCCCCAAAAGCATGGGACCAGTCAGGGATGAACAGCTACATACGTCTGTTGGGAATATCATCTTCAGTCAAGATTCAGTATACAGGAATATCCTGTGACTGAAAATGTTGGGAAGGTATGCACAGTTCTAGGATTATCTCCCTGTCCTGTCTCTACAGAACAACTAAATTGCAGCCTGTCTTATCTCTCAGGAGATCTACAGGAGTTAATTGGGAAGTAAAGTCTAATATATCCATTAACCTCCTGATTATAAAGGTAAATAGCATCCTTTGTTTCCTTGGTTACTTGATGTGAAATCATAAAAAAAGTATTAGATGTCTGATCTGCAATTTAATCTTTTTACATAAAACGTACAGTGGGTTTATGCAGTAATGGTAAGGTAATTAAAAAATATGGAAATAGCTTTATTACAAACTCAATTTCTCTGAGTCAGATGAAAAAAAATAATGCAACAACTAGATGTATTTGGGCCATCCGGGATAAACATTCTGCAAAAATAATTGTTCTCTTTCATCTGCAGCTAAAACTGAGACAAGCAGTGATGTCCATAGTAATTATCAGTGGGTTAGTCATCTGCAAACACCTCTGGCAATCAGAACCGAAGTTCCTAAGAACCAGTTTGAATCTCCCTTGGCTCCCTCCTTCTAGCTGGGGAAGCAGCTGCTCCAATTGCTCAAATACCTCTGGAGATGCACTGATAAGTGAACAGGAGCTACTGCAGCTGCCAATACTAGAAAGACCGTGGGGGCAACTTGATCTTCCCCAAGCAAGAACCTGGCAGCTATGTTTATTCACTCCCAGACTCTACCTGGGAGCAATTCAGCACAGGGGCCCTTCCTGCCTCTACCGGGAAATCCGGGGCCCTTCCCAGCCGTGGCCCTGCCTGCCTTCCAGAAGCCCCATGACTTGACCTGGACCGAGCTAGTTTGAGTTCACTGACCCTTTAAACAAAGTACAAACTGACCCCTTAAACACAGGTCACGCTCCAGAGTATTGTGCATTCTTGTCTAGAGTTAAAAGTGATTCTTCATGACAGATTAATAAAACATTTAGACTAAGCTGATTACATTAATCTCAGTGCCAAACCCCTACCTCATAAAGCAGCCAAGAGTATTCACATATAAAGTGCATTCCAGCTTCAGCTGCAGAACACCAGAAGGTTTGGTATACAAAACAAAGGATGAGAAGACTCATAAATCGCAGGAAAATAAACCTCTGGGAAATCATTACTATTTAAACTGCCTTTTTTTTTCTTGTAGCTATCATAAATCCTGTATACAAAAAAGAACTATTTAAATATTTGAACTGAGGTGGATTCTTAATTTATTACCATGACAATGATTAAAGTTTAAACAGCTGATAGAACCGACCAAATCTTTACTGACAGGTTTTATGGTAGAATCAAAACTTTAAACAGGGACTGATTGTTTCAGAACACTCAATGGGAACAAATAAAAACTTTTAAATTTTAATCTTCTTGTTTTACATGCTCACATAAATATTTCACATTTACATATGAAGTGCCACACTCTGAAAGATCCATACGAAGATTTTTCAGAAAAGCTGTTGCACAGGAAATGCTGGCTCCTCGCTCTGTTTTGAAATGCTTCACAGAATAAAGCTTTCACAAGCTTTTCAGCTATCACTAGTTCTAGCTGCAAGGATCAACAATCACAGTACTTTTTAAACTACTGGTTAACCATTTATGGAAATGATTGTTTGAAATATTCAATAAATGCTTTTTACACAAATTACATATATGTTTCTTTAGACCCATGTATCTGTATGAAACATCTTCATTCATCTAAAGCATGTTCTTGAAGACAGCAGCATTGGTCACTTGGGACAGGACTATCTTCAGGAAAATCAGTTATATTGGCTGGAAGCCTTTACACTGACAGATCCTAAGACTGCTGCAGGGCCCACCTGAGTAGTAAGCCAACTAACTGCTCTGTTAGACTTCAACACCTGGGCATTTATGGGCTCTGAGCTGCCCTGCCCTGCCCCGACAAGGCACAAACGTAACACCTCTGTGCTTCCACTCTGCTACTACCTGTGTAAACGTCTCACACAAGAGCAGAACTGTGCCTCGAGCAAGCAATATGCCTCATCTTTTCTGATTTGCCTAAAATAACCCTTTTTTCTTTTCCTGTCAGAGCAATTTTCTAAGCCACCTTCTCATTTGTCTTCCCTTAAGGTAGCTCAGAAGAGGTATGGAAAAGCAACTTTTCTTTTGGGAAACTAATTTTTGACTGTTCATGGAAAAAATTGCATGTTAAAGCTGAGTGTTGAGCAAACTAGGGCAATCAGCTTGTTCCTTGATTTTAAAGGGAGTTTATTCTTCAAGCAGAGAAGGAAAATGAAACACGCAGCACTGCCCTGGTGACAGAGGCAGACTGCAATACAGGATATCTGCATTTAATTCTGGGTTGTACTACCAAATTCCTCTGTGAACCTGGACAAATCATTTCCCCTTTCTCCCCTTTTTTCTTCATTATAATATGAAGTTACTCCTGGTTAATTATACTGCCAAGTTACTCCAGCACACTATCAATGTTACCTAGCCAGCCTGTCATGAATTAGAGGCATAATTTATCCCTTACTATGTACCTGCCTTGCCCCTGCTCAGCATTGGAACCCAGCCATAATCATTATCTATTAGTTTCTTGACATATTAGTTTAGAGTCCATTTCTGGTAAAAGTTTCAAAAGGCATCTCTGAGGACGACAGAAACAGCTCTTATTTTTCTGGGAATACAAAGACCTTCATCTTAGACAATAAACCTGGATCTTAATCTAAGTTTAATTATATTAGATACCAAAACTTCATCCAGTTTGTTTTCATATATTTTTTCACCGCATAAAGAGAGCGCTAAGGCTGCATAGAACATCCATATGTTTTCCCCTAAGACCTTTTTACACTATTAATGTTTCATTAGAACAAAAAAGTGTTACTCTCTTCTCTGTTATTCACATGAACACAAGTATTTTATAAAATGCTTCTTAAAGATGAAAAACCAGGTGATTGAATTATTTTCAGCAGTACTGTCAACTCTCCAGCCTGGCATTAACACCTGTGAATAAACATTAAAATTACCTCAGAAGGTTCTTTTACATACAAAATCAGTAAACATGTATTTCATATCTACATGAAAAGTGGGTTGTGTCTCAGTCATGAGAGAATAAGCTTAGTCATCTTTCTTTTTGAAGATAATGAAAATCAACACAATGCAAATTTATTTTTTTATTATTTCCAGGTATTTTTAAAAAGGACAGAAATTTTTGTGCAATTTTAAGTGAACCAATGACCTGAAACTAGCTACTAGCTCAGCTTATGGTGTTAAATAGCTGAGACAAATTTTGAGTAATAACTCCAAAGTTATCTTACAAGAAGAAAAAAAAGGGTGGGTTTTTTTTTCTAATTTCTTCTAATTTATCTTTTATGAGTAAAATGCACTTGATTTTCTTTTTTCATGAATGAGGTTTAGGTCACAGCAGAATGTTGTGGAGCCTTTAGCCCATGTAGCTAACCTATGGTCTCTCTCTATAAGCATTTTACAGCAAAATTCTTCATATCTGTTAGCCATGTAAATCAGAATTCTTAAATTCTTTCTTTGCCTCTCCTGAAAATCCTCCTCTCTCAGGAAAATAGTTCTCTTCCACACCATATACTCTCCCACAACAATGCCAATGCTCTTCTTACAAATGTATTAATACAACACAAATAGCTGAAAATAAACATGTGGGTTCTCCAAGTTTCCTCCTGCCTTCTCCAGTCAAAAGATGCTGTCAAGAAATAGCATGGGCTTAGTAATTTCTTTTCTGTGGTCCTGACATTTTCTTAAGGTTCTGAAATTAGTATCACTATTAAATACTCTCTACTAGAATTTGAGCACTCACCACATCCTACTGTGAGGGGTAATAACAATAATGATTTGAATAATCTGAATGCTCTATGGGTTTTGCTTGACTTGGTGCATGTGTGTCTTTCAGATACCTGTGGAACATTGTTGTACACACTGTGATAAATTAAATAAACAGCAATCAGATCCCAGAGTCCTTTTGGTTCAGATTCTAAGTACATTTTTGCAATATGTGCAAGAATTCATATTCAGACCAAGACATAAAGAAACCTGAAATAAATCCAGAATTATACCTAGTAAATTCTCATGATCTTCTGCTGCTGCAAATGACAGCACAATATCATTAAAGTACCTGTCTTACAGACTCTCTGTATTTTGACTGGTTTTACTGATATTATTCTTCTTTGTATTACTGATTGCCATACGAAAAATAATGGGGGGGGATGAAGAGGATGCAGTTTAATGTATTTTGAAACTTCAATAAAAATAGTCCATTGATTTTCCTTTGGTGCTGGTTGTCAGTGGAGATCCATCTGTTTGTTACTATATGAGAATACAACATTTGACTTTCTTCTTTCAGCTGCCAGGAATGAAGAACAAAGAAGCTTCCATAGCATTGTGTGCTGCCTCACTAGTGCTGTCCTGTGAAATCAGCTATTTCAAAAATCAATTGCTAGTTAAGGCTTTTCTGCCTTTTGACATCACTCTACCCAGCACTATCAAAATGTATTCTGGAAATCCTGAAGGGCTTCGATCTGCATAGTGTAGCAGATTTTTAACTTCCAGTTGCTTCTTTTATGTTCCCACAGTGTCTTTCTTCTATTGCTGTGGAATAGTTACCTCCTCACAATGCAGACGCCTCTATAATACTTGAAATCAATACCTCAACATGCAGATGGGAAGAGGGTAATTAGGTTTCATTATGTGATGGGTGAGGTAAGGTTAGCGCTTGGTGTATAGCACATATTGTATTTTCTGAGTTAAAACAGCATGGCATTTCAAAAGCAGATGAATGCTAATCAAGCATCTGCCCCGTAGGCTCTAGAGAAGAGGCAAATCCTCACCAGCCTGCCATGACACTGCTATTCTAATCTCTCCCAGTGTGACTGTGTTAGCATGATGAAGTTTCCTTTGTCCATGTCAGTACAACTAACAGAAGATCCTTTGCATCATGATGTTTCAAAGCTAGATTCTTCCCAGAAACAACTCTCCAATAGAAGAAATGCAGGTGTTGCCTTGCCTGAGATAAAGATACATAACAATAAGCAACAGCAGTTAAAAAAACCCAACAAACAACCTCCCCTCCTCCCCGCCCCCAAACTCAATCTTCCCCATCTGGAAAGATTCTAAATGGACTATAATCTAAACTGATTCTTTGAACTGGATACAATTTCTTAAAAATCATGGTAAACGAAATATATTCTTGTCCTTCTCCAGTAACAGATTTATTCTTCAATGGGTCCCACTCTACAACAGGACATATGCCCACTGGCAGATTTGAGACTCCACATCCCTGAAACATGGCCCCAAAGATACAGTTCACTCTTTCACATCCATTAAAACAGTCATTTACTACATCTTACCCTTTATGCAATTTACCACTATCTGCTTTTACCAGGAGAGACACTTTTCTATCCCATAATCTCATGACCCTTGTACCAGGAAGCTGAATTTGCCATTGATTAGCTTTTGTGCTTGTGAAACATATGGACTTAATTTGCCTTATTCTTTTCACTACGACAAAATTTATCTCATCCTCAATCAGTGGTATTCTGGGAGCTGAATAAACACTTTATTACATTAATTTACAAGATCCCTCTAAGATTTGTTTCATGAAGGATAGAAGCAAAGTAACCTTTGTAGGTTCATGATGTTGTTTGAGTTTGGTTACTCTAAAACTCTTAAGTAGAATGAATAAAACTGACCCCCCAGTTTTTGGCTTTGTTAATGACAATAAAACGTTTGCAGTGTTGGTTGAGAAGTGCTACCTTTTTTTCTGGCTAGCTCCAAATGGAGGCAGAGGCCAGCACTGCCTGAATAAACACCCTGCATAAGCATCATGAAAAGAATTTGAAGCTGTGTCAGGGAAAGGGCACTTGATAAGGAAAATATAGAGTTACAGAGCTACACTATTTTGCTGAGGAAAAGCAAATACAAAAGAGCTGTTAGTGAACAAAAGTGAACAAAACTATGTGAAAGATTAAAAAGGAGTAAAGGAAGTTGCTGACTTGCCACTTGCTTCAATGGGTCAAGCACTATGTTCTGTGAAAACCCAAGTAGTGCAAAGAACTGTGTTCTTCACGCTGAAGAACTGGGAAAAAGCTTAGCTGTATTACATGTGCTTGAGAAACTAATGAGTTGTGAAAGATCCCAACTCTGAGATGTATTGTGCTAAGCTTTGTGCCTGTCAGGCACATAAGCATAAAAAGTGTAAGCTGAAACATTTTGTGGAGGATTGTATTAAAGAATCAAGAAAGACAAAGGGACCCGCAAAGCGTTAATGAACTCTCCACCTTTGCCTAGCATTGGTGTGAATGCTTGCTTACGAAATTCTGGTTTTTAACTTACCTAGTTAGGTAATTTAAATATTATAATAATTTTGTTTTCTACAATCTGAAGCATGTAAACAGCCTGTATACAAGAGTTCTTAGATTATACCTGTTAAACTGTATGTCACTGTACGTGGCAGAATTATCCATTCGTTTGTAGACATAGTGGAAAAATTATTGCTAAGTGTTTTGCAGCACTATACCATAAAACACAAGGATGGAGGCTAAGGAAGACAGCAGTCTACTCGCCTACTTGCAAGTCTCTCAGATCTGCGCAGATGTAGATGCATTGGTGCTTAGTGCCCTGGGCTCAAGAGGTAGGATTTAAAGCAACGTCATGTGCTAAGTGCAATTACCTAAAGGCACTCAGTTCTGTACATTTGGTAATTTGAGCAGCTGTTCAAGAAAATAGGAAAGCCCGTGAATACTGCACTTCATATACATGTGTCTTTCTCCCAGCTGTCACAGCTGCCTGTCTGATGAAAGGCACACTTGGAGCTCTCTTGCATTTTTCGCTCATATTACTAAAGCGAAAATTCTACACTAAATGGAATATTTCTTTGTAACAGGGTCCAGATCACTGTCCCAGTCAATCACGTTTCAAAGACGTGCCTTCCAGATCTTCTCCATCTAGTGCTTGCAGCACTTTTATGTAACTTGCTGTCATAAAAAAAGGACTCTCTTCTTTTGATAAGCCATCTCTAGGTAATTTAGCTAAATTGATGTGTACTGACTAGATTATTGCTTATTAACTTCCTGTGTGTCTTAATTTAGTATCATCAAGCTTAAAATCTCTTTCTGAATATTACCATACCTACTGCTGAAATGGAAAATGGCAAAGAACAGTGATTCTAGGACAAAGTAATCTGACAGCTTAATGATCAGAGTAAGCTACTAGGGAACACCTCTCCCTGTCCCCCTGGTCTTAGGCAGTCCCAAAAAAACATAATACATTTCAGTCACATATTTGTTTGTTAATTATTTTAGTATTTCTGAACCACAGCTTTCAACAAAGCGTGAGGAAAGAAAGATTCTAAGGGAAGTTACAATTAATGGGTTGAAACCTAATGCTTTTATAGTTCTTGTGTGAAAGACTTGAGTCCCCCATTGAAGGATTTTGCCCTTTTCATCTGCATATGTGTGTGTGTGTGTCCACATATGTGCACCTCGCTTTGGGCTTTAGAAACCTTTGTCATTGTTTTGAAGAAGTGGGTTTGCTGTTCTTCCAAAAATTGATTGGTAATCTCTGCTGTGACTTTATCACAGTGTATAGTCCTCACTTAATCGCTTACAAGATGTCAGTTTCTCACAAATGGTCCTTCCCAATAAGTAGAATAAACCTTCTATTACTCAAGCAATTAACTAGACCAAAACTATCTCATCATTTCTTCCCCTACTATCTGAAATTCTGAAATTATTTTCAGCCAAAACTCCTGCTTCATAAATGAAAACCATTAAGTATGGCTTATTGTGTTACACTTTTTTTGACAAAAGGATTTTACATTTTTTTATAGTTTTTAAGGATGTCACCTTAACTGAATTAACTGAATGAATCCATGAAATTGTCAGTTAAAGTACTAGAATCTAAATGTTACAAATACACAAACACATACAAACATATACCTTTCAAAATGAAAGAGAACTGTGTACTGTGAAAATTATCTATTCCAGTGTTCAGTATTGACAGCTTATACTTAAACTGGAGCACAGTAGAGCACCCTTTTTAAAACACACCCTGTATTACTCTGCTGCTTTTCAAAAAGTGATTCTGCAAGAAACAAATGGGACTATACCATAGCTTCAGCTCTACTACCTTAAATTATTTTAGTGTTATCAATGCCCACATTTTTAAAGCTTAGTTAAAGAAAGAATGTGTCCTGTCAGCTATTTCTACTTCTTTTTCTATAAAATGACTTTTCAACTAAAGATTTTTTAGTATGTTCTTTTAATGCCTCGGTTGAATAAAGTTTACTTGTTTGCTGAAATAGACAAATGTCCTTTTTTTCCTACTGCTGGGACAGATGCAATTCAGCGTGCTTACTGCTTTCTCTTGAATCTACTCTTCTGCAGCAAAACATCCTCACTTGGCAGAGTTTGTTAACTGTGGATGTTATAAAATAGAAAACTTTGACACATTATGATGATTGTACGCAGTTTTTGGTTTTATCACTATTAATTTCATATGAACTGATTTTTGCACACAAGTAAAATTTCACAGCATTATTTGACAAATCTTAATTAAATAATTGACATAACATGGTCTATGCACTCTTCTGAACAAAGGACTTTTACAAAAACTGACACATCAGTATTTTGCTTGAAACCACAACTCTAGTTTTGGTAAAGAGGGATGTACATGCCTTATCAGTTTATAACATGCAGAAATACAGTATAATTGAAATTCTCCTTCAAGTGAAGTGAGTAGAAGTAACTCATGGCAGTTGGATTCCCAGTATCATCTTCCAACATGAAATTAAGCACTACAGAATAGCAGCTTCAGCCAGGAGAGAAATGGGAATAGCGGGGATTTACATTGGAGTGTTTCTTTCCTATAAGAAAGTTACAGCCTAAATACAGAGGTAGATGCTGGGAGAAAGGATTTGTTGTCACCCCCACTTGAACAACACTAAGACAGAATAAACGTCTCAGTCATATCATAGCAGAAGTCTGCTGAAAACCTTGAAGTACAAAGCAGAGCTCCTGAGCCCTGCTTTGGTTCTGAAAGCATTACCAAACAGTGAGAAGCATTTCAGAAGTGCTGCATAGAAAGCTGTCTTGGAGCCATTTTGTCATCAGGAGTACTCCTGAGCATTTTGGATTTGTGTCAGTTGTTGGAGTTTGACTATTCTTAGCATGTTTGTTTCATAAAGCACTTGCTTCATATTTCTGAATCACCTGAGCTGCAAGCCTTTTTCAGGCTTTTAGGGAGCCTCCTAGTATCAAGGAGCTTGTATAGTTTCATTAACAACAGCTTTATTTGTCCTTAACTTCTGTTTTCCCCAGACATTCCCTTGGTAATGGTTTTATAGTGTTTTAATACCTTATAATTGTTCTCTTTGTATATCTATCAGCTGGTTGTTCTGTATTCTTGAATTCCTTCCCAAGTAGATTTTTGGCAGTCAACTACACTCACAGATTCAGACACCCGCTGCCTCAGTTCTCTTTTGTCAAGTCTGTCCAGTCCAGTTTGTTTATTCACTTGGCTTTACCATTGCCTTTCCTCAGAAACCAGTTAGGGTCATGATCCATCCTTTTATAAACTAAATATTTTTGTTTTCTTTGCAAACCTGGCAGACCATCAACTTGTCTTCCTGTTTGTCTGGAGTGTGAAATCCAATTTCCTCTTTTTTGTAACTGCCCTTCAGTTTTGCTCCTCCTGCTCTGGCTGTGCATCTCCTTTCCTACAGCAGTTCTTTGATCTCCATTGGAATACTATCATCTGGAATAGAAATTGTACTGGATGGAATGTTTTTTAGCTAAACAATGAGTTTTCTTTTCAAATGTTAAAACAGACAAATAATTCCTGACTTTCACCAATTTTGGGGGAACCAGATCCTGCTGTCCAAGAAGCAGCTTGCAGCACTGCTCTGAGCGCCTCAAGATTATACATGAAGGGCATGTTCTTTACTTGCTCTTGAGTTTCACCTGAAAAATACCAGCTAAGAGTTTGTATTTGGTTCAGCTAAACATCATTGAAACATGGACAGGAGTCTGATGGAAATGTCTGGTTTCCTTGCTAAATGCTGGAGACCCTGGGACTGTTATGGTTGCAGGTGTCCCTGCTATGTCCTTCCCACGTCAAGTGTTACTATGGCTTTCAGGCATGAAAACTGCCTAGGTCTCCACATTGATACTTCTCTTTTTTATGACTTCACATAAAACCTGTTTGATGGAGTATTTTAAACTCTAATACACAAGTATATTGTGAAATAATAAAATTTTCTGCTGATCAGAAATTCCAGACTTTGGACAGCTCTAGTTCAGGTCTTCCTATAACTGATACATTTATGGCTTATCTAGTGCAAAAGTGATCGTGTTTTGATGAGGAAAGCTTGTCCAAATGATAATCGGTGTTGAAAAATTTGCTTTCTGATTTTCTTATTCAGATCAGTAAATCTGATTGTGGAAGCAAACTGGAGTAATCTGGCAGAAAAAGGGCAAAGTGTGTGCACTGCCTCAGGTCAGTCAAAGACAATTTTTCCCTACATGGCAATCTTTGGGCAAAACTGTATAGCCAAGAAGTGAAAGCAGAATTTTACCCCCCCCCCAACTTCTTTTTAATCTGCTTTCAACTAAAAACACCCTTTGCAAAATAACCCATCCACTCTTTACTTGGCGTATTGATAGGGAAATGGGGGTTACCTCTAACATGTCTCCAGCAGACTAGCCATGCAGATGCAGCGTGTTTACTGCAGTGTAATTTAGGGAACTGTATGGCCCTAGCTGGGAGGTGTGAGAACTAGCTATGGCAGGTTGAGCGTAGTGCTGTCCTTTAATGCTCTCTCCAGAGTCAGTTTACAGCTGTGCACCAAGTGTACAGGCATGCACTCTCCAGGATCTGTGTACAAGTGGGCCAGAGGTTGGTGCTCCCAAAAGACCACGAGTCTCGTCTCTCTTTTCCCACGCAGGCTGAGTGGGTGCTCAGCCTGGAGCACCCAACATGTCCACAGGGCAAGCTCTGAGAGAGGGCCTGGCTCGGCTCTTAGAAAGCCAATGAAAATATCCTCGCCATGAGAATGTTTTTTGTGTAATTGCCTCTTCTGGGACTTCTACAACTCCTGAAACATCTGTTACTGGGTATGGTAGGCAATGAGAAGCTGTGTTAGATGAGTGGTTACTCTGATCCAATGTGGCAAGGTTTATGTTCGTGCTGTTATTAAGCTTGTCACATTCCAGTAAATGAGTGGACATGTGCAGCATGATACGTGCATATTACGCAAGAATTTTAGAGTGCTGAGCTGCTGTGGAGCTGACTAGATTTTCATGGAACGAAGGACAAAATGCAAATCACTCCCAGCAATCTGGCAAAGCTGTTTTTACAGAGAAAGAAGTGAAATTACCATTAATTTTCAAGTTCAGTTCTAAAAAATGACACTGCATTGAAGCACTCCACAGTAATAGGACACAAATTACCTTCAAGATAATCCCTAATTCCTTGCTGAATGCATCTGGCTCAATTCTGATCTCAGGTACAATGTGTTAAAAAATTTGGATTCAAGGAAGTTATTTCTGATTTGCTCTGTGATAAAGGAATTTTGACACAGAGATCAGGAAAATTACCAGTTTTCAAATGTACATTTTCCAGTTGCAGGTGTGGCTGCTGAAGTTACAGCCCCCAACTGTTCTTCTCAACACCCTGCTAGAGACAGCCTTTCTCACCAACTAGCCACCTACATGGTGTTAAACTGAATGGTACTAATCTGCTCACAATAAATTGTTTGCATGTCTAACTCTTCACTGCTGATCTGGCTCATTTTGGTGTATTTTAGGGAGTGTTTCCCATGGGTAGACCTAGTAGTGGGTCTGAGAGAAGAGCACCCACCGGTCAAGGAGGGGAAGGTAACTCTTTAGCAAGCACAGCTATGACCAAGCTAGGACACAGGATTACCATTATAGCATCGTTGCTTCTTTGAATGTTTATGATGATGACAATTTGTCTATGACAGTCTCAAAGCACTTGTCATGTTCACTCAACCTGCTCCACTGTCTAAAAATTAATCTGTTTGCCAGTTGCTGAACTGCAGCCCCGCACCTGCCGGGGTAGTGTAGCACCTTTCTAACTGCACACAGCAGTGCAGTGCAAGAGTTATGAAAAAATATATGTATTGCCTCATTTCTTCAAGTTGCACTGGAAATTTAGTTGCCCAAACAGAAATGGTAGTCAAGAGACTAAATTAACCCTGCCTCAGATAATCAATGCACTGCAAACAACTGAACTGAAAATCTATTTGTTAGACTTATACATAAAATGAAGAGTAGATCAGAAATTCTGAGTATGTTTCACACAAACCAGTATCATATAAGGAAGCTGAATGAAAGGAGAAAAGCTTTGAGATAAAATCAATACTAATATCTACTCTGAGACAACACCTTTGTTTCTAACCTCACTGTGGAACTTTCGAAACCGTGTGTTTGCTGCTTTAGGTCACTGAAGCAGAACATTTGGTGGAGAAGAGCAGCACCTGTGCTATTTTTTTCCTGTGGAGGGTTTGCACACCATTTATGTCGCACAGCACATATATATAATGCACAGCAATGAGCACAACCTCATAAGCTCAGAGTCCCTTTAGAGACAGCCAATTTAGTTCCAGTTGCTCACAGTAAGCTCAGAAACAGTAGGTCTCTCATTTTTTTCAGATGTTCTCTTGCTTTCTTAATGTTACAGCCTCCTGGTAACATTTTTAAAAGCACATAATGTCTCTGGGTATTGCATTTGACAGCTGTCAAAAAATTTGACAAAATATCTACTTCAGGTCTTGTTTATTGTGCAGGCAGAGTTTCACAGATCTCAGCAAGCAAACAGTGCTGGATGCTACCCTGCTTCCTGGGTCAGTCCCTCAGCGTCTGATCTGTGTTGCTGAGGCTCTTTTACTAGAGGTAATGAGCTAGAAAGTTTACAGATTGTATGTATCCGAATAAATTGCGGTTGTTTGGCTGTTTTGAGTCTAGACTGATTGGCAGGCTTCAATTTTGGAGGTGATGTGGGCTTGAAGATCCTTTAGAACAAATTTCCATGTTTGCTTGTCATTTTTCTCCTGCATCTCAATATAACTCACTTTTCTGCTTAGGGTTCCAGTGCCTGCATTTGTGTAGTTTTGTGAAATATAATCGTGTGAAATTCTCACACTTTGGTTATCTTCCCCACCAAAAAAGGTTATGCACCCCGTGAAGCTAAAGCACGCTAGAAAAGACGATCCCTAAAAACTCATATCCTGGAAACTAAATGGTTTTCCCTGTTGCATGTGATGTTACCTGGGGAAACACAGACACACATATCTCTGGATTCTCCTTCTTATTGCCACTCTTAAGAATGTTTTTATTTCGATCAGTGAAAGAGATTATGCTTTAAAGATGAAAGGATATCAAGCTTGTAATTTCCTGAATCCCATGTTCTGGGACAGAAATCTGGTAACACAACCAGAAATTTTAGAGCAGCTCTCTTCATATTACCATCACAGAGGTAAAATGTATGATTAACATGGTGGCACTGTTGTAATCCTGTAGCCAGTGTTAGTGTTACGGAGCAACTGCGCTCTGTGAGTCTGACTGCAAGAAATCACAGACAGGGAGTGTTTCTGAAATCTCAGTGCCCACACATGCAGTAATACCCGCTATCCCATATGGATGAAAGGGATGGATGCATTGCTGCTAACAGCACACCTTGTATCTAGGCAGGCAGCAAAAGGGACACTGAGAGTTATATAGTGCCAAAAGAGGAAGTGGGATTGGCTTTGGGGGGTTTGGATTTTTGTTTGGGGTTTTTAAATCCTCTTCCCCTTTGCACCACATTCTTGCAGACACTGTGCATTGTTTTTGCTTTAATAAGGAAAAAAAAAAAGGTGACTTGCAACTTTGTAAAGGAGCAAACAGTGGTACAATCCAAAGAGAGAAAACTAATTTACCATAATCACTATCTCTCATCTCTGAGTATTATGATCTGTGTTCCCCAGGCAATATGCTACATTAGGTATTTGCAACCCAACAATATACATGCAAACTGAATGTACACCTGAGGTGCATCGTCTTCTGCCACAAAACAGCTGTGTGTTAGTCCAACTCCCACTGCAGCACTGGAAGGCAAAAACTAGAGTAAAACCAAAATGATAAATCAGGAAAAGAGTGGGAGAGAATTAGAGCGAGAGAAGGAAAAAAATCATTCTGTGCATAGTTCTTGTGGAGAAAAATAATCTCAATCAGAATGTATACTCTTTGCAGCAGCGTTACACTAGTGTATCAGGTCGCTGAACATGACCTATTGGTGATTCTGGTTTTAGCCATTTACCAGAGAAAAAGTAACAATCAGAAACACCTGGCTTCTATATTCCTCTACTAGAGTTCCTTGTCCCTATTCTGTTAAAAAAAAAATTAATTAAAATTTAGAGGTATCTTCCTGAGATAAATAGGGCTAAGAATAGAGACCAAGTTTCGGCAAGCTAACACAGATGTACGAAAACTGCCTGGATCTCTGCCCAAAATAGAAGTTGGACCTGCCCTGGGAGAGAGCTCTCTGGAAAGCTGCTTCTTCTGCTTCTCCCTAAAGCCACGTAGCAACTACATGTGGCCTTGACAGTGGGTGAAAGACTTCACAGGATGGCTGAGGTGGGAAGGCATCTCTGCAGACTATCTAGTCCCTGCTCAGAGGTGAGTCAGCTAAAGCAGGGCACTCAGGACCATGTCCAGTCGGGTTTTGAACAACTCCAATAGCTTTGAATCCTTCTGTTGATACACATCCCTGCTGAAGAAGTTTTCTCTGGGTGTACAAAGTGAGTAAACCTCTCACAGAAATTCAGATATTCAAAACCATTTTTTTAGTCTCTACATGACTGCCAGCTTAAATTGTGCATGAATACCTTTACCCTAAGGCTCAAAACAACTGCCATAAAATTAGTTATAAGAGTGGGATGTAGTTATTTTTTAATATATCTAAGATCTTTCACAATATCAATTCTAGTTCTGATCTGAGTTGCTCAGCTAAAACAGCATCCTGAGATAAGCTTTGGTTTGTAACAAATGGCAGCTACTGTGAGTCTATAATGAGGAGTCTGACACAAAGCTGGAATTGTCTGTATTTGTTATGTGTAAGAAGTGGGTTTCCATCTCATTAAAACCAATGGGAATCTTTAGAGAGACATCCAGCAGTGGGCTCAGATCGGAGGCTTCAGAAAAGTGACATATGCTTAAGCTAGAAATGTCAAGCCATCAAAACTTGGAAGAAACTGAGTTAAGGAGGTGAGAGAGACTGTCAGTCCAGTTTCTGTACAGGCCTGGCTATGCAGCTATAAACTTGGATTAAAACTCAGGATTCTGTATGTATTAGTTTTAGAGTTAATGTTGGAAAGTGTGGCATACGGTGGGGCACAGGAACAGGTTAACAAAGATGCAACAGAACGAAAAGATGAGGGTCTGTGCTTGGTTTTAAGACTATGGAAGTTGCTGTTTTGACTTTAATAATTAGACTGACATTATGGCACTCTGAAACTGAAACTTTGAGGTATATGCAAGAGGTAACATCTTGGAAAGAGCTCTAAAGGGCAGAGTGATGCAATGTGACATACCACATAAAAGCTGAGAGAGAGGGGATTTGTCTTTTTGTACTTGAAATAATTACCTCTTTGGTTCAACCTTTTTACAGTTCTCCTTTTTAGAATATGACATATGTTGAAAAATGGTGCATGATACCCTACAAATTACAGAAAAGTTAAAGGGATAGGACAGCTTTTAGGATTGCTAAAAAGGCTAAAGACTTGGTTTAAACCATAAGTTACACCCAGTGTCAAATTAAAGATATGCTGTTCTCTACACATAAAATGCATTTAAAAAATATATTTTTGAGCAGAGCAAATAGATAGCCCGTGTCTTATGAGAGCTGTTTCTTGGTTTTTTTTAAACTTAACACCAAAACAAATCTGAACCTAATTTTTGTGGTTCTGGTGCACATCTGGTTACCTAACAAAGCTGGTGAGAAGATATCAACAAAGATTTGGTCCATTATTTTAATGTCTAAAAATCTAAAACAAGAGCAGACAGCCACAGTAAAATTTCTGTCTGCAGTACTACCCATTTTGTGACCAGACAAGAGGTGCTCAGCCCTTTAAACATTTGACTGAGACAAATGGCACCAGGAGCTGACACTGAGGTCCTTACACCCTGGTGAGAAAGATTTTTTCTGCTGTTCTACGTGCATCACACTTAGACTTTCCATATTCTAGAGACAACGAGGTTTAGCTATGTACATGCCTTTAGTCTTGTGTCAATGCACATGTAAGATATTGGAAATAAAGAGCTTAATAAGGTAATTAACCAGAGTGAACTATAACCCAGTCATTCCCTATAAGAACAGGGAAGGAGAAAGGGTAAGGAAGTCAAATCTCTCAGCAGCAGAGGAAAGGAGTAATGCAGGAAACCTACAGCACTACTGTATCTGTGTCTTTGCTCTCAAGAATTAACTAGTCATGGCAAGAGTCTGCAATCCCTTGTCTGCAGGACAAGGTATGAAACATGAAGGACTTGGGGTCCTGGGAAGACAGGATTGCTGGGGGTCAGCCACGATACAGATTCTCAGTTCTGAGACTTGCAAGGGACCCCCAGACATGGGAACAGCTGGTCACCGGGGTCTACCTGTAGTGCTACTGGCTGGAAAGCAGCTCCCGTGGGAGCTGTCACACCTAGAGACAGTCTTCATCAATGGACAAGGTGTCTATTTGTTTTCCACTTGGTAATTTTGCTGAATAAACTTTACGATCTGTATTTAGGCTGGGCTTTGATACACTCTCCTAACTCATATTCATCTTGTAATAGCTGACTTCTAGAAGCATGACTTCTAGGAGAACATATTTTACAGAAGCCTTTCTGTTTCTTCTGAGAACAGCAAACCCCTCCACTGGATAAAGAGACTTGGGTTGAATGTATCTGTCAATCCAACACAAAACAGAGAATTTTCTGCACTTAAAATGTGCAGTTCATATTTTCCTGGCAAGCTGTGTCAGAGAAGAGAGAGTTGTCTTATGAGTCCCCAAATCCTTCTGTCACACTTATATATTGTTAGAGGAACTCTCTACTGGAAATAACCTCAATCCACACAAAGAACAAACGAAATAGAGATATATGCCTCTTACTTACACAGACTGGGAAGCTGCATCTTCCCTTGAAAATTAAATGCCAAAATATTGTTTAGAATAATGAATATAATCTGAAAGATTATGTTCCCCCACAAACACGTCTTATAAATACAAATGTAGAAATGGATAGAGAAGTTATTTATACATTATTTATATAAATACAAGGAAATATATGGATAGTTAAGGAAAAAAGAACTGCAAGAGACCTTAGTAACTCCTTTGCTCTGACTGAGTTGAAGCACATTTAGATCCCCCCTCACCAACAGTGGCAAAGCTTATTCATAAAGACTGCTAGTGACCAGAACCACAGACTTTTCTGGATGATTTGTATCATTGGTTAATCCTCTTTGTAGTTAAAATATTTTCCCTAATACATAAACTAAATCTCTGTTACTTTAAGTTGATTGCATTTCATCCTGCCTTCTGAGGACCTGCCCAACAGTTGTCTACCAGCATGGATAATTAGTGTGATATTTCCACCTCAGCCTCTCCTTTCTAATTACATAAAGCTGTTCTTGCTTTTCTTTTTTAAATAAGACCTATGACCACTTTTATTGTTTTCCCATTGGTTCCTTCCCTTTTTTTTTTTTTTTAAATAAGGAGTGGACCACACTGCTTAAAATTGGCCACAGTTCAATGCTTGAGGCCGCACCATTACTGGCAGAGGAGAATAACTACAGTTTACGCCTTAGATATTCCCTTAGTGTTTTATGCATTCTAAAAGGACACTTCTTCCACATTACCATTTCATTACTGATGCATATTCAGGTCATATTACTACTATTATAGCTCCAGATGCAGTATTTCTGCTTATTCCTTAATTATAGATTTTGCATAAGAGCGTTCAGTTTCCCTCAGGCATGGCATTTTCACCTTACCTTTTATCCACTGAATACAACTGATTGCAGGGTAATTCTTCAGTTTCTTAAACTCAGCTTGAGTTATGAATTCAGTGTCACCTCACAGTTCAGTGTCACCTCACAGTTCAGTGTCACCCAAGAATTCAATTAACTGTTTAAAATACCAGTTAGACTCTTGCACAGGACCCTATTTGAAATGCCCTAAAAGGTGATGATTTCATGTAGACTGTTTTTCCCTAGGTCTCTGAAAACACTAGAATTAGTTTACATAGATTCTGAAGTTCCCCCTTCTGTGCAGTAGGGCAGCTATCCCACCAAGGGAAGAAGTTAGTCATGTTGATGTGATTTACCCTGACAACTCCACATGGGCTGCTTCTTATCGCTTCACAGTCTCGATGGTTTATACCAATAGCTAATTCATTTCTTCCTGACCTTTCTGATCTAATGTCCTCCGTTAAGACAGGCTCTGCATTTCCTTTCTGTGGTGCCCTGGGGGCTCGCCATGCCTTCTCAAATTGCCAGTTCCTGGGGAATTGTTTTGGCCAATGCTAGAGTAAGCAAGGCCTGCCATCATGAGCACACATCCTCCCAAAGTGCCAGTTTGTGGTCACCATGGTGACACAGAAACCAAAAAGGGATATTGAACATTTTCATTGTGTTCCCTTTGGCAGACAAAGGATAATGGGATGTTTAAGTCCAAAGCCAATAAAGCCACGTAGGTTGACTTCAGTTGAAACTGAGCAGGTAACCGTGGCAACAGGAAAACAGAAGTACAAATTATTGCATCGACAAATGCTACATAGCCAGGGCATTCTTTGTCCTAACACTAGGTTTAGTATACAAGTTCCTCCCCTGCAAAATCATAGTTTGAAATCTACATGGAGGCAGGCCTGCAGCAGTTTATTAGTACAGCATTGTAAATACCACTCTGAAATCTGTTTTCAGATGTCTCCACTCAGCTCCCGTTTTATCTTTTGCCCATCTAAGATTTGCTAGCCTCTGCTCATGGTTTTGTTACTTTTCAGATTAAACTTTCCAGCTAAGGCTTCTATCTCCCTCATCTTGCTGGCTCATCCTCATAAAGTTTCCCTGTCTCCCTAGGTGACAAGTGTTTCCGCATTCAAAAGGAGTTATGACTTCTACCACTTCAGAAAAAAACCACCAAACCCAAACCAAAAAAAAACCAAACCCAAACCAAAAAAAACCCAAGTTCCTGAAAATAAATTCCTTAGCTGTGGGCTTACATTTTTCCTTTATTCTTAATTGTGCTCCAGATTGCTAGAGGCAGACAAGAAGGAAGGGAATAGAAATGCCTCAGCCAAGGGATTCTTTAGTAATTGTCCCTGGAGAAAATTCTGACTGCTTTACAATCAAACAGTCTAAAGAAATAAATGAATACAACAGCAATCGTTTGTAGCAGGAATAATTTGTCCTTCTCACAACTTTAGACAGTAAAAAAATTGGTCCTTCAAACTTCCTTTAAAAACAGAAGAGCAAATAACTAGAGTCAGTCCAAGGCAGGTAATCATCCCCTCTGGATCATGCATCCCACTAAAATTTGCTCTGATTTTTCATTAAAAATAGGTCTCTGAAACTTACTGAAGGAAGATGTCTTAACATCAAATATACAAAAAGAGAATAATATACAGTTATTTCCTGATTTTTAGGGTCCTGTTTTGAAATTAGCCTTTCTGACAACACTTGTAGTCATAGCAAAGCCATTGAAAAGCTTCATTAATTCTAGCACAATGAGAAGAAGGGGCAAAAAATACTCCTTATCATGGTCAGTGTTTCTGGATGTCCTTTATGTTGAAAAATCCTCTATAATTGCTGCCCTTATGATACTAAGTATTCGGTATGCTTGGACATATATCAAAACCTCATATGATTCCAGAGCCCACTTATGGGCAAGGTTTACCAGCAGCAAGTCTGGTTATGTTCAGTGGTGATTTTTCTGTTCACACAGACCATGGTAGGATAAGGGCCAATGTCATAAATATCTGCCTCCCTTAATGCAAACTACCTTTTGCTCTCAATTTATCTAATCAGAGAGAACCAGGATTTATCAGCAGTAGGTCTCACATCCCATGTGAGTGCAGCAAAGCACTGCTAGAGTCTATCAGTAATAAAGAGGGCTGCCTTTACAGGAGCTTTTATCTCAGGAGCCTTTGCAATGTCACCCCAAATCTGAATCACCAGTCCTATAACCTCCTGAGAAACAACACATCCTAAAGCAAGCCAAGCACACTTGTGGATTTTATACTTTTAGGACAATTTTTTTTCATACAGAATGAGATTATTATCATTAGCTAGAAGAAGCCTGGTTAGTTTTAAAATAGGAATTTTTATAGGCAACCCTTAGATGGCTACAAGATACAAATGTAGAAAAGCAATTCTCCCTCCATTACTTGTTGGAGAATAGATTTGCTATGCAGACTCCCATCCCAGCTATTGAATTTGCTTCTTCTTGCTAATACGAAAAAAAATAAAAATCTTTTTTCCATATGGTTCCTTGGTTATTTCACCATCTGTGTTGCAGCTGCAGCAGTGAGGAACTTTACATAAAAATGTACCTTTCTTCAATGTATCTTTTTCAAGAAAATTTTCTTAAAGCCTCAGTGTTTGGCTTTGATTAGAATTGCAGTGATCAAGCACAGAATTTAAACTCAGATGGATTATTAAAAGTTACAAATCAAGAATACATGCATTAAGGTCATCTAGCATCTGTGACTATAGCACCAAAATGACATTATGCTGCAGGATATTGAACATAAACACTCCTGAAAGTCCAAAGGTCAAGCTTTATATGCCTTTGAACCAAGATAAATTAGGTATTATAGTTCTTTAGCACTAGACAAGTTCTAAATCTTTAGTATGTCTGATCAATACAGATAAATGCTGATCTATACTCCGTGTGTGAAGAGGCATAATTTGACAATTTAGCATAATATATAATTTGTCAAAACAGATCTTCCAAAGAGATTCAAATGTGAAGCACTTTTGCCTCTAATCTTTGCTGAATTGCATCAGAACAGCTTCTGTAAAGAATGACTTACATATTCTTTAGATTAAACTTCTGGAGCAACTTTTCAGCTGTAATACTTGAATTTTATTTTAAATTAAACCATTGACTTCCAAATAAAGTCTAACAGACTAGTAATTCTTTGAAGAACAGGCAGCTATTACCTTGGCCTAGGAAAATTTTGCAGCCCTACTGTTTCATGGCTGGGAGATGTGAGCATGTTTTCTTATTTGCTGAGAAGTCCAGACGGAAAGAATGGGTATCTTAAGTGACATAAGACATTGTGTACTCTGTGTTTGTCTTACTGGGAGCATCACAAGTGCCAGCCTCCAAATACTTCCAGCAGAGAATTTTCAACTCCCGGCTGAGAAAGGTGCTATTTGTCTTCTGGCTAGATTGCCACAGTAGCAGATGTGACCACAGGAACTCCAGGAGGTGTGTGGTAATCTGGAGCAGCAGTGGGAGATCAGGGAAGATACCCAAAGGCATAAAAAAATGGCCATAAAAAACTAACTTTAACAGTCCAAATGCCTTTCAGGGTATCTGTAGATGATTATCTGTTTTTACTTCTGTTCCTGCCACCTTGGGGAAAGTAAGAAAAGTCCATGGAGGGCAGTGAAATTCATCAATGACATCACTGCATACAGGATTATGCATGTAATGAAGAGTGCAAATGGGATCATCCTTTGTTAATCGTTGTGATACGCATGAGGAATATCCTTGTAACTGTCCTCTGAGCAATTATAGGTTCCTTTTCTGTGGCTATGTAACAAGCAATTGAAAGGTTGAGAAAGATGGAAGAAAAATTTAACAAACTTATGTAATAACTTTATTTTCTGGCCAGTAATGTCAGTAATAATGAACAAATCTCTTACTAATTATTATCGCCACCCATTGCTTTGATTGGTCAATGAAAAGCATGTTGTAAGTATGTTTTAAAACATGAATAATATTCTAAAGAATTGATTTATTTATTTTATCCCAGTTCATATTCTATACCATTTTTTGAATATTCTATAATTTCTCATTTCCAAATTTGAAAAAGCAAAAAGAACAGTTTGTGCCTATCAAAAAGGACAGTCTCACTTCCTACCTGATCCTGTCAGCTAATTAAAATAAGAATTGCTTATCACTAATTCTTTCTTACTGTCCACAAGAGAAACATAGAGCCTGTGCTCTAGTAGCCTGAGTGGGAATGAGTTCAACAAAAGGATCTCAGTGTCTCATTAAGAGCAATGAAATTTGCACTAGCATTTCAGTAGATTTTATTAGAAAGATTTACTTCAACGATTTGCTTGCAACCACAGCAAAGACTCTAAAGGGGAAAGGAATGCAAGACAAAGGATTTTTTGAAGAATTGAAATGAGTGGTAATTACAATTGCAATGAACAACATTTTGTATAAATGTCACTTCTGTATAATTTTAAAGTGCCAGCTTAATTCTAATTTTCTTAAAGTTGTTAGACAGGTGGTGAAACCTGAATATACAAGTCAAGGACTAAGTTTTAAATAGATGTACTGAAGTTAGTTGCATCGGTCAGATTGTTCCTTTGAAGAAAAACTGTTTCACCTACAGATGCTGAAGATGACCAGAGTCTTTGAATGAATATCAGGTGCAAAATTTTAGACAGTCACACATGAAAACTTTAAGCTATAAGACTGAAGGGGAAACCTGTGTTAAAACCTGAAATTTATGCTTGAGTTTTCTTCTTTGGCCTAATGCTTTCACTCATGAACAACTGAGGCCATTCTAAAGTTATACCCCATCTGTAACATTCCTTATCACAGTGTAACAAATGGCAGATTGTTGTAAATTAATATATCACACTACACTATACCTGAGCTTTGTCCATAAGTCAGTGCAGAAATAACTAAAAATGATAATGCAATTTATTAAATGGCCCCTAAACTGTTTCAAATATGACCTTTGTGGTAAAATTGTAACTTCATCATTTGTTTTACTATGGTCCACTATCAGTGGAAATGCAGCTTGTACCACCTCAATCTGCCATCAATTTCTTGATCTTTCTGTTAAAACAGATATTTAATTACATGCAATAAAACTTTATTAAAAGAATATTAAGACACTAAAAGGTCATGTACTCCAACTTCATGCTTGCATTTCCTACATTTATCTGTGCAGTCATAAGTTGCCCACTTTATACAAGACAGCACTGTTTTGAGGCCATATTTGCTTTTTGCAGACACTCTGGCTCATTCAGTGTAGTGTGGATACCTTGTCATTGTTTCTCTTTGTTCATCGTGCAGCCCTACTGCTTATTTACTGCATGCTACTTAAATACTGCTGTGCATACAGACTTACTAATTTATTCACTGGTTTTTCTTTGAGGATCATCCATGCAGCATTTGTATGCTTCAAAAATGAGTTTAACCTTTCTGGGGTATGATTGTTGTATTACATCTGCCAGCGGGGGGACTATAGCAAAATGACACTAATATCACAAGTGTACATTAACTTAGAATGACGAATTTGAGATGCTGCAGGACTGGCTTTTCAGGGAACTTAACATTTTATTTTATATGCTCCAATTACAGATCTCACTGACCATATCCGTAGGCTTCCAGATACTCTGCAAATTAGCAACATACTAGTGACCTGTCAAGACTACCATTCAATAGTGTCATTTATATTATCTGTTCAATATCACCATCAGATTTGTGTGGCAGAAACAAGCATAGAAACCAGTTTGCCGCACAGTATTTAGCTGTCAAACTTAAGACATATCTGATAACCCTCTATCTCACTGACAACCACCCTTCCATTTTCTGTATTAGTCAAGGCAGAGGTTCACTACGCAGCAATGTCTTTGCCTATAAAGCACTGGTTTATTCTCTAAGCACTGCATGCATCCCTGGGAAATTGCATTCTAGCTTCTTCTGACTCTTGAAAGTTTAACTTTGCATGTGTTACTGCTAAAAATGTAGGAAATAATAGCAGATAAAAATGCATTAAACTTTACTAGACAGCAATTCCAACACAAAATGACTTTGTCTTTCACAGCATTTATCAAAACTTTTATGATCAGGCTTCAGTTAACAGAATAACTGCTAGCAAATAGGAGACTGCCAAATCTATGAAATAACACTTCTAGAAGATACAGTAAACTTTTCCCTATAGTTTTTCATTTATTTACTGACAACAAAGTAGTATTGAGACGCAAACCAAGAGATCGGTTGTAATGAGGGATAGGGATTCCTGGTCTCCTCCAGCCTGTCCCTCTCCCATTTGTGAGCTTTGTGCTCTGTTTGGCAGACAGAAAAGGAAACTGGAAAGTAGAAAGGAGGAACAATAGCAGGAGACATGTAAATCCCCCAGTTCAATACCTACATTCACCTTTATAATGCATCTCACAGTTAGGAGAAATCATTTCAGGGACTGTTCATCCCTTAGCAGCAAGCAAACCAAGCAAAGCCTAGTAAAATCCAACCATGTTTACCAGCCACAGGTTGACGGCAAACTTTTAGCCCTCAAGGTGGCATTGTAAAATGGCTGCAAGAATTTAAAATAAATAAAAACAATTTATTCCTTCTCTTCTGCCCCCAAAAATCTTTATTCTGAAAAACAGTGCTTTGCTCCTAGTTTCTCAAAAACATCAGCTTAGAACAGGCATGAAAATAAAAAAAAATTGCAATGTCTGTAAGGAGACAAAATTTTGTAAGGAGACAAAAGATTTTCTTTGTCAGCTTTGTCAGGAAAAAAAAAAGTAGATTCAGCAACAGAAAGCTCTTTGGGGGATTTCATTCGTGTTGATGATTTTTAATGTTTGAAGTAAAAATAAGAATCAAAATATTGTGTTTAGGCTTTCTTAAACAAAATCCACTCTGATCAAACTAATTAAATTGATCAAATTGATCTTATTGATTTAAAAAAAATAATTTTTTCTCTACTTAACTAAGACTGATGAAGACCTGGTCATGTGCTGTGCCCAATTTAAGATACAAGGGGACTTTGAAGTAAAGAAAGGAAGTGATTAGAAAAGCCAGACCTTCTGTGGTCCTTCAGATGACCTTTTGGTAGCGAGGTATCTCACTTTTTCTGTGTTCTGCTTCCTGAACCTACTTTCTTTTAAAATATCTCTACTCTCCCAAAATGAGTATTTCAGTATAAAAAAAATTAAGAAATGTTCTGCTGCTTCTTTGAAAGCATTAAAGACCTGAATTTGAGGCCAAACCTTTTATTTAACCCAGGATGAATAGTTTTCAATGACAATTTTATCCAACAGTTGCCAGAATAAAATAAAATTAAAAAAAAGAGTTACTTACTGTACAGCTGTAGTTAAAAGCACCTGAAAACTGTATCTTAGCATGGACATTAATGAACAATCTGTCCTTTAGATGTCATCACCCAGCTGTCCATGGTGTCCAGAAATATAAAAAGTTGATGAGGTCACAGCTCAGGTCATTGAAGGACACAACCCATCATTCTTGATCTTACTGAGTGGCAACATAATCCACACAATCAACAATCCATTGAGCATTTTTAAGGCAATGGGGTCTCTGATGGCTGTGCAGTCTGTTCCATAATGATGGAAATGGAATGAAAGCAAACCTTTGCCTACTTGCTGTATTTATATCTGTTTCAGAGTCTATATTACAGTCACTGATACACAATTTGTCACTGCACCAAGGCATTTCTTTAGATCGGAATTTGCCTCTCCCATTCTCAAGTAACATTACCCACGAGGCCAAAGCTTTGCCTCCTGAAAACGAGCAAGGTAACGTACAATCTCAGGACACCCTGGTTTGGAAGGTAACCTAGTTCAGTCCCCTGCCCACAGCATGACTGGCTTCAGAGTTGGATTCACCTCAGTTTCTTCTACTGAAGTGTTTGGCTCCAGCTGCCTCAGCATGAAAGCTTCAGCATTGTCCCCAGTTTAAACAGCTATGAGCTCTCACTTACCCCAACAAAGTATTCTTTCAGGCCAATACAAACAACAAAAATAGGTGTTTCAAACTGAAACAAATGTATATATTATTGGTAGGTTGTCCAGACATACAAGAAAGAGAAACAAAACTGCTTCCACCAGCATAGATGTAATTCACATCCTGAATTCCAGTACGCTTTGGAAACTGTTGAAAGGCTTATGAACAACAGTGTTTCTGACAGCATAATGCTCATTTATTTACATTATGAATTAAATGCCATGCAGTAATATGTTTGGTTTTTCTCAAAAAAAAACCCAAAACAAAACCAAAAACCTGCATTGTTCATTGGGACTAAACTATAATGTTGCTTTGTGAATTCATTTTGTGTCTTTTCAGTCCTGCGTTTAAATTTTATATGTGGGAGTTAGGGTAGTTTTACTATTTTTCCCATTAGCTTTATTTTTTAACATGAAGCAGAAGCTATCCTAGTCCAATTAGAGATATGGATATCTTCATCACAGAGTAGTTATATTTACAACATACTGTAAAATGTTTTCCCTTGTACAGTAGTTGTCTGTTGCATGCTGCAATGTTACATTAACTCAGTCAAGATAATTGATTTATATTTAAAGAATGCTAAGCATACAATTCACATTATAGAATGAAGTAAAAAATATGCAGATAAATGTAGCGAGCATTTCTATTTCAACACACAGTGATTTGTAGAGTTATATTTAGCAAGTGCATTAAAAAGGAAGCACTACATTTCTGTTGAGCATGGATACCATGGAAATGTATATTATGAAGCAAGAGTATATACATCAGGCAGGGTTTTCACATGATGACATCTCTTTCTGTTTCCACAACATTTCACCTTTTGTTTTTTCATCCATGATCTTTTCATCTGCTTCATTTATATTTCCATCTCATCAAAAATCATATATTTGCTTTTCAAGTTATATTCCAGGTTCAGTGGCTTGGTCAGGTCTGTAAGCAAGTGACTGTTTACCTGAAACAAGATGCCAGTTCTCCCCTGTCATCTGGAAGTACTTGGTACATTAACAGAGATACTCAATGGAAACTCCACTGTAAGCAGATCCAGAGGCAGCTTAACCCCCCATTGAGCTCCATGCTTTGGCTCTCCACATGGTAAATTCCCTAAATCCTGCTACATGGGAGTTCTACAATTTGATCTCATGCTCCTGTAGAAAAACAGGCCAACATCTCAGACCTAAACCCTCACAGTCTTACAGTCCATTTATTTGTCTAAGCTAAAATCCTGCTATACATTTAAGCCAGAAATACTTCAGTGTGATTGTATGTTATGCCCATGTACTATTACTTCTTATGTCTCTTGTGCTTCCTGATAGCCATTAGGAAAATGTCTCATTTTGTCTCTCAGAAAGGTCCAGTGTCAGATGCCACTTGCAGTTAAAATTAAATAATTGCTGCACCAAAGCACTGCAAACATATTTGAAAAGAGATTAGGCTTTGATTTGTCCGGTATACTATTTTGTTGCATTATTGACTTAGGTAATTTCTTTTATTCTTTGTCTCTTGTTCCAAGTTATTATTACCTTCCTGGTCATAATAACATAGCTTTGTGTGAAGCTTAGCAGTTAGGTAAGAAAAACAACTGAAAATCTATTAGCACAGAAAAATATTGATTTAGGTGTCTGATTAGTTCCACCCAAAAGCCACAGCCTGCTGGCTTGTGCATGCCTGCTCTCTTGAATGCTGTGAATTCGCTGTGTTTGTTCTGTATGGAAGTAAAACTTATACACCAATACAAATCCTTCAGCAGATCTCAGGTCACTTGATTTTCACTTGTAATACAGCTATCCGTGGCATTGTCTTGTTAATATTAATGCCTCTGTGTGCTGACAGCTGATATAAATGAGTTGTTAATGGAACAGTTAGTCATCAGATGACAACTTTTCAATTTAAAATTCTCACACAGGTTAAATGAGACAACAGCTGTTGTGAAATACATGAAATAGGATTAAATCTGTAGCTGAATATTGCCAAAAGTTCTGGTCATCTCAATTTAAAAAAGTTACAGTGGAAAGAGAAAAGTACAAAAAAGCTCAATAAAGATAATCAGAGGTGTAGAATGGCTTCTCTGCAAGATGAAATTGAACAGGTTCCTCATCTAAGAAATGAAATAGTTGACAGGGCATAAGATAGCAGCACATAAAATTACAATTCACATGAAGGAGGAAAATAAGAAATTACTATTGACCTCAAAGAGCTGAGGGAATCAGATGGCAATGCAAAGTTAGAGATTTAAGACAATCAGGAATAAGTATTTTTTATGATGTGCATTATCACACAGAAGAATTGATTTTCCCAGGTTGTTTTGGATGTGAAAAGCATAAATGGGATCAGAAATTAATTTGACAAACTAGGGAAGTCCAAGTCATGGAAGAAGTGTTTACTAACGTCCAGTAAAGTTTATGACAGCAGCAAGCCTAAAACCTCTCTGGAGGCCTTCAGTAGCTTTACATAATGGTAAGATAAGATCTCAAGTGTCCACAGAGAGATTTTGGAAGCTGACAACATTTCTCCAGGTACCTTGAATAGGTACAATAGGAGGAAATAGTTGTCCATACTTGCTAAGGTAGAGATTGAACAGAATCAGCAGAGCTGTAAAAATTGTCCACGGCTGAAGGAGAGAAACATTTTTGCATGCGTAGGGAAGATACGTGAATGGGGACATGATGGAGACACTGATTTATGAACAGAAGAGAGGCCTCCAATACTGACTTTCACATGAACATAAGATGTACAGCAGAAGCTTCTGCCTGGGCATCCTTTTCTGTCTTTATGCTGCACATAATGAGCATCAAGTTTCAGGTTTTGAGCACTGGACTGATTTTGCAAAACGGCAAAAATCCAAGTTCTGGGACACAAATCCTGAGTTGCAGGGACAGTTCCACATGTGAATGCAAGGAGGATTACAGCATCTGCTGAACTTCAAGAGGAGGCTGGGCTGTCCGAGCAGACATAAGCCCAAATTATTGAAACCTGTCATTGCACCATCCAGTTATATCAGCAACACTGAGTATGATGTTCTTCATTTACAGATTCTGTGCCCCCCCTCCCCCAAAAAAACCCCAAAACCAACCCAACAGACTGCAGTGAATATTCTTTAAAATTAGCTGGGTCAGTTCTGCAACTATTGCAATGGCTACTGTGACATACTCTTGGTGCAAGTCATCAGCCCCTTTTAATCTTCTGCTTTTTCTGATAGCTCTTTAATACTTTTGGCAAAATTGTTTCTACAGAAATTTAATGATTTGTGGTTTGGTAACTCCTATTTAAAAGCTTATGCTCTCACAAGCATGGAGATGAAATTTATTTGTTTTATCAGGGTCTAGACCTACATAGGTTATACTAGTGCTAAAAAATCTTTGGGTTTATGATGTTTATGTTTATCCAGTGGTATGGGTTTGAGAATAATATTTTAGTTTGTGTTTTAAATTAGAGACTAGATAAAGGACTACTTCAAGGGTTACACAAAACACCTTTTCAGATTTACCAGTTTACAGTAAAATACTGTGTTATTGATTAATGTTCTGAGTTATTCTACATCCTTCAGTTATGAGAATGTATTTACTGTATTCTTTAAGTGAAGTAACACTCTTCAGAAAATAATACATGTGAAGAAGAGCAGTATAAACAGATCAAATTCTGCTTAGACTTAACAGCTATTCTGAAGTTTAGCTAACTCTTTGTTGAAAAATTCCCTCTGCCACAGGAAATCCAGTAAGCACCCTGAGAGTTCATAGCCATGGAAACTGAAGACTTAGTGTATTGACTGCAGTAACATTATTACTTTAAAAGTAGGAATAACTATTTTCAGGTGTTTCCAAATCATTTCTGATTATTTTGTTTCAAAGGAGGGTATTTCCAAGATTTTCCTAAAGCATACAGATAATCCTGACAACCAAATGTAAAATACTAAACAAGCAGTGGTGTTACCAAAAGAAACTTCAATAAACATGCACTTAGAGGCTGCAAGTCATTTAATTTATTTTTATTTATTAATTTTTAAACATCAGCAACTGCTCTTTTAACTTGCACTTTCAGACATTATATATAGACACATCTTGCCCTTATTACCAGCCAAAATGCTTTTTTATGGGTCCTTTGACTTGCTTGTAAGTGCTATACCTTTTAAGTATTATGTCTTTCCATGTCAGATCTTCTGTCTTCATTTTTATTCTTCCACAAGATTCACTGCTGCTAACAAGCCACATGAGGTAATTAAAAATAGATAAACCAATAAAAGCTCCCACAAGGACACAAGAAACAGCTAAGTAGCCCTCATCAAGCTCTGAAATAACTGTAACAGCACACTGAACTATAACCAACTGCATGAGAAAATAAAAAAATTATTCAGACATGAGGCAAAACTGATTGTTTTATTTACAAAACCAATGTAATAGGCCGGCATTAAGACATAAAGCCTATGAAAGGGAGGAAGAACCAGAGTGACTGCTAATTGGGAATTAACTCCAGAACATGATAGTACAGCTGGACCATAACCCTACACTTCAGTAACTTTGCAGTACCAAACTGAGCATCTGTGCAAAGCCACCTCATCCTGAAACAGCAAAGTTTTCACTCTACTCTTAGTGATATCTCACCCTTGAACTGGGGACTCCATAGGATACATGAGTAATGTCATCTTGGCAGCATGGTGTGATCAACATGGAAATAAGCATTATTTTCTTTTTTAGTGGATAATATGTTGTAGCTGCCCAGATGCTGGTTTTTAGAGTGACAAAGCTGACCACATGTAGAGAACTAATGCCACCCTTTCTCTGACATTTCAAAACAGTGTCACACAGACATTGGGGACAATGAGAACCAAAGAAGTCATGTGCTCAGAAGTATGCGTATATGTCAGATGTTCCCATGGAGTAAAATCAGCTGTACTTCAAGTGTTTCGGGACAGAGCTTTACAGGAGTCGATTGTCTTAGGCCCACAGCACTGACACTTGCAGAGGGATAGAGAAGCAACAAAGCTTCTGCTGTGATTCTCCCACTAAAGCTATCTGAACTTCGGCTGAGGGAATGCGGTGTTACATGTCACTTGCTCAAAGGAATTGAAAATCCATGTAAATGCTTATAGGGCCTTTTTAATATGATCAGCTAGCTGTAAAAGGTCTAAATCATTATATTTTGCTGTACAGGAAATGCAGGTTGTGATACTTGCTCATCTTATGCCCTGGTATTTCCAAATTTCCGTTCTTAAGCAGCTGAAAAGAGGAAGAGACTAACATGAAATCTTTCTTTAATAGTATTATCCAATTAATAAATACATATATATTTATTTCTTGACTTCCTTCTGTCCGTCTTGCAAATATGGACCTCTTTAATGGGAATGTATCTGATACAGTACAAGACCAGAATCCAAGATATCTAGATGATCTAAAGAAGTGGGGAATGTCAAACTTAGTTAATTTTTTAGATATGGGGAATTCCCATTCATCTGCAATGTCAGAGGCTTGATTCTTCACTCGCTTATTGTGTAGAAGCTCATTATGGAAATAAAGCTATTAATTTCAGTGTGATTTCTCATTGCATAAAACAATAAATTGCACAAATATAGAAGTGCAGTCTGGTCTTTGGAGAAATCCTAATTTGTCCAGAAATTAAAAGGCACTCAAAAAACTCCCAAAACAAAACTTAGCTCAAAAGTACCCATGCAAGTTTTCCGTACTAGTAACAGGAAAGTTATATGTATTGAAGGTTTTGAAAGAAAGTATCCTATTCATTTTTCCACAAGGAGAACCTTTTTCTCTCATTAAAAGAAGGCAAGGTTTGAAATTCTAAAACTAGGAAGAAAATGATAGTTCCATTCCACAAATGGAATTTCAGAATTTGGCTTTATTTCAGATTGGAACAAAGCATTTAAAAAACTTAAATTCCGTGGCTATACCCAGAGGGTATTAAGATTAGTGAGTTTCAGAACCCTGTGTCTACATATCATCACAGCTGTTTTTATCAGCTAAATTTGTGATCTCATAACAGATGATACAGGAATAGTTCAACAAAGCCTTTAAAAACTTTACAAACCCATGAAGGCTGCAGTTAATTATATGGCATTAATTATCCCTAATCTTGAATTCTCTTTGCATTGAATCCAAATCCTTTAAAGACCTTTCACAGCATCAGTGCATGAATAAATAGTCTGACATTACCAGATTTTCTTATTTGGTCTCTCAAATAAAATTTGCACGACAATGGCTTTTTTCCAGAGCTCCCATGTTTTTATGATGCACAGATACATTTCAAAATCAATATTTCTGTTATAAAGAACTTTTCCAATTCTTATAGTACCATTAGGTGCAAGGTATGTGATATTGTACATTTAGAAACATTTAATAATTGGTGGTTTATATAATCTGTAGCTACTGAAGTGCTGCCGTGTAATTAATGTTGTAAAATTTCAATATATCATCTTTTCTGCTAAGTATATCATTCTGCTGCTTTCCAGGAGAGGAGAGAGTTTCCAATAGAGAAAGTAAATATGCATTTTTTAAATGTCTGTGTTTTCCAGAACATCAGTAACAAGATTTCAGGTGTTCCCGGTACATATAAGAAGAAAAAATGTTTTCTTCTAGATGTATACTTTTCCAGTGATACCTCTTAACAATTGTCTGTTGCTTTGTTGTACTCACCTCTAATATTTTTTCTATTTTTATAATTTCTTAAGCCTGTGAATGAATCAAGAGGCTTTTATTCAAAGAAAGGGCATAAGAGTTGTTATAAACAACTATCCAGTAGTAAGCAGCAGTTTTTATCTATGTTACTCAATGAAATTAATCCAAATAATCTGTAATATAATTGTTCTATTAAATAATTTCTTTCTCATTGAACATGTGGGTGGATTAGTCTTTTGGACATCTAAGCCCTGCTGAGACAGAGTACCTCTTGAGAATGGTCTATACCTGCTCTTTTCTGATGCTGAAAGAGAAACCACCATATCCTTGGGGAGAATTTGGACAAGGATGATTTTGAACAGACTTTAACGAAGAAAGAGACTATGTTTGGCCAATTTGGCAGCCTCTCTGGAGCTTTCTTTCTGCTCCATTCCAGGAGCAATGCGATGTGCCCAGGTTAGACAGAGCCCAGAGCAGAGAGCCACATGTCCCCTCCCAGATCCAGGCTCTTTCTGAAGCCAGATTCAGACCAACCTCCGGTAGTTTGTGAAAACCATTTCAGCACGCTCATTAAACAGATCAATTGAACCCCGAATATGTGAATCTCTCTACAGGCGGCTGAACTAGTTTTTCCTCCTAAGCCTTCTGAGACTTGCTCTTCTTTTCATAACTTACGAAAAATAAATGGGTTTCAAAGTGAGATGACTAATAACCACAGCAGGTCAAAAGTTCACCTGAGGAAAATTCCCATTTGTACTGGCTATATAAGCTAGCTGGCAGTACAGGCGACTACTTCGCAGCTAACAGGCTGTTTTCCATTCCAGAATGAGAAATAATAAACCGTACTCTTTGATCGGATGTTCTCTGAGTCAGATTCTTTCAGCTGAGTTCTTATCTTCCCCCTCCTGGAATAATAAATAATAAATAACAGTCACCACTCACTGCTTAGCAAAGATAGTATTTTTAATTTGAAAAGAGATTTTTTATTTTTGTTTTTACTTTCTAACTTTCTTGCTGTCCTTATGCAGAAGAAAGTTGCTATATGAATGCAAATTTCATTCATTTATTCAATCGTTTATCCAGCTCCAGCTTTTGATAAATATGATAAGACTCGTCTCAGGGACAGAAGAGAGGCTGACTGATTCCATTTCAGATTTAATGGTTGCTAAGAGCTTCACGCAAAATTCTGCAAGAGTAAGCCCTTCAGTAAAAAGGAAACACACCACTGCCATTTCTAATTATGTATTAACACTAGGCAGTGGGGTTTTTTATTGTGGTATATTAAACAAAATCAGATTTTCATAGAATTTCTTTTATGAATACTCAAAAATATGTTTGTTTTTACACCTGCAGTGGGATTTAGTGACAAAGAGGCTTTTATTTCCATGTCTTTTAATAAGCAGCCATGTAGTAAAGATTACTTTTTTTCATTCAAAAAGCCATTGCTTTGTTTCACTGAGGTATCTGTTGGTCTGTTTTCTTTTTAGTTTTAGCATTTTGACATAAAGCATTATAGGAACGTTCCTTAGATACCATTTGAAATTTTCTTAAATGTCTCTATCCCTTCAAATCCTCTTACTAGAGAATTCTTTTACCCTTATTTTTACTCTGGTTCTCAAATATTTACCTTATGTAGCTTGTAAATAAGTGTCGTGGTTTAACCCCAGCCAGCAACTAAGCACCATGCAGCCGCTCACTCACTCCCCGCCCCCACCCAGTGGGATGGGGGAGAAAATCGGGAAAAGAAGTAAAACTCCTGGGTTGAGATAAGAACGGTTTAATAGAACAGAAAAGAAGAAACTAATAATGATAATGATAACACTAATAAAATGACAACAGTAGTAATAAAAGGATTGAAATGTACAAATGATGCGCAGGGCAATTGCCCCCCCCCCGCCGATCGACCCCCAGCCAGTCCCCCAGCGGCGATTCCCCGCCCCCACTCCCCCCAGTTTATACACTAGATGGGACGTCCCATGGTATGGAATACACCGTTGGCCAGTTTGGGTCAGGTGCCCTGGCTGTGTCCTGTGCCAACTTCTTGTGCCCCTCCAGCTTTCTCGCTGGCTGGGCATGAGAAGCTGAAAAATCCTTGACTTAGTCTAAACACTACTGAGCAACAACTGAAAACATCAGTGTTATCAACATTCTTCATACTGAACTCAAAACATAGCACCCTACCAGCTACTAGGAAGACAGTGAACTCTATCCCAGCTGAAACCAGGAAAATAAGACAAAGGCTTTCGGGTATATGGATGATTAAAGGACAGAAAGACAGTCTGAGCTTGCACTACTGTCATGCTGCAGAAGTGTAACTGACATGGTGCTTTTTTGGAGCTAGTGAAGTATTACTGGAGACTAAGAAAATACCTCATCCACATTTAAGCAGAAGCATAGCACTGTTGCAGCACTTCTTTTCATGAGAATGGCCACCAGCTGAAACCTGCATTTCAGTTTCCAAGGAGAAAAACAGGAAAGAAACATCTCCAGATCGATTAGAACTCAGCCACCTAAGGGAGCATCTTCTTCTGAAAGCACTTGTGGCTTAATGAGTTGTGAGGTTTCTATACTGATCACCGGGTGAACAATAGCTTGGGGATTTGCCGGGTGCGCAGAGAGTGTCCATCTCAGGTTTTAGGACTCCTTTTTTTATCTTTTCTGTAGTGCAATTCTGCAATGCTTTTGTTAAATGGGATTTTGAGCTACAGCACCCTGTGAAGCTGTTAATTCTACCAGAATATTGGAAGAGGTTTGAGCACGTGATTCCTACAGGAGCTGCAACAATAAGTACCATACTGGGTGATTAGAAATCTCCTTCAAATCAAAGTATTGTTTTAGTTACATGGGGAAACAATGCAAATAACAGTGTAAATGCCGTTGTATCTTACCAGCTGCCTTCTCATTGTCTAATGTACACTACGCAGGACTAATTTCTTCAGATACTCTGTTGGTGCATTCAACTGATTCCTCCAACAACTCTTCCTTAATGAGAAAGACCTTTTTACTGATTTTGATCAGTTGGGGTGCCCAGATAGCTCATCTAGGCATGGTTTTGCAGGCAGTATTTTTGTGGTCACAGAAAAGAGGCGTACCTCAAGGCATTTTTTTAAAACTCAAGAGCCTTTTAAATTAACTCTCAGCATAATCATATGGGCAACATTTCAGTAACTGTATGAAGTTTCAGAAAGTTTTACAAAGAAGCTTTGCTTCGGTTGCAGTGCCTATAGCTGAAACTTGAAGACAAGTTTGTTGGCTCTGACACTCTGGTACACTTATTTTGGTACGGTTCTCCTGAAAGTCTCACAGTCTCATGTTACGTCTAACACCCTCCCATAATAAAAACTCAGCTGCAGAGCAGACCTTTCCTTTATATGAGGATGCAATCAAAATATTACCAGAAAGAGGTAGGGTAACCTGGTTCCCCCTAGAAGACAGCTGTCTTCCCTGTATTGCGGAGGAGCTACAGAAACAAGGAAAATTTATTTATAGCTGCATCCCCCCTTGTATTACATGCTAAAATGCAGGAGGATAGAAGAGGGAATGAGACCTAGTGATGTGGTAAAATGAATACATTAGAGATGACATATGTCAAGAATACATATGTCATAAGACTTATGCACGCCATATATCAAAACAAGAGACTACAGCCAAAAATGTAGTGCATGCAGTCCTTGACCTGAGACTGAGGTCACTGGCCTCCAGTTCTGGACCATGTCTTTCTTCTATAGCATCTCCTACACTGACAAGGGGCCAGCCAGCTCTGGAATAGCAAAGGAAGGAAGCAATCCTCACAGCCATCACAGTCTTTTCCCCCTTGCCCTCACTTGTAGCAGAATCCACCCACAGGCCTCATCTGATGAGCAGAAGACAGGTTTAGTGTGAAATCAGTGTGATTTCTCCCCTAAACCACCACCACACTGCATCCACCACTGCAGCTGACAACCAGTCCTCTCTCGGCTTGACAACATCCATGTGAGAGTAGGTTTCTTCTCACACTTCTCTGCTTTTCAAGGACCCTGGTGACAGAGAAGGCAGAAGACAGTAGCTGAAATGTCCAACACTACTACAACCCCTGGAGTGGTTCAGCAGTGCCTTTGCTCAAGCCATGCAAGGCAGAGAAGATGCCCACAGACACTGATCGTGCTGGCTTCCAGCCTGACACTCAGGGTTTGCCATCTTGTGATCTGCACATCCCACCAAGACCCTGCAGGGCTCCTCTGAAAGGAACAGGAAGGATCTGGTGGTCACAAATAGCCACACAACCCAGAAACATAAAGTGTAAGCTATTCTGAGGTACAGAATGGTTTTCAGACCATACAAAGTCTAATTTCCTTGGAAAGGAAGAGATTGTTATTCGTGCCTTGCTCATGGAGAATGGAGAGTTCAGAAACTCTGGCACTGGGCATCCATTAATGGCACAAATGACAGAAGCAAGACTGCTTGCTAAATTTACAGGTGGCACCAGCCTACATGGTTGCAAGCACATTGGAGGACATACATATGCATCAAAATTATCTCTGGGTAGTGGGAGATTCAATGAGGAGAAATACAAGACCTAAGGAATGATAAGACTACAAATACAAAATAGATATTGACATTGCAATGGACTATAACTGGAGAAAGACTTAATGTTATGCTGCTATAAAAAAAGGCAAACTCTCAAGTGTGTAAACAGGAGCTCTGGATGTCAGACATACGACACAGTCAGTAAGAAACTTCTGCTGTTCTCCATTAGTAGGTCCTCCTAATGTACATCTAGTTTGTGGTGCAACAGCTCAGGAATGCCAGCCAGGTGGAAAGAGAGCAAGAATAATGACTACAAGTCTGGAGAGTAAGTCCAAAGGAGAAAGAAGGAAGAAATGGTTGTACTGAGTCTTGGGGAAAGAACAAAAGAGACTTTTCTACGGATACATATGTGGAAGATAGAAAGAAGAAGAAAATGAACTTTTCATAACACAAAAGTAGGCATAGGCTTAAATTACAGAAAAGCAGATTCAAAAGACATCAGGACATTTTCAAATAGTAAGGATATCCAAACTCTAGAACAGTTTGATAAGGAGTAATTTTGAAGTTCTCACTTCAGAACTTGTTAAGAACGGGTTGGAAGAACACCTTTGCTGGACACACAAGTATACCTGACTTTGCCTTTGCACAGGCTGAATGAGCTGAACAAACTCTCAACGTGACCTCTGTTCATATTTCTTATGATTTCTGTGGAAGTGTCAAACTTCTCATTTGTTTATGAGCTCAGCCAAGTAACTAAGCATATATTTTAAAATATTTGTTTGATGTCACGATTTTCAAATATGGTAAAATTTTTCAAAGTTTAAAAATAAATGAAATATGACATGTACCTACCCAGTATTTCTTTTACAAAATGACAAAGTTAGTCTCTTATTTCCCAGAGCGAACAGATGTAGATGAATGAATTGAAATAAATTTATAAGGTAATATTTAAAGGACATCCCAGCTAAACACTCAAACAAAAAGGTAAGGTTAGAAGAAAATTTCACGTCTTCACAGAAAGTAAAATTTAAGTAGAGTAAAATGTATAGGATCATGCGTGACTTTCCATGGTGCATGGAAGAAAACAATTGTCCCTTTCAGAAGTTTAAAATAAGAAGTCAGGAAACAAAAGGTTTTCTTTCTCCTGATTTATTTCAGTAACATTTCAAAAATAACCTAAAATGAAGTCAGCTTGATTTATCTTGCCTCTATGAGCACTGAATTTGTACAAATCATAATAAAATGGTATAACACCATGATCTCCAGAATTCTGCTGTGTTCAGGAGAAACATAAGTGTTAAAAGGAATGGGAAGTTCTCCTTTCTTATCTCTATTATTTTCAGCTGTTGGCAGACTCTGCTTGATATGAACTCCATTTGAATTATATTTTTAAACATTTATTTGCATCCATAAGGGATAAATATTCAAGGAAAATTCTGGCTCTATTCAAATAAAGTGTAATTTGTGTCAGTCTGTATACAAACAAGCCCACATATTTTTAAACAATGAAAAATGACATTCTGACCTCAGTATATGACCTATGGATAGGCATGTCTCCATAGTACCTATGCCTTAATTTGTCTTGTAGCTCAAGCATTTCATTTCATTGCCAATGCTTTTTTTTTTTTTTTATGATCACATCTTTATTTGGTTGAATGTGTTCTATTTTATCATAACTTAGATTCTCACGCTTTAAAAGCTTGGGCCAGATAGTGTTAGTCTGTTGGAATGACTCATTTTCAGTCAAGTAAAGAGACCAGGCTTTCCTCATGTTGCTTCATAAATGTTTAATCATAATCATTCACAAAAGAAATGCACATACCAAGGAGGCCTAATTTGGGCACTGGTCATTTTCTGGCTCTTAATTCTATTGACTTTGACTGCTGAGGATTATTAGGCAACCTTCTTTAAGGGACATGATATTCCTTATGTCTGTTTCACTGAAGTTATGCCTCCCTTTGTATATTGAAACACTATTTCCAATGCTAAATATTATAGTAATTTCTCCACAGAAAGCATCTCTGTATTTATTAGCATCTCTGGGAAGCTTCTCCGAGATAGAATTCCAGAGCCTTACTCTGAAACACTAACTGGTGTTAAATGTGTGACAGAGAAAATTTAAAAAAAATACTATTCCTTTTCAGATATTTCTATTAAAATCATCTAAAACTGTATATATTCACCTGTAAACCTAAATCATGCAGTAAACCAAGAACCTGTATCTTCAGGTCTCAGAACAGAAGATGTAATTTCTAAGTAAGCAAACACTGCTTCCAACTATTTTCTTGGCCCATCCATACTGAGTAGATACAGGACTTCACTGAGTCTATTGAAGTTGATGGAAGTCTTCACTGATCTACTGGCTTGAGATCCTAACTAAGCACAACCACGGGGGAGAAACAGTTGAAAAGGTAATAGGGTTTTATGAGCTCTTTATGATTCTGTCCTCTGTGCCTGCACGCACATCACTGTTCAGCCTGAACTCTGTGATCTTCTCTGTCTTTTCTCTCAGTCATACCTAACAATGTTTTGATGAGCAACACAATTTCCCAGTCTACGGAGCATTATGAATGAGTAAAGTTAGAATCCTCTTAGACCCATCCATGAGCATAACAGTCACTTGTCTTTCCACAGTAATCTTTTAAAAATAAACCATGGCATTCAAGGTGAAGTCACTTAATCTTACACCTCAGCTCCCTCACTGTGAAATGATGCTCTCTAAAGAGAAATTTCACCACTAACATGGATTTCCTTTTGCTCCGCTTCTGCTGACCGATTCCCCCTCCCCAGGTTTTGGGCGGACCGTCAGTCCCACCAGCACAAATGTGGGGTGCGCTGTCGCCTGCAGCGCATGCCCGTCAGAGCAGCCCTCTTTTTCGTCGCTTGTGTCATTGTGCAAAAGCATGTTGCAGGAGTTCAGGCTAAGGAGAGCAACCTCTGTATCCTGCCTACCACGAACGCCTGCTGAACCACCAATTTGTCACTAAAAACCACTGGCACTTCTGGACTAGGCTGAGTGCGTAGCTTAAAAGCTTCATGAAGCGTTTTAGTGCACTCTGCTCTCCCCCGTCACCGTCGGTAGGTAACCTGACGTACAGGCTGGGGTCCCAGTGTGAGCCCAGGGACGCCAGGCCGTTGCTCAAGGCAGTCCTGACTGTCCGTGTCACTGCAGCGTGGCCGGAGCAAGTGCTTGCAAGTGGCATATCCTTCGCGCTCGTGCCATGCTCACATGCACCAGGGAAGGCCGCCGTGTCGGCTCATCCTGCTGCTTTCTCGTTGCGGTGCCGAGCAGCGTGACTGCCTGTAAGCCAGCGTAGCCCTCCGTCCTCTCACACGCACCCCTTGTTTTAGAGCCACAGGCTGTCACAGTCTCTGTGATTCGGTGTGTTCGTGAAACCAGGTGTGCTGCTATATAGGTGATAGCAAAAGGGAGGAACGGGGATTCTAGAGTTATTAAAAATGCACAGAACAAATTGAAGGCTGCGTTGCCCAACCCTATAAATGATCCTAACGGCTAGTTTTACTTCGTCAGGTTTTCCCAGATTTTCTGTTCTTTTCATCTACATGTTTCTAGCTTTAAATCTCTTTCAAGATATTTTCTCCTTGCCTACCTATTCAAAAGTAAATTTAAACATGGGATGTTTATTCATTTCCAAACCTCTCCACAGGCATGTCGATGAACAGGAGTTTCTCATTCATTATTATTGCCTTGGCATGTGCAACATAGAGTAACCAGAGCAACACGGAGCTTGCTGTCCTCAAAACTCCCTGAATACCAGTAGGGAAACTGTTTAAATTCTCTTTTTCACTATCAAAATAGCACCTGAAATCTCTGAGGAGCCAACATAAAATAAAATATCCTAGTTATAACAAGGAATATGAGGGATGGACACATTTTGTGCAAATCTAAAATCACTTAGAAGTAATTGGGTGGGATGGTTAAGGACCCACCAGAACACCATAATCACAGAAGGGTTTTATTCTTTATCGCAGTTTCAGTACAGCTCTGCATATGCCATGTAGGTACACAATCATTACTAGCCAGGAAAACAGCTTCTGTGGAAATGACCCTAACTTCTGATGTTTTAGACACAAGATTAAGGTACTTAAAAAAAACAGAAAGCAAGCTTGAAAGCTGAATACCAAGTCCATATGGAGGTTGTCCCCACCATTAGCATAAGCACAAAGCCATCAGTTAGGATGTTCTGTTATAGCTGAAAAGCATACAATCCTCAGAGAAAACATCTTAGGCTCAGGGTTCACAGCTAGTATAAGTACAAGTATGAATGCCATTAGGAAAGGCTGAATTTCTTTCTTGGTTTTGGTCAGACTAGAAGGCTTTCTTTTTACCATAATCTTTTCCTTCATTTAATTCTCTATTGATTTCAATTAAGTTCTCACCAGGTTTGCACCTCCAGCTGAGGGGTTTTTTTTCCCCTAGCCAATTTGTTTTTTAGACAGTATTTCAAGGTTTCAAATCCAATGAAAACCCAAGAGAGCAACAACAAAAAATTGGCTATGTGCTAGGAAATGAACTACCTATAATCTGTCTCTGTGAAATTCCTTTAAAGTCTCCTTCTTCACAGATGGGCAGCAGTGGATCTAAAAAGCTGGTTAATGATTCTCACAAAATGCTTTACATCGAAAATTGTTTTGAAAGGTTAATTAAAAAAGGTGTCCTTCTATAGGAAGGTGACAGAGGGAAAATATTGGCTTATGGCTAAGGAACTGCTCTGCAATATCAGGGATGTATACGTGGCTAACTTTTGTCACAGACTCCCTATAAGATCCTGAGCAAGCCAACTGCTTGGTCCTTCTCCTAACTGTAAATGTATGATAAGGCCTGTCCTGTTTCCTATGGTTTAGTAGAAATAAATTTATTAGTACAATACTGGTGAATCCCAGGAAAGGCCTGAAAATAGACAGTCGGTTGTGCTCATATTACATGGCTGTCTTGTTTCTAAATAAGCATCAATACTAATAATGACAATAATGCACAAAATCTTTGCTTACATAATTTACATCTACTTTCAAAATAATAGAGGTTTTTGATTTTTGAGAGTTTGTTTTATTGTAAAATTACATAACCTGAAGCACTTATACCACCTCAGAAATCTTGAAAATAGTGATGTTCAACTCAATCAAATAATTATGAAAATCCTATCTTAATACCTGCTACTACACTATCTGAGTATTTAAGTCCAACACCTCTTACGCCAAATGTTAAAGCTAAATAACATCTTTAATTGGGAGAAGCGTTCTAGAGGGGACAACTGGGAAGAGGCCTATTAAAAGGTAACAAAAAATCAAAAAGAAGACTGAATAGGCCAGAGGAATGGTCAGGGCAGATTACTTATTTGATTAGCTAATTCCTGTACAGCTTGAAGTCAGGAGGAGCTCAAGTGTTTTACACTAAATCACACAGAAAGATCAATGTGAAATACAATTAGAGCTGCATATAACTGGACTTTTTCCTAACACACTGCCTCTTATAATCTACAGTCTAGGGTATCTGCATGTGATATTCATGACTACTGTTAACACTTACAAGTATTGAAATGACAACTCTTTGCAGATTTAAAAAAAAAAAAGTTGGTTTTTTATATACACCTCTCTACCTTTCCACTGTATGAAATGTTAGCTTCTGTAGTGGTTTTCAAATCCATAACTTCTTCAAATATGAACTGAAAAACTTATTACGGCAACTTAGATCACTGCAATATTGCTCTTGAAAATGAGCCTGCAAGGGAAATGAGTTTCCAAAGAAAAATAATTTAAATGTAATGAAGACTCTTAAAAAAAACAATTTCTTTTTCTCATTCCCTCCAACTCATACTCTCCAAAGGGCAAAGTTTTTGCCATTATGAATAACTTATAATTTGTGTGTGTTCTGCTAGCCATTGCCCAGGGTGATCATTAGCTTTTTGGTTCTTTTAACTACAATCTCAAAGTTTTGCACGCAGTTTCTTTCTGGCACAAGACTTCAGTGTACAGCACCTCAACTAAGGGGCTTTGAAAGTCTGCTAAGAATTTGGTGGGGGGGGGGGAAGGCATTGAACTTCAGAGTTACCACTATCTCAGCAGTATTTTACAGTTTGCCCATGTATAAATCCCAATATTCCCAAGCATCCAGGCAGGAAAACTGCACAAGGAATATTCTCTGAAAATTTCTGAGTTCTGTGAGAGCTGTGCAGTCTATGGCTAACAACCTACTACTATTTCAGGAATTCCCTCCATTTCCATTATTCTAGCTGCGAGCCACTGACTGATTTGTCACATTTACCCCTTGCATACATTCAACGTGAAACTGCATAAAAGTAATTTCATAACTTTATGAAATATTAATGAAAGCAAGGATGGGCAGACAAGAGTCACTGATTTATAGTCAAAACCTGCTGCAGTTTGCAGAAGTGTAACTGCTCCTTTTGAATCCTGAACACCAGATGTATGCTAGATTACCTGAAGTGTTTCAGTTATCTGAAAGTAAGAAAAGATGTATCTGAGCTCTAGTCCCACTTTGCTAAAAAAATTATATACTTGTGTCAAAGTTTCTTAATACAAAGTACAGAAAAAGATAAATAAAAAAATAATGTGAAACTATGGCCTTGTCAAGCTACTTTGTAGCTCTGAAATACCACATATCTTAAAAGAACTGTTAAGTATTCACTGGAAATTCATGGACTGCACTTTTAAGTAAATCAGGTCTGGCAGAGCTGGCATTTGCTTGAAGCTAGGAGAGTAAGCAGAGGGTAGTCACCAACAGATAAGTTTACCAAGAATAATGTAGAAAAAGGATGTTGCCTACCTTAATTAATCACTCCAATTTTTGAAGGAATTCATTTGGCATTTTGTTTCTACTTGACGATCTATTGTTTTGAAACGTCTGAAATTTCTCCTCTTTTAAAGTACTAGGCATGTTGTCACCCTGCCTTTTTAACCAGGACTTTGAAGAGTAGTCAAAATCTGTCTGCCATCCTTGATTGAGGAAATAGGGTTGTTGATAGCAAATTATAGCAATGAGTTTCTCTCCCAGTATTTTGGCAAGAATTAACAGAACCTTGTGAAATAGTTTTCGTAGAATCATAGAATGGATTGGGTCAGAAAGGACCTTTAAAGAACTGTAAATTTCAAAGCTTTAAGGGCTCTCTTGTTTACCCATGTAAGAGATTACAGTTCTTTCAAGCTGGTTGCTAAGAGAAAAAAAAAGAAGAGGGCAATTTCATTTCTGTTGTGAATCACCAATTGCACTAATAGTCTAATATCTTAAAAAGAAAATCACATTGTCTTACGCACTTATATATGTGTAATGCATAGAAATTTTGACTTAATATTTTTTCCAATTATAATTTACTTCAAATTGCAATTATTATATGAAGTTAATGTATGAAAAGACTTTTGTTAAGGCACAGTTTGTGTGGAGTGCTTTTACATCTAAGTGCTACAACATACAAAGGAACTACCTAAATATATCAAAAGAGGCTGCATTTATTTATTTTATTTGTGTTGTAGCCTCAAATGGTTGATTATAAACAGTTCACCTCTTCATTTTTATCTTTATTACCTGCCTTTCTTTATGTCATTGTGATGTCTGCTTCGTTAAGGTCAGCATGTTTTGTCCACAATAGTCAGTTATATTCTCTGCAAATGTTCCTCCTCTTAGGTGAGTCTGACCTTCAGTGACTGAGAATCAAGAGAGAAATTAACTCATATGTTGCAAGACTCTTTATTAAGATTCTGGTAATAAGGTAGGAAAGCATGCTGAAAGAACTTAGTCTTTCTGCAAGCTCAGCTGCAACCTACAGGGACTCCGACTGGCTGCAGCAGGAACCAGGTTCAGTGCTAGGAAATTTTGCAAAAGCACCATGACCAAGAAGTAGGATCACATATCTCCACTTCCTCAGAATCTCTCACCTGCTACCCAGGTACCTAATGGCTCACTGCAGGTGTCTAAGTCTCAGAGTCAGATGAAGCCAGGCTATCAAATAGAATTTAGATATCTTTATCTTATTTACTCCTTCAGTCATTTACTTTATCATAATAGTCTCACTGAATAAAAAACCTACATTTCAAGGCCAAGTTGTATGAGAAGGCAGAAAGTCAAATAAAATACAAGATAAAACAAGGGGATATCATTAATGACATCTAAGAAAAGCTGCTTTCTTTCTTCATCTGTTTATTGTTTAGTGCGAGTTGAAGAAGGAATGTTTTCAAGTGAAAAAGAACTGGATAAAGCTGCTCTGAAGAACTGCATTATATTTGACAAATCCAAGAAATACCATTCACTTTCCTCCATCCACTGTTAGGTAGTTACTCACCCAGTGCTCACTTCTGCTAGCACAAGAGATGCTAGCCCATATAGCCCTCCCTAAAAGACCAGGGAAGGATGGCAAGTCAAATGAGCTTTTTTGGGAATTATTTGCTTTCTGTTGCAGACTTGTTGAGGTCTGAATAAAGCCATTCAAGTAGTTGGAAAGGCAAAAGATTAAACAGTAAAAACATTAGGCTGAGGTGTGCATGCTTCTGCAGTGCTCTGGGAAATAACCAAAGTAAAAGTTTATGTCTGTTAAAATGGCCAGAGGATGTAAAAGTCTCCTAAAAGCCCTGAATCTACTGCAGGCAGGCAGACATTTTGGGGACAGCCATGATATTGTTTCTGAAGATCCTTGCCCTGCCCCTAGAAGAAAGTTTTGCAAGGAGAGTCCATGGCCTTTCAATTGCCAGGGTCATCTCAGGGCTGAACTCTGCCCACCATCCACAACAGAGATCAGAGAGGAGAATGAGAATGTCCTTTGGTGCTACGCAGTGATAGTGTCTTCTCCCCATTCTGCCCTCCTCCTTGGCAAACCCGGGTTTCTTCTGAGTAAGTCAAGCTGTCAGAAATATCAGCACAAACTAAGAAACACGGTGCCTGTTGTGTTTGAAACTGAGCTGGATGCCTGGTTTCAAACCACTCAAATCAAGGCTTAAGAGTTTCACAGACCTTTGTTTAGTGATCATCCTGATGTACCATGGCTTTTCTGTTATCTTAAAATAAAAGTGAAAAATGTATGGTTACAGGAATACAGAAAATGGTGAACAGTTAGCATAGAGAACTGCTGTGTGAGAGCTGAGGTGGCAGCCGTTACTCATACTCTAACCTGAATGAAAACTTAGTCGAGAGCCAGGGAAGTTGCATGCTGTAATTGTTTTCATGCAAGCCCTTTGTACTTTAGTCTTTAGATCTCATTTATGTCTGCAAACAAAACCTACACAAATTAGATGACTCTAAAGGATACAAGGATCCAGTTAAGAAGTTCTGCTATCTGCTGACACCCCTGTGCCACTGTGTCTTGTAAGTTCAAATTCCAAACAAAGCATTAAGTACTGAAACATTCAAGAGCTCAGCGTGGATGTTTTTCGTCTGATCATTAGTGTCAGTGAAATAAGAATGAAATAGTTCCACGATATAAACTCCAGTCTTTCTGGCTGATTTGGTTTCTCCATTAATTCAGCTTTGGGGCAGGAAGTTGTCCTCTGTAATAGTCACAACTTCTTCAAAGTGTTCTGGGTCAGAAAAAGGGAAAATTTTCAAAGTTTTGGAATCCATCTGGCAGTGGTCAGGGTCAGTAAAAATAGCCTTTAAGAGAACTGACAGAACATACTTCCCCTTGGTTCCCCATTTGACTGGAGCAGGAAGAACAGTGGACAATGTTTTGTGAGACGGAGCAAGACAAAAGGATTGTCTTGATTATGAAAAGATTTTACAACTTCAATCCTTTTGCATTACATCCTCAAAAAAACCCAGATCTGTTATTTCATGTTGACCTAGAATGGGTCTTTCTGGTCATCTACATCAAATCACAAAGCTCAGGAGCACAAATCGTAACATTTCACTGGCAAGATACTTCCAGTTATGGCAAAATAAGGTAATTTTATTTGACAGAATCATTTTGCACCCCTTGAAGAAGAGAAACAAATAGCCTTAGCATAAGCAATGTTCTGAAGTAACACTATCCAATGATATACAACAGGGGAAAAAAACAAAAAAAACCAAGGCCAGCAGCAAACCCCAAAGCAATTATTTTGTTTTGGACTTGATCCACCGTATTTTAATAAGAGCCTTTACAATTACATAATGACCCTTCATGGCTAGCAGCAAATGTTGTTGGCTTAATTATATAAAATTTAGTTCACCTCTCCAGAACTGCCCACACCTCTTGAGATAAACACCTGAGCATGATAAAGCATGCATAACAATTACAAATGGGTAAGCACAGTGCACAGAGAGCTTGTAGTATTTGTCCTGCAAAGAATACATTTTACCAGAGCAGTTCTTAAGCCGCATATGTCAAATGTGTTATTAATGAACACACACCCCCACACAGAACTGCAAGTTGCAAGACACAGTCCAAACCAGCCACAGATTTAGATGGGGTGGAGTGCAGTGACAAAAGGGGCTAGACTGGTCTCCATCCTCCCAGTAGCTGCAGTTTCTCTACCACAGCACCAGCAGCTGATTTAGCTGCTTTCCAGCTCCTTCAGTTCACATGGTGGGTCTGGCTGATGGAGCCATCAAGAGAGAGCAGACACGCAACAGAAGCAGCGGTGCTGCGTGTGTACCTCACCTAACGCAACCACCCAACACCCCCTCCTGCCACGTCTCCTGACAAAGGATGGGGGAGTGGAAGAGCTTTCTTCTCCCTCACCCACACCATTTGCCCCAAGCCTGCGTCTCCCCCAGTGTGAGATTTTCCTTCCCATCCCTTTAAGGGTTTGCCTCATGGACAGCAGTGCATGCGCTGCAGCTCAGCTCCACGCCAGCCGATGGCTCATGACTGCAGCTGTCGTGGTGCCAAGCCAGAGCTAATGAGCCCTCCTGAGTGTTAGCTCTGGCTCCGTGCGGTGGGAGCCGTCGCTGTGCAGCCCCTCTCAGAAGGACTTTGAGCCTCTTCTGTTGTTCCCAGAGGAGGGGTCTCTCTGCGTGAAAGGGCCACACAGCACTGGACCTCAAAAGGAGTGAGGTAAATCCCATAGCATTTAAAAATCCAACCAGTTTCAAGACCGCTGTCACACCCTGGCACTTGTTTCCCACAAGTCTAGCAATAGAGCAAATGGCTAGTTCCTACCCCATTTTCTCTTGCAATCCCCTCTCACCTGTTCATCCAGCTAGCAGAGAAGTGTATTATCACTTTTCCTCCTGAGAAAAGATGCTGGTAGCTAAGAAGTGTGTGCTGTGAAAGTACCTCTAGATAATTTGCTTTCAATCACCAATTCACTTCTTAAATCTTCCTCCGGATGTGGTTACCCAAAACACGTCTACTATCCAGTGGCATTTGCCTGCAACCTTTCATCCCCATGATAACTTGATAATTACAAAAACAAGTACTGCTGATCAATTTGCCACTAGCCCAAACTGGTCTTTCATTTAGAGTCATGAAGTCTAAAGCAATCAATTCTCTTTTATCTAATTTCACTTCTCTTTCCCTTACCTCCCCACTAAGAGCTGGAAAACTGAGAGTAACTGCAGCAACTTCTGAGTTTTTAATAGATGTTTCATTGGCTCATAGCCCCCATTACTCAGCCTTAGGAACTGCTCTGTCCAATTGTTTTCCAACTTAGTAAAAATAATTGTTTCAATCATTTGAATGAAAAAGGCCATAGTGTACATCTAATGGCACCCTGCAGCTCACACACCAGGTTTGCTCTGAGTGATGGAGACCTGGGCTTGACTATGCAGTTGTCCTGGTTTCAGCTGGGATACAGTTAACTGTCTTCCTAGTAGCTGGTAGGGTGCTATGTTTTGAGTTCAGTATGTGAAGAATGTTGATAACACTGATGTTTTCAGTTGTTGCTCAGTAGTGTTTAGACTAGAGTCAAGGATTTTTCAGCTTCTCATGCCCAGCCAGGGCACCTGACCCAAACTGGCCAACAGTGTATTCCATACCATGGGACGTCCCATCTAGTTTGGGAACTGGGAAGTGGGGGGCAGGGATTGGCCGCTCGGGGACTGGCTGGGTGTCGGTCAGCAGGTGGTGAGCAATTGCCCTGCGTATCATTTGTACATTGCAATCCTTTTATTACTACTGTTGTCATTTCATTAGTGTTATCATTATCATTATTAGTTTCTTCTTTTCTGTTCTATTAAACCGTTCTTATCTCAACCCAGGAGTTTTACTTCTTTTCCTGATTTTCTCCCCCATCCCACTGGATGGGGGGGAGTGAGTGAGCAGCTGCGTGGTGCTTAGTTGGTGGCTGGGGTTAAACCACGACAGCAGTAAAATGGTTAAATCTCTATGTTCTGTAAGAACTCTTTATAGCCATTTTAGCTACTAGAAGAATCTAGTGTTTTGGGAAGGTAAGTGCTCTGTCAAGGAATACATTTTCTCTTATGTTTAATTTTGTAGTTCAGCACTCGTTATTCAAGCTTGTCTATAATAAAGCACAGAAATAAAGCAAATTATTAGGGTTCTTTCACAGAGTTACAATGCTTTTGTGTTACAATGCTCTTGCTAAGCCTGGAGTCTGTTTTTCTTTTTCAATAGCAAATTTTAGATCTTTCTGGAAAAATCTGGGTGTGCTATGGACCTGGAAGTGTTTTTCAGTCCTTGTTGGATCCAAGTGCATGACTCAGTCACATCCCAGCAATACATAAAAGTCAGATACAGCCTCATGCTATTGTCTCTTATCCCTCCACTTGTCATAATTACTTTAAGAGTTTATTAACCAAAATTTTTTAAAGTGTTTTCTTGTGAGGAAATAATGCATCCTACATTATAAAGTCTTATTTCTACTTTTAAAAAGTATGACTTACTATGGTTTCGTCCTAGAACAGACAGCAAGGAATTTGCTCTAGTATTCAAGGTTACAGGGGTTCTAAGTATGCTCTTAAACTGCCTCAGCAGTGAGTAAAAAGGGGTAGGTCAAGCTCAGTCTTGCAATTTGTCAATTCTTCAGCTCAATTTCTTACAAGTAAAAATTCAGAAACACTTGAAGAAAAGAGTCTCTTTCATCCATTTGGGAAGCTACGTATTTTCCTGTTGAATTTATTATTTACTGAAGTGACAGTATGTTCCCAAATTTATTCCCTTTCCCTGAACACATATTTTCTATCTATCCTCTTCTTGCAAGTGTTATTCACATAAAGACTCAGCAAGTCTGGATTACAGATAAGAGAAGTCATTCAAGGGTGGCAGGCATCATAACATCTATCTATCCATCTATCTATCTATCTATCTGTCTATCTATCTGTCAGTCTATCTATGCCAGTAATGCCCTCAGAATTGTGCCTGGGCAACAGAGAAATAAAGCTAATGTACCTGTGGCTCTCCTAAACAATTTACTTGTGCTTTAAAATTAAAGTGTCTCCATAGCAACTTTGAGGCATCCAAGAAGGGAGAAGGACAGTATTTTGCAGAAAACATGGAGTGGATTTAAACTATGTTGTAAGTGAGAACCAAATGCTCAGACCTCTCGGTAAGAGTATGAACATGTGTCCTGAGCTTGCAACGGCCCAATATCCATCTCAGAAAAACAATTCTGTAAGAAGCCCCAGTTTAAAAGCAGCTCCTCAGCAAAGGCAGGGCAGGTATCTGCTGAGCTTCTCAAGGCCTGACAGCTTCGGTATTAAAGCTGGCCCTGAGCCCAGGCAGCCAAGCCCTGCGGAGGGGAGGGAATGCCCTCAGGGCCCTGACAGTGGCTGCTTATGAGGGCTAGGAAAACATATCTGCAGCTACTTAAATCTTACGCAGGTCAGGGGAGAGGTTGCAATGGTTTGTACCTTGGAAAGGAATGTGTCGCACTGCCTGCCCGCTGGGGACGGGCAGTGCCGATGGCTTGCAAGTAGCATAATGCCGTCTGCTTCAGGGGGGCCACGCTTGCTCCTCCATTGCCATTTTTCGCAAGCCAAAGAATGCCATTCTGTCTGGAAGTCTATGTTTTGTTCTACATGTGGGAAAGACAACTAGTAATATAAATAATGGCAGGTGCTTCTAAATGAAACATAATGTCTTTAATAATATCATTCTGATAAAAACTATATTTATCCCTATGGTGCCTACTAGACTGTGAATTACTCTCTTAAGTGAAAAAGACTGAGCCTAAGTCTGTAACTACCCTGAAGGGTAGTTTTGCTTCATGGCATCTTCCAAGAGTCCCCGATGACCCCTCTGCAGCCCACGTGCCCAAGAGTTTCTTTCTCCGCAGAAACCAGTACACTGTAGTGAGGCTCTTTCCCTCAGGTGGAGCTTAGAACTACTTAATGCATCCAGCTCTCACTGTTCCCAGTTCCCAATGAATATGCAAGATGTAAATCACTTCTTATTTGAGAAACAGACTGGACAAATTTTCTATAGCAGAAGAACAGGGGTTGAATAAAGTTACCTTTAATACAGTTCGAATTAATTTATTACGTGAGTCAGTTGACAATGAATATTAATCCAGTAGAGTGCACTTGTTTTGATGCAGAATAGCTCACCTCCAAGCCAGATTATCTACTTTGTTTCTTAGGACTACATGTTTTCTCCTTTTAATTGCCCTTTTTCTTAACAATTAGGGCTCCACAGGTTAGCCCAATGAAAACAGAGTGAACACTACACAATCTGCTTATGTGCAGGCAGCACTGAACCAGCTGTTTTAACTTTCTTTTGAGGGTAACTCTTCATCAGTAAGATTAGTACTCCTTTTCACTAAGTCATTTTTTTGTCTACCCCTGGAATTCAGAGTCTCTTTTGCGTAAGTGGACTATTAGCCCAGATGCCATGTACAGGAAAAGAAAAAGGAATTCTCAGCCAAAAAAAAATAAAAATGTAACTGTAGTAAAAGTGAACTGTTTGTTATTGTGCTGTCTTCTTTTTAGCTACTACAGTTCAGAACAGGACAGGTGACATTCAGTGGCACTGCCATTACATACTTGTGATGTTGCCTGCTGTTTAGGAGAAAGGCACTGGAGTTCTTTTCTGCTCCTAATTTCTTGCTCTGTCTTGAGGCGTGGCACTGAATAACTCACATTTTTTTCCTCCACAAAAGAAAATAATAGTAGGTTTTTGAAGCACTTAGGGTCTTCAGTTGGAAGGTGGCATATAATCACATCAGGTGATTGTGAAATACTTTCAAGGGAGACAGCTGACTGCATATATGTAAAATATTGGCAGTCAAACAGAAGTAGCATATACTTTCATACATAGTAGCACTACAGCTCTGCCACATCTAATTTTGTATTTGTTGGTGAAATTTCATGCTCATGTGATCCTTTACATCTTTGATGCAGGGCCTGCTTTTGTGCTGTCCCATCATGATCTGATCTTTTTGGTGACTTTATTCCCTCTGAACTAAAAAGAAAAAGCCTTTTTTGGTAGGTTTTGCCCAAGGCAAAATAAAAAGCTTATCATTTTGTTTCTTTCACAGGCCTTTTTTTGGTTGCTGTTCATTATCAACAATGTGATCTATTTCCCACAGCTTCAAACAGACCTCAGAAAATTCTGTAGTCTGCATTTGACCTAGCATTATGTTCTTCTCTTCTCTGTCCTCCTCAGGGGCCTTACACAATTCCCATACAGCTTAGTGGGATTTTGAATAGGACTCCAGAACTGGAAGAACAAAGTGATTAAATATTTGCCTTTCAGATACATAAAGCTCATTTAGACATAAGCATTTTTGCATTCACGGTTAAATAAAAACATTGCGATTAGCTCTGCTTTTAATTTAAACATGATCTCAAAATAATTCCGTATAAGACGTTGTCCATAGCCCATAAAAGCAGATAGATGCACGGCAGGAGGCACGGACACTGCCCCCCGTGCTGATGAAGAAGGGGCTGATCTGTCACTGGGACAGAACTGCAGAGACACGTGGGGAGCAGGGCACAGCAGGGCGTTGGGGGTGTATTACCCAGAGCTGCTGACTTTTGCTGGTATAAAGGAAAGGGAGGGCTCATACAGGACAAACAAGTCATCAGCTGGGGACAGGGTCCAGGAACTGGGAATGAAGCAGGAAATGTCTGGAAGGAATACATAAGGGACAGGTACATCCTCTGACAGAGAGGTTAGACATTCACAAAGCACTGCTAATATTTTGGTGTCCATAACCCAACCTGAGCTTCCAGTAAGAGCAAGCCATAATTAAGCAGCACTAGAAGTTATGTGTGTGTGGCATCTCCAATGTATGGGTCTTGTTTCTGCCAGTAACAGCCTCTGTTCTGCCTCAGCCTGCTCCTCCACTCCAGTACGTCTCCTCTCGCTCCCTTCATATGCCCTGAAAGCCTCCCTGCCTCCTTTCCTCCTTTATGCCTCTGCTTTTGTAAAGGTTATGTGAAGATACGGATTGTCAGAGGGGCAATTTGTACCCATGAAAACACAATTATGGGCTGTCTGCTGTGCTTCCAGCCACAGAGTGATCTCCAGGCAGAGCAGAAGAAGGAGTTGCTGCAGGGTGGGCAAAGCAAAGCAGCCATGCCGGGGGGCTTGGGCAGCAGTTCGCAGTACGCAGGAGTTTCTACGCCTGACCTCCGTGATAACCCATGGGCAAAGACAGGCTGAATTTCCTTCCTCTCCACTATTTTGCCCTCCCTTCATCCTTCCCCCACTCCCCTGCAGACAGCGAAAGACCAAAAAACCTATATTTATGTGGCCAGAGCAGCAGAATAACTGGATGTGTGCTTGATAGGTTGGACTGCCTTGGGAGCGGGAACCAGAAGTACCTGCAGCTGGAAAGTGGAAGCACAGAGGCATAGAGAACCAAAAAAATACAGCTGGAAAAATGAACTTGCCAGAGTGGGAAAATATCAGGTGAAGAAAGTGGTTTGTCTCTTCATATGAATAAGAGAAAAAAAGACCCTTTCTGAACCAGGAGTATCACGGCAAGCACGGGATGGTAAGGAAAGTAAATAAACGGCAAAACCAACTACGGCACAAACATCTTATTTCTGCAGGAAAAGGAAAGAATATTGAGAATATTGAAACCACAGGACCAGCCAGCTGAAGTTCTCATATTCATATGTCTGCCTTGATGTTCTTTGTATACCACAGAACAGTATTTGCTGCAGTTATTTTTCTCCGAATTACTGTAATTGAGAATATCAGGACAATAATTTCCTACTGAATAAAACAAAAGGAGGCATTAGGATAAAATGTCCCTTGACAATGTCCATGTGCTATTACCACTAGATTCACTGCAAAAAGTATAAATTATTCAAGCTGAAAAATACTGTGCAACACTTAAGATTGTTCTACAAAGCTAGCATGGCACAGAAAAACATGAAAAAAATAAGCCCCTGAACACTATATAGCTACAGAGCACACTCACTTTGCACTGCTAGAAAGGGACATTTCCATTAGCTGGCACACAGTCTGTGGTCCAACGGCCCTGAAAACATACTGAAGCAACCTCAGGGTTTCCATTCCTCCATTTTTATGATTAATCTTTCCTACCACAGGAGTAAAAATATCTCTGTATTCCACCTGCTTTTCTTTCTGTGATGTGGGTATTGCTTCTTGTTTAGGCACGTTACAAGTGAACAATACGCTTGATGGTTAAGTTTTCAGAAATGGGGGTGAACAACAAAAGACCAGGGCTATTACTCAGCACACCTGGGTCTTCCTTTTGTTAGTGGCTGATCGGGAAGGACAGTGACAGAAACAGAAATGCATTTAACTTTGAGTGTGTTGGGAAAGATGGCCTTTAAGCAAGCAAAGGGTACCAGTGTTGCTTGCTATCGGTTAGAAGGGGTTAAAAATAAGCTTATACAGGCAGCACAGGAAGGTGTTGTTTGATCATTTATCTCAGTCTGAAGCGTGTATGGTGTAGGCTTTCAATATGAGAAAGTGTCTCAGAGACTACCTTTTCTGTTTTATCTCTTTGTTTATTATTTTTACCTGTAATATGTATTGCAGCATATAAAGACAAGCAGAAATAACTGTGACTTTCAAAATCACTCTGGTATGACTGTCAGACATTCTCGTGTAAAATGGCACTCATCATCTCTCTCTTCCTTCTAAAATGCTATTAGTTCCTGCTTCTGACAGTCCATCAGATTTTCAACCTTAACTGTTGGCTTTTATTTTGCTATGTCTTCTCTGTTGGTCATAGAGATCTGAATAGATATCTCCCTTCTCCAAAGAAATCTTTCAGAATCAAGACAATAAATATTTTCATTCAGAATCATAAGGAAGCCATTAACTCTCAAAATTATCATTTTCTGTAAAAGACAGAGGACTGACCCCCAGAAGAATATCTGGACTGTGGGCTAGTTTGAAAGCAAATGCAAGTCTTTTATTTCCCAGCTGCGTGTTCCCATTCTCAAAAACACATGCTATTCTACTATCCTGCAGCAGTGAAAGCTCTGCCATCAAAGGCCTCATGGGAATTGCACATTCTTTTAAATAGGTTCACTACCAACAAGTAAACCTCTTCCAGTGGAATGCAAAAATCATCAGAAAATTCCTTGACTTAATTCAGCCAGCATATTGGTGCTCTTGGGAACTTCTCCTTTCCTGACCTCTCCCTGTGCTGCTATACAACATGAAATCCCTTCAGCATTGCTGTGCATTATTTTGAAGTTTTCACTGTAAGAATTGGACCAATGCGCCTTTTCAATTCTAACAGAAAAAAACAGAGTTCATTGCCAACATGGCTGGCACTACTGAGTTTTCTTCTGTTCCTTTCTGCTTTACCTATGCCAGCTTCTCAGACATCCTTGCACAAATGGACTTTGCCTTTTTGACCCTTCCTATAACAAAGGATAAATCAGTGGTCTCTGTTTCCACCTCTTCCTTCATATTGACACCATCTGTCCCCAGCTCTCTTGAAGGGCTTCACAAATACTAAAATTACCTTTGCTATTAGCCAGTCTTTAAATCTCTCCTCTGGTTTGGTCTTACAAGCTACGAATGGGTTAAGCTTTCCTCCTTACTTTCTAGACACTTTAGGAACCCATTCTCTCCTGTCCAGCTAACATTGATTTTTATTTTCCTCTAATGAACAGGTGAATGAGATCTGTATAACTGATAATTTAGAGTAAATTAAGTCTTCGAGCATGACAAATCTGTGTGCCAGGAAACACGGTGATGCTTTTGGAAACATGGTGATGGGGATTTGGTGTTCCTGCCGTATAGACCTGCTGCTCAAATAGTGCCTTCCTCACTCCCATCTCTGGTCTCTCCAGTTGGTGGCAGGAGAGCAGAAATCCTGAAGGAAGGCAGGTTTTCAAGGGGTAGCAGTCACCTTGGTCCCTCATCCTTAGAACAGCCAATTTCTGTTTTAGCTATGCTTCTGAAACACTTGAGCCTGTTTCTGGCTTCTTCTCCTGCTTCATGGTGCAAACAAATAAAAAAGCAGATTAAAAACAGAGTTGACTTAAATATATGAACAAATTATTTGACAAACTATTTGAACAAACAGCTATTTGAAAAATTCGTTTCTAACACTGAATTAAGCTGTAACTATCCCAGCATCCACTAGTACAAACAGGGTATACTTGGACCAAGAGCTACACTTGATTATTTTTATTATCACCATTCTTTCCCTCCCAGTACTGTTCTATACCTTTCATCGTGACAGAATTTAGGGCTTCCTTAACCCACCAAAGACTTTGGAAAATAAAGAAATAACACAGCATACAGGAATGTAGTCACATGTCTTTAGAGTGTTAGCTTGGTATCAGGTTAGGGTTACTTTTTAATTTTTTTTTTTAATTTTTTTTTCTGTTTTCATTTTTGAACAGTGCCTTCAAACTTTTTTCCAGCAAAAAGATAGTTGTCACTTTTCGCTGTAGTTGTTGAGCATAATATATTTTGAAACATTTCAACTAATGCTCAGTGAAATATTCTGGTTAAGAGGAAGGAATGCAGTCTACAATTTCCAGGCTTACAGTGAGCCAAGATGCTACAACTCTGTTTATGGTGTATCTGTCTGGTGTTACTGTATAAATACCTACCAGAAATACAACAGCAAAAAAGGCCACCTACACTTATAACCAGCAGTCAATAAAATCACTTTTATGGTTGTTTTTTTTCCTTGAAGAAGGGAAAAAGTATATTAGCTGTAATGTGAGGAACTGTAGAGTAATTCCTTTTGGTCCTCATTTATTGAAGCAATGAGGAAAAATTTTAGAGTGGGCAGAGGGTCAGTAGCAATAACAGCAGGAACAGCCTCCTCCTTAGTCATGGTTATGCAGCCAGGTTAGAAAGGTTAAAAGGGCAGGCCAGTCACCCACAAACACTTTGAACACCTTGATATAGTTGTCTATATCTAGTGGGATAACACTGACATATCCTTTCAATATCTGTTGTAAGCTAACTAGTGGCAGAAGAACTAACTTTATTTTTAATTTCAAAAGCATGAGATGTCTGTGTTTGCTTGCACATTTTTGATTTTTCAGTCTGCACTGAAAAAGATTTCAGGTAGGAGAAAGGACAATAAAAGGGACACATGTATACTGCATGTACAATGGCCATGTAACCTGAAAGGGTCAAAGATTTCCCACCATGAGGTTGGTGCAAAAAACCACTGACTGAACACAGACTAAAATATACTTGTGGAACCCTCCTTCCTTTCTCCCCTTCACTCCCCACCCCCCCTTTCATCACTGCCGTGGTTTAAGCCCCCCAGCCGGCAATAAAGCACCACACAGCCACTCGGTCACTCCTCCCCCCACTGGCCCTGGTGGGACGAGGAGGAGAAAATATAAAGAAAAGTGTGTGGGTGAGACAAGGAAAGGGAGGGATCTCTCACCACTTCTGGTCATGGGCAAAAGACAGACTTGACTTGGGGAAAAAACAAAATCAATTTAATTTGTTACCAATCAGATCAAAACAAGGATAATGGGAGGTAAACCCAAATCTTAAATGGGGTCTGCGGTCAGTTCATCACACCTTGTCTCTGCCGCTCCTTCCTCCTCAGGGGGAGGACTCCTCACTCTCCCCCTGCTCCAGCGTGGGGTCCCTCCCACGGGAGACAGTCCTCCATGAACTTCTCCAGCATGAGTCCTTCCCACGGCTTCGGTTCCTCACAAACTGCTCCAGCGTGGGTCCTTTCCACAAACCGCAGTCCTTCAGGCAGACGGCTCCAGCGCGGGCTTTCCCATGGAGTCACGGCCATCTTGGGGGGCATCCATCCCCCTGCTCCGGTGTGGGGTCCTCCCAGGGCTGCAGGTGGGCATCTGCTCCCCCGCTCCCCTCCATGGGCTGGGGGGGGACAGCCTGCCGTCTTACCACGGGCTGCAGGGGCATCCCCTCCTCCTTCTTCACTGACCTTCGTATCTGCATAGGGGTTTCTTTCACATTCCACTCCCTCCTCCACTGCAGGTTTGCCCTTCTTAACTATGTTATCACAGAGGCACTACCACCGTCACTGATGGGCTCGGCCTTGGCCAGAGGTGGGTCTGACTTGGAGCTGGGGAAGCTTCTGGCAGCTTCTCACAGGAGCCACCCCTGCAGCCCCTCCCCCACTACCAAAACCCCACCACACAAACCCAAAACAATCACACAATTTACACACCTGTTCATCTCCATCAGTCCTTCATTTGGCTCATTTGGGCATCTTTGTGATCAGCTGCAGCTGACATCTCCAGCCCTGATCCTGGACAGAATGAGCTTGATGCTTCAGGGTGCTAATACCAAAAATTTCAAATTGATGCCTGCAAACTACAGAAAAGCAGTTAGAACATTCAAGACTGCTTCTTACTTAGCTTTGGACTCACTTAGTTTCCCATTTACAAACAAAAATACTTTACAGTTGATGGGATAAAGGAGGGAACATGTTTCTCCCAACAATGCAGAGATCATTTTCTGTTCTTTTATTTTAATAACGCACCACAAGACCTAGAAAAATTAGAGACAGATAACTTACTCATTTGCTTCCCTACTATCTCTTTCTGTTCCGATATTGTTCTTTGACAACCACTGCTACAAAACATAGGACCTTCATTCCACAGTTTTCAAGTCTAGTACACAATACATAAGCATACACCTATGAGAAAAAAAAAGTCATACAGTAATATTTAGTTCTGCATCATTTTCAAGGATACTAGAAAGAACTGAAACTAAACTCAAATGAAATAAACATTTTAACTCCAGCAAAAATCTTTTCTGCAGCAATGTTTCAGCTTTCTAATAACTCTAGACAATGTATATTTAAGATTATTAGTGTATTGCTGATTAAGATCTTTAAACGTTCCGTAAGCAGTAAAGAAGGTACTGAACAACATTTCAATTAAGGAAGAAGAAAATATATTATAGTAGTGAAGTCTTGGGAATATTATAAACATAACTTTCTAGGACCCTCATTAAATAATATCTGACCTTGAATATGATTTCCTGCCTCTGTCCCCTTTGAACATCCTAAAAGAGTCGGATTTTGAAAAGGTGACCACAGCTGTGACTGTGGCCAACATATGTGGGCACAACAGGATCACTATAGCTATACGCTCCAAGTTTGTACAACCCTCAATTTTTGCAAACACAGAAGTTAGACTGCATGCATGCCGAGCCATACTGCTAAGTTTAGCATTTGACTTTGTTCTTATCCTTTAATAACAGGACAGAAACTCTAGACAAAAAGGGTGTTTTGTCCTTTGCCAACAACTACAAAATAAACAGTAAAAATCTACTTTGAAAAGTGTTTCAGAGACTAGCTTTGGTGGTACAACATCATCACCAACTCATACAATGATCATGAAAACACAGTTCCTATCTAATAATACCGAAGGAAGTTGTACTGTGTTTGTATATGCAGTGATGGCAAATGGGCAAAGCTCTTATTTTTAATAAAAATTTTATTTTGTCATGGGTGTCTGGATGGAATTCGCTTCTTGTTTTGATTTTCTTGCTAATTTAGAATTTTGGAGGTTTCAGCTGGATAATCTTGTTATATAAGGAACTTCACCCAAACACTTCACGTATCTTCAATGACTTTGTTTACGAGAGTCTTGCGGCTGGAATCAATGTCTGACTGCATATTTGACTAAATGTGCAGATGCAGGCATCTAATTAACTGTAGTGTTTACCAGACATTTATACAGCCAAATCCTTCTCGGAAAGCTATCAAATGGTAACACGGGCTTCGCTTTGGCACAGAGCACAACATTGCTTGGTATTTTTTAAGGCACGGCTAATCTGTGAAACGCAATCCTCTCTGTTAAGAACAAAGATTCTCCCAGTGAGAGCGGCTCCCTCCCACACATGGAGTCCACGGCTGGGCAGCCCAGCTGTCCTCAGACCAGTCTGTCCACTCTGTCCCAGCCACACGCGTAGGCCAGCGGGCCATGCTGGAGATCCTCGTGGCTGCCGGCCTGCCGGGGTGCCCAGGTGTCCTGCCGCAGAGGCAGAGGCATGGGGACGTCGGGGACGCCGCTGCTCTCATCCTGGCACACAGCAAGGAGATGCCCGGGTTGGGGCACTGAGGCAGCACCCTGGGGTGCTCCGCAACACCCTGGGAAGTCGCAGGGAAGAAATCGCTCATTTCGGTGCTGCTTCTCCTTAGCCTCAAGCCAGAGCTCAGAACAAAGCTGTCAAAGCACCACTACAACTGCTTTCCATCGTGGGAAATTAGAATTATCCCAAACAATGTTCAATAGTAGACCTACTGGCTTCAACATCCTGGTAAGCAAAAAGCTAAGTAACTACATTCCAGCTATCTAAACTCTCCAAACAGTTCCCCTGAATAAAGCTTTGTTATTTTTCATCTTAGCTAGTTACATAGTATGATGACATGACACATTTCACTGAAGAGGTGACAGAACTTTAATTGTGAACAAAGTGATTCAAATTCATATAGTGCTGCTTTTGTGTAATTAGCAGAGTAAATAAACCCACTGTGTACTCTGTTCTCCTTCTGTGCTGAAAGGAATTTGAAAATCCTGCATAGGATTGTTTAGTGTTAAGTGCACAGATGACTTTTTTTGAGAGATGTCAACGAACCTGAAAAATCTGCAAAGTTGCTGACCTGTTGAGAATAACAATGTTATCATTGTGGTAATGTTACAGGCATCTTCCTAGAGCTCCTTCAGTACATGTATGGCTGATATCCAAGCTAGCCTCCAGGTCCTAAACCATTAAAATCACTTGCCAAAGTAAATGATCATAAGAAAAGTAAACAGCTGACCTTGTGCTCATCACCTCCTGTATCACTTACACTACATTATCATGTAGCTTCATTAAATGATCATAATGCTGCCTCTAGTAATATCTATGCATATGCAAGGTTTTATTTTGAAATAAAAACAGCTCCAGAGTGAAATGGAATCTGATTTTAAAAGGTTGGTAAGTACCTTACTGCAATTAAAATCAAGTGAATCCAGAGCTGTCTCAGAAGATGTGTCATGCCTGGGGTGGTCAGATCCCATGACTGAGGACATACACATTTGTCATTTTGAAAAGTAGATTAAATGAACCTGGGGAAGAGCCACTATCACTGTAATCAAAGGGAACCGTACAACTAACTCTGTTCTCTTCTTCTCCCTTTACTTCCCTTAAATTAAATTGCTGAAGTAATAGCATATTTCTTAAAATGCTTGATTGCTCTTTTTCTGTCACCTTCACCTAGGAAGAAAAATGCTTATCTACTTTGCCAGACCTATTGCTAAAGAATAGCTGAAAAAATATATGAAGTCAACACATGATAAAAAAAGTGGTCTGCGTTTCAGTTTCTCTGTTGCTGTGCTCACAGAGGACTCAAGAGGCAGGTGTGGGCAAGCAGCTCTGACTTCACCCCCTACATCTGGTGCAGCTTGTTCAGCGACTTGCCTGCTGCCCAATTAGGAAGAACAAAAAGCCTCTAACTTACCTTTCGCTTCCCAAGGGCCCCTCACAGCAAGGCTGACCAGCCCTTTAAGACATTCTGGTTTAAACTCATTTGCCAGGCTACTGGCATGAAGCGGACCCAGGGACCACGTCCAGACTTGGCCTACTGGGAGCCCTCCTGGCTCCTCGCAGGGCTGTGCACCATTCCCACCATTCCTTTTTGAGAAGAGGAGGTGGAGGAAGGGAGCTCAGCCACGCCTGGGTGTCCTGCTTGGTGTAGTGCCCATGGGACCTCAGCTGTGGGACCTTGGAAGTGGTCCTGGATCCCGTACGGCCAAACATGGACAGAGATCCTCCTTTCTTCCCTGCTTACTTCTATAATACAGGAATTTAAACAAGTCCCATTTTGGTCGCAAAGTATCCAATCAGTTTTCTTCCACTGCAGTGCAAAAATGCTACAACACTGTGCCAAGTACTGTATGTGTAGTAACTCACAGGAAAAAGACCTATGTGGTTTCCTCTCCTCAGGAAGAATGATACAGCCCCTTGAAATTAACAGCCAATTAAAATTAGGATGGCCTTAAATGTCAGTGAAATGCAGGTCTTCCTTGTTGTTCTTGACCTTTCAGCTATCTTCATGCCGTGAAACTTAAATAAAAGACTTTATTAAAAACCACCACAGCTATGACCTGCAGAAAATTGAGTTACTCTGTTTTGTTCGACAAATGGATCTCACAACCAGCAACAAAAGCAAAAGTGACTCAATGAAATAATGGAATGCATACGGTACCTTAGGAAAAAAAAAGTTGCTCTGGGAGAAAAGCAAATCAATTGATCAACCAAGAAATCGGGATGTTCTTCAGAAAGCAATTGTAGCTCCTTTACTAACAGCAGTGAACCATGGAATAAAGGGACCATTGAACTACCACTTGTGAAGACATTAGGACAAAAATTGCATCAATAGATAGATCCCTCCCCTGGGTTTCCATACAACCCTCTGTATTCATCAATTATCAGCAGCTAATTGAGATGTGTATCACTCTGTAGCCTAAAAAAGTTTGTAACAGTTCCATCAAACCTCTCCCCTGATGCCAGATCTCAGATGACCCCCTGTGACTGAACATGTTGCCCTGGAGAAATGCTGTTTTAGAAAGGACCTAGCACTTATATTATCACAATTGTAATTACGTCTTCCCAATCTATATATTGCTGAGATAGTTACTTTAACTTGACCGATGTTATCTACAAATCTGCCAGACTTCTACATTTGTGCCCTTGTGAAGTAAAGCAAATTAGTATGAAAAGAAGCAAATAATAATATTTTTTTCAGGTCACAGGCCCTTTAATGGTGAAATAGCTTCTTGTCTTACCAAACCCCTTAGTTCATGTCCCTTGCTACAAATGGAGCCTGGCTGTGCAGCGCAGAAAGCTAAACCAGGAAATGTTAAACTACCTCAGTAAAGTTGAAAATAATGTTCATTGCAAACCTTTAAATCAGCAAGAAGCTGCTCTAGCTGAGTTTGTGGAAGGTGCTGAAGATATGGGCAATCTACCTTGCTTATTCAAGTGTGTTGAGTAGCTTCTTCGTGAAGAGAGAACAGTTCAACACCATTAATGCGTTTTAAGGTATACTAGGGTTTAACTGAGGAATTTTTTTATTTCAGATTCTGTTACTTTGATTACTTTGATTTCTTTGACAGAATATTTTTCTAATGTTCTAAGTCCCAGCATGAATTAATTCATAGATAGTTTATGAATCTGTTATTTCAGCATTCTCCTTTGGATTAAACATGCTTTTCCTGCTGTTGTATTTCCCTTCCTTTCCTCTTCACCTCCAATTGCCCTCCCTGAATGAGGCCCTGAAACAGTAATCACAACTGAATCTCAGATTTTGTTCCCCTGGGAAAAACAAGATAAACTTTTTAAAACTGCTTGTATTAACTGCTCTTATTAACTCCTCTGTTCTCTTCTTCATTGTTGTAGACCTTACCTGCTTCTGCTGCAGTATGGATTTATTTTTTAACATGTCTTAGCAAGACAGTATACATTTTCACCCTTTCCTTGCATAAGTCATACTAAGTTCATTTAATACAGTGCCAAATGCCTTTTGGCATTATTGTACTTTGCCTCTTTCGGGACCCTCTTGGTGGCTGACATTTGACCTGCATTTGGCTAACTCATCACAGCTCTTGCCATGCTTGTTTGCAGCTGCTTAGCTTCCATTCTGCACTTGTGGCGGTGTGCTCGCCCCGGCCCCAGCCTGACCCTTATTTCCCGTAACCCTGCTCAAGCGATAACCACCAGTGGCGGGTGTAATGGATGCATCTGGTCATGGCGGCTGCATCCGGCTCAATGTGCATTCGGGGGAGACAGATGACAACACGATAGCCGAGAGCTAATTTGAACAATGCGCCCACCTAACCACAGTGCTGGTTAATGTCCAGCTCAAGCCAAATTTGGAAGAAACTAACATCTGTAGTCAGTATGTAAATATGACTATAAGTCAATTATCTTACTCCATAACTAGTGGACAGCCCAGGGCCCATTGAGCTTTCCTGCATGACAGAGGGCTGCACGCCAGGATCTCCCCTTAAGTAGGGATGCCTCTCAAGGTTACTCCTCGAGGCTGAGAGTCCTTGCTGCAACAGATTCTTGGTAAGTGATTAATTGCATGCTAAACTTTGATATCTTAAATGATATAAAGGATTGATTGCACATATATAATCCTTAGACATAAACTGTTGACCAAGCCTGGGACTTAGGAGTGGATCCAGCTGCACCTAGGCACCTCTCTGAGAAAGAATTTAGAAAGCAAGGGGGTCCATTCTGAAACTTGTGACTCAAAGGGAGCATCTCCCTGACAGTTTTGTCTGACTCTCTCCTCTATGCAGTAAATATCAAGTGAACCTTGCCATCAAATCTTGTTAAACCACTGTCGCATTTACTATCAAACTTTGTTAAATTGCTGTTTTATAACAATAAACGTATTGCTACTTCTCTCTTACGAATGAAGTGCGTCTCTCCATCCACAACAGCACCAGGCATTCTTGTTCATCCCAAAGTATAAGGCTTGTAGACTGTACTACTGAATGCATTTCTTTTCTTTTACTCCAGTAGTAATAGCCATCCAATTCTTCCTGCATGTAGAATTTTGGATCATCATATATTGATGATATCTTCCACATTTGCATCAACACAGTTCACTAGTGCCTTTCTGTTTTTAATAGGTTACAGACAGCATTTACAGTTAGGTAGTTCATTTAAGTTAGTTCATTTTTCCTCTCTTCCTGGATTAAGCTATTCTCACTCTCCACCTTAAATAATATTTTATGCAACATGATTCTGCTAGAAGAAGAAAACTCAGGGAAAGGCATGATCCACCTTCAATGATGGTTAGATTGCTCTCCTAAGATATAAGAGACTAGGATTTACATCCATGTTCAGAGATGAGCAAAGAATTGGGATCTGTGTCTGTCTTTTTACAGGCTATTGGAAGAGAGTCCTTTTCCCCTTCTGATCCTATTTGTTTCAGGAAAAGTAAATTTGTAAATTTACTTTTACATGTAAATTTAAATTTATGTGTGTAAATTTAGGTTTTTTGCATAGTGAAGCTCATCTGCTTTCTCAGTAACTTTGTAAATTCCTCCCCAAATTTGTAGTCCCATAGAAGTAGATCAAAATGTTCTTGATTAGAGTTTGTCTAGTGAAAGAGAAGACCTCTGCTTCATGATAGATATGTGGCCCTTGTGTCTGTTGAAACAAGTATATGGAAACCATCTACTGCAAATGCAAAGTAAAATGTAGAAAACTCAGACCCTAAAAGATTACTCCTAAACAATAACTTGCACGCTGAGCAATTCAGTTATTAACAGGGCCAGAAATTTGCATTCTAACTACAGTGCATCTATTTTTAGTCATCTAGACATTATCCTAAGGCATACTGGATGAAAATTACAGCCCATTTCTTTTAATTTCAGCTCATCAGACAAGAGGTCCAAGAGATTATTTTAAAAAATGACCTCTTAATATTGTTCTATGATATCCTCTCCTTTAACCTCATTAGTTGGAGCAAATAGCAATACTACCTTCTGCTACAGGAACAGGAATCTCCTGATAAAAGCCAGTATGGTGGAGGGAGGCAGATTATCTTTTAAATGGTTGCCACTGTTTCATTAGTGTGCCTAAAGCCATGAAGCTGCATCAGACTAATAGTTGTGCTTAGCAAGTATCTGACAGCAAGTTGATCAGACTAATGTGCTCTGCTCTGTGGAAAGTCTAAGATGGTTCTGGCTGTAAAAAGACATTTTAGCATCAATCAGTAGATTTGTGAAGGGCAATCCACACACATACTGCTTTCAGGCAGGGTTTTTTTGTTGTGTTTTGTTTTTTTTCTTCCAAATGTATTATAATTGGAGATAAAGATGCACAAAAGACAGTCATTGAAAAGCTTGTAACAAAAACACATAGCTTGAGAAAAATCTCAACAGCAGGAACGTTGAACAAAAGGGGAAAAAACAGGATAGAAAGGCTGGTTTTCATCAGATCTGGGGAAATGTTTTGGAATTTTTTTTTTTCTTTTCAGCATGTTAAGTCATTGAATTAGTGGCTTTCTGTCCCTTATAAAGTAGCTGACTTACTGCTAGTTTGGAATTGGGAGCATGGAACATCATCAACCCTTTGCAATCTGTCATTCCCTAACCACTGGGGGTACTTCACATGCCATCAAAGGAGAGGTAATGTTTAATCTAATCTTTAGTTGTTTGAATCTCTAGGATTACATTTTATCAGGAGCTCTTACATTTTAATTGGTTCTCTTCATTTGTCAGGTATAGTTTTGCCTCTCTCTAATTCTTGGCTGTGGTACGCTCTAAAATATCTACTTACTTTGCAATACTTGCTGCAGAGGTTCTGCAGAGTTCAGCATTGTGGGAGAAATAATTATGTTCAGTATATATTTGCATTAATGAGATTGAGCTGCTTTGTCATACTCTTGTGTTTAGAGAAAGAAGGAAAATAAGGAAATTATCCGAACGTTTATAGGTAATTTGCTACCAGAGGACATACTGGGCTCTCTCTATAAAGAATTTGCAAAAACAAATGCTGAATTTCATGTTTCCCTGGTGTTGTCCCAGGGAACTGAGACTTGCTATTTTATACATTTATATAAAATAGAATCAGATGCATAAGAAATGGGGTGGGGGTGTTGAGATACCATTTGAGGTGCTTTGAAAACCTATAGTTGGGTAGTCTGAAACCCTCATGAATAACGCCTGGCTGCATCACTGTGTTAATAGTGCCAGCAATCAAGTATTTGCCAGTTGGTGATTTAATGTATTCCTTCCCCAATGTGCCATATGTCCCACCCCAAGCAATACAAGTCAGACCTCTCAACTCTAGAATATTGCCAATTCAAAATGAGGATAATCAGGTATTCTGTCTTTGCAGAATAAAAGAACATGGTAAGAGAAAGATACTGAGTTAAGAAGGGAATCTCAAATCATTTTGTAAGATTAGTTGCACTTTTCTTCCATGATTAATTCAACATTCCAAATAAAAAGAAAGCATTGTGTAGAAACTCCTAGAAGTACAATGGGTTTGCTCTTCTCTTGCAATGAGGTGTGCAGCACTAGCAAAATGACCAGAAATAGTTCTTTGCATATTTTTATCTGCCCTGGCCACACAAAAAAAATTTTGAGAGCCGTCAGCCAAGCCCAGAGAACAAGAAGCAGTTCAGTAGTATGACAGATACACAGTACACTGTGGTGATTCCCTACTTCATGGAAAACACAAAGAGAAAACACGCATTGCAATGCTCTTACTCATGCACACTCCCAAGGTTTGGCAGCTTCACCTCTACAGAATGCAAGGAATTAAAAAATAATTTTAAACCAGCTTTGTTCTCCCGTTCCAAATTCAAGATTATTAGTCAAGGAGAATCAAACAAAGCCATAGGTATTTATCATAGCCTCTTCTCCTGACTATCAAGAATCTCCTGGTCTTAAAGGGTCAGTCTGGGAGATAAAAAGTTTGGGTGTTCAGTGTATTGTCATGCCACTGTAAATAACTACCAGCTTTTCCAAGGATTTAGCTCCAGAAATCTGTGAATGCCGCAGTCTGTATCTTGCCTGGTGGAAGTCAGTAGTAGCTTATCACTGACTTCTGAGTGATATCTCACAGATTTGAGATCAGTTCTAACTCAGTAACCACCACACAATTTGATCAGTTAGCATTGTATATATTTCCGTATCTAATTATATAGAATGTATTTCTTCTGGTTGCAGCCATTGCAATCTACCCTTAGGTCACCATTGCAGACCATTTGGAGACCATTTTCTCTATGCTTGACAACTGAGAAAGTTTTAAAAAGATACTAAATTCCTAATAGCAAGGCTAAATACAGATTATTTATCTTTAAATGCACATTAAACCCCATTCTTTTGAAATTTATCTAGTCCTTTATTACAGGCTTTTATAATTGCTTGTAATACCTATCCTAATTGGTTGTTTCCCAGACTTAATAACCGCACAGAAACCCCTTGCAAAAATTACTATATTCCTCACTGGCTTTTTGTGTCAATTGTTAATGTCAAATCTTTATGGTTTCTACCTTGCTTTCAATAATTTTATTTTTTTTTTTACTAGAAGAGTAGACCTTTCACATTTTTACAATCTTGTCAAATTAACACACATCATAGAGACTCTGTACAGTGTTCTGATTCAAATGTCTTTTGCCATATACATAACTCCACAACAAAGTCCTTTCAGTGCTGAATACCTGGGTATTTTTATCACAGGCTTCACGTATATGTTCGTTCCTCTTTATACATGATGGCATTCAAACCTCTTTGGACGTTTTCTTACTCATCACATGGTCTGTCTTGAACAGCTCTCAAGGGTCTGCTGTAGTTGCATGAAAATGCAAAGAGAAAGGTCATAATTCATACTGAAACTGAAAGTGAAAAATGTACAGAAATCCACTGGGCTTTATGTTCAATGCTCTTAAATCCTAAAAAACACCTTGAGGACAGCTGGTACCATACCAGCTTGGTAGCATTTATACTGTCTAGAAAAAAAAACATGAAGAAAAATGTTTCAGAGTCGATTGTGATTTACTTTGCTGTTACTTAAGCCTACCTTAAAAAAAGCAAACTTTCATAAATTATCTTGGCCAACACTGTCCCTACTTTTTAATCTACCAAAGTGTCTCCTGTAACTCCCAGAGGCTGAGCAATCTCCATTGCCATTGCTTTCCTTGGACACTGCAGACACTGCCTTCCTCTGGAGTTGAGGATGTGCCGTCAGAGTCTTTGGAGACTGAGAAATCCAAAACCAGGTTTGGGAAAAGGAAGATGGAAAGGTCCCCTTTTCAGGAGTGATGAATCAGAACAGAAAAAAACATTCTAAATTATATTCTTTATTCTTCTTAGCTTTTCTTCAGCCAGTTCAATAGGGTCTACAGTCTCAATTGAGGAGGTAAAAGTAAGGTACTGTCCCGGCACTGGCAAAGAACTGGACTAGCATGAGGATGCAAACAAAAAGACCCAAAACTAGTGTAGAGGTTTGAAATGCAGGGCCTCAACAAGGGCATTTGTTAGTCCTTTGGGATACGTTTAAGGGACTTCTACTGCATTGGGGCAATACAACAGAGTTGCTGTGTTTTCCTAAGCATATCAGAGTTTGTATATCAATCCTCAAAAAACGAGCACCGGATACTAGTGATGGGCAGAAAAGAACAGATATTTTTTTCCAGTTTTATTTCCATAGAAGATGAAGGAGGAGTGGATAAAGAGAGGCAAAGTGATGCCCAACAGCAATAGTGTCTCCTTGAGGAACATGTGACACTGCATGACAGTATTCATGCAGGCAGAGGCAAAGAAATGAATAACAAACTGTGATACTAGCGGGAAGTCCCCAGATTCACTTTTTATGCCTATCCCAGTTTTGATGCATGTATCTTAATGCACTGAGCTGGCAACTGCCACAGCCAACAGATTCACAAACTCACCAAGAGCCTGTGTCCAGCCTGATAAAAATATGGTATTTTCATTTAAACATCTTTTCTCTTTTTTAAATTTTCTTAATTTATTGCCATCAGCTGTTGGCTTTTTTTTTGTTTTTACTTTTCTTGTTGATGGGAAGCTCAGCAATTCTGAAAACAAGGCCTCAAGTTTTCAGTCTTTTTTTCTTCTTAACATCAATGAGACTTCTTATGATAATGAAATTATATATATCCATGTGTATAAATGTTTGCAAGACAGAGTTCAATTTTCTAGCTACTGACTTCTAGTGCCTTTTAGAAATCCTGGGATACCAGGCCTGGCCTGAAGTGTTGCTTCGTAAGAGCCCAGTTTTCCTGTGGTCATACCTGGCAGCTCTGTGCAGACATCTTGAGCATCCAAAGATGTCTCAGATGGCACTTCATGCATCTGTTCACACCTATGTGTCACACTCAAGCTGACTAGCTCTAGATATTTCTGCTTTAAAACAGTGGCAATGATTTGTGTGCAAGGGAAAGTACGAAGCTGAGGTTTTGGGGCAAAGGAGAAACTTGTTTTTCTCATACATCCACAGTGTTCAGATCCAGTACCTATTTGTCTCATAGAAATTTGAGTCCATTTTTGACAAGAGTCTGATTTATCTCCATTAACTAATAACTGTCTTGTTTCACCACTGATGAATTCCAGTCTTAGTTCAGTGCAGTCATCCATGGAATATCCAAAACATGGTTTTGTTTTGGTTTGTTTAATTAAACAAACAAACCAAACCAAAAAGTTCTTTTAGAAATAAACCTATCACAGAAAAATATTTTTATCTTCATTCACATTTTTAAAGCTTCATTAAAGATATAACCTTTCAACTTCTGCCCAGTTCTGCTGTATTATCACCAGTTACTCACACTCTGGCAGGAGCTAGATTAGCATGTCTTCACATCCTTTCAGATTACCCTTAAACATCAGCAGTTGCAGCCTTTGTGCCTTGATGGTTCATACCAGTTCATGCCTAATGATTTTTTACTCCCTCAGGCCTCAAAGCTTTCCACACTAATAAATAATGTATTTCTCTTCATTTCATGTTTTGGGTGCTGTAGTTGATGACAAACCTCTTTGTCATAGAACTGGTTCTCTCTACCTCCATAGGCGTGATTTCCATTGCAGAGACAAGCGAGATGGTGTCAGGCTTCAGAGGATAGAAGAAAAAGAGGATGCACACTCCTCTAGACAGAGGAGCAGTAGCAAAACAGAAACTATCCAAATAAAACTTCAGCTATGCAATGCGCTTTCTAAAGCTAGAATTTCTTCAACCTCGGCTGCATGATCTTGCTTTGGACACTCTTCATTTCTGGGTGTAAGGATGTGTCCTAATGTCAGATCCTAAACAAGTGAGGTCCATTGTAGGTCATACATTTAAGCACACACATCAGAAGATTTTTTAACTCCAAGAAAAAGAGAAAGAAGTTGTCTAAAACCTTTGCATTTATCTAAAGCCCCCAATACAACTATGAAAGCCACACCCACTGTCTGATAACTCAAAAAAACTTTTCTGTAAAGAATAGAAATAGAACTGTAGCTAGTTGACTTGGTTCCAAACTTCGCACCCAGAGCTTGTAAACATTTATGCATGTTTTAATGAAAGTGATGATAACTACATGTTTCAGAGTAACTTTGTATCAAATAGTTGTACATCTGACACAGAATATTGTGCATATCCAGACTACACAATTAATCATAATAACAGCACATAAAAAGCTAAAAGTGAGCCAGCCTGAAGACACATAATTTCTTTGATTGCGACAGGGAAGAGAGAGTCTCCCGCTTCTTTCTGTGTGAACAGGAACCAGGATTGCTACTGGAGCTGGACTGCCTCTTTAAATGGACTTACTGTTTGGTTTTCTGAAGGAAAGAGAGGAAGAAAGACAGACTAGTTACCTAAACAGCTTTGCACAACCACCATTACTATTCCTTCATTTTGTTTTCATACCAAGATTACGACGACTCATGCTCTCTGCTTGACCCTAATATTGCTTGACATCTCCTTATCTGTCTTCCAGTACTTCACATGAACTATAGAGAGCTACATCCTAAAAAAGGTGTGAGGTGCCTTTTTTCAATGTATTTTTCAAATAGGGAAGACTAATAAGTTTTTCCACCCACCTTGTTACACATTGAAAAATAATATGTGAAAGAAGCTTAAACAATTCCTGTCTGTGGTACAGTGAGTCAGTGAGTATAAAGTTTCCTGGTATTACTCCATAAAAAGGATATAGCTTTCTAGAATGAAAAGCATTACTGCTGGCTTTTGAATGGTTATTTCAGAAAATAATGTCCTGTATCTGTCAAGCAGACATCAAAAATAGACCTGAAAGAGAATACTGTACTTGTAGGTCAGGAGTTCAACTCCCATCTGCAGGAAGTGACAAAGCCCCAGGTCCAAAGGACTATTTGTATGTATAAATTGAGTTTAGACAGAATCTTAACACTAAATTTGAATTTGCAGTGCTCAAAACTCTCACACACTTGATATCTCTATTCTGTGGCACCATCATAGTGCCAGTGCTAAAGTTCCCAGGCACCCTAAGATCTCTTATCTTTTTGTACCAGAAGTGCTGACATCTTGGCAGCTTTTCAACCCCTGGGTCCCACCATGAACTGAGGCATTCTTCACCCATATTTCCATGGCTGTCAGTTTGAGGACAGCACTCTTGGGCAACATCTCATAGGGCAAGTACAGTACACAGCAGCAGTGTGGTTCTTTCACTGCAGTACTTCACGGACTGATAGTAGGGCCATAAGGGTGATTGCATTCAACCCCTTTCTCAGCTTCAAGGTGACTCTCACTGCCAAGGAGATACGGTCAATATAATAGCTTAATGGTGCATTTATTTGAGAGTTTGGGGAGTGGGAAATTCTTCCTTCCAAATATTTTTTCAAATATGTAGCGTACATCAGACCATCACTAGATAAAATATTTGACTGTTGCAGTTCCATGAAGTTTTACATGACACAGGGTTGAGGTGAGTGACTGGCAGTTGCCCCAGTTTGGAGTGAGCCATAGATGTGTCCTTGTGGCATTTTCATGGGAAATGGGTCTCAGGCAGGCTTCAAGGACAGATGAGCAAAGTGAACCCCAGCCTCCCACTGCCTGTGCAAGGGGGGAGTGAAGGGGGACTACTATTCTCTTCCCTGTGTTTGAAAACAGAAGACTGTCCCTCTCCTTCATTTATATACTTGGTTTGGGTTTTGGGGGTTGGGGATTTTTTTTTTTTTTTTGAATGAACAGGATCAGGCATATAGGTGGTCTGAATAGGGTGTGTACACCTGAGGATGGATAGGATTGGTATCCACCCCTGCTCCCCAGGGTAGATGCTGGTTGATTTATTACCCCTCTCCTCAGTCTTTCTAGGTTCCCTGTGGGGACATGTCCCTCGATCGCTTTGGCAGGGAGAGGGTGGTGAAGCAGGACAGTGTGTTTCACTGAGGACCTGAGGGCCCCCCCAGTCATACCTGGCAGCACATGGTGGGGATGCAGCACTCTCACCATCATGTTGATGGAGGTCAGAAAGCTGTTCATCATCACATCCCCAGTGAGAGAAAGGCCACCTGTGGCTTCTGAAACACGAAGTGTCAAGCCTTGTTGCTCTTACAGGCCAAGGCACAGTCATCCTGCATCTGTCTGCTCACAAAAACAGGCCCCTGAGAAGGGGGGGCCTCAGGATGAAACAGAGTGATTGAACATGCAGTGTGACATTTTATTTCATCCACTACTGTTTCTATGAACAACTGTATGAAAGTGATGGTGACATTGGTTTCAAAAGGATTATCAACGTGATTATACTGACTAGAGAATTAATTAATCACTGACATTTCTCAAAAAAAAGTCATTGAAATTCTATTACTTCATTATTAGCATAACGATGAGATTGTGTTTGCCCTCTCTGACAATCAATCAATCATCTGGGATGCACTCCAGTGTCAGGGAACTAATCTTGAAACCAGAAGGTATTTGATTTCAAAAACAGGTTATTTTGCTTGTTTGATGGGTGCCACACACTATTTTTCAACAGTTGAGTATTTATTTGTGTCTTTCAGATGATAATGGGTAAAAGTCAAAAGGTCACAGATGGCAACGCGAAATGGCTTACCTACATTAAGGGAGTAATTTGAACTAGAGATGTGTAGGGTAAAACTAGTAATTTCCTCCATGACTTTTTATCAGGAGATCTCAGAGTGTTTTATTACAGAGATCAGTGTCATTATTCCTGTTTTTCAGTGGCAAAAGTGACAAGAGAAGTGAAATGATGTGCCCTTAGATAAGTAGGAAACCCAAGACCTGAAGTCAGCGCTCCTGAGTTCACTGCTCTATTGTCTGAGTAAACTGTGTTCATTACATGGTGTTGAATTTAATGCCATTTTCAAATTTAAGGGATGAATTTGACCCTCGTTCATTACTGAAGCAAAAAGTATTGACTTAATGACAGCTTACAGTAACATAAGCATAGAAACTAGTATCATGAACTTGCTGCTGGACTGCTGGCAAAGCTAAATAACTGCAGTCAGAAGCAAGGCAGAATCAGCAGGGTAATTTGTTTGCTTGCTGTCTGGATGCAGACACAGTTACCATCCACTGCTCCTTCTCTACTTGAATTATAACCTCACATGTACTTAAGGCATAACCAGTCAGCAAGTCCTGCAACTCAAGGTCAGGAGTTGCTTCATGTGCTGAATGGCAAATGGGCCAGTTGAGCCTGTTGAGCAGCATTCCCTGAACATCCAATTAAAATGGTTTTCCAAATATCAAGGTTTCAGTAGAACCTTATAATTTTTCACATAGCAGTAGGATATGCTTTATGTGACATCTTCTGGTCCCTCAGATGTGTGGAAAATCAGTGAAAACTTGAACAGAAAAAAACAGCTGGAGCTCCTCTACGAGGAGTCTCTGGCTAAGTGTGACCAGTTGTGTTACTTACAGGGCTGATGGCTCTTTTCTCAATCTATAGTGACTGTGATGGCAGTAAAGATTTATGGTTTATGTACCTTTTTGCTTTAACTGCTATACTGAGGTGTAATTCAGGTGGTGGACAGGCTGATGAACCCCTACTTACCAGTAAAGGAGGATAAAACAGATTACATTTTAGACCTGGATCTATTTTGGCTTAAAATCAGATAATTTGTGACTCAGCACAGCTAAAAAGGAAAAAGTCCCAGGTTTCTTTTGGGGCATAGAGTAACCAGCCTCTAGTACTGGAAGGGTCCACAGGATTCAAACTTAAGCTTCGACATATATGTATGTGTGTAGGTATGTATGCTATGTAAGACATGTAATATGCAGAAAGAAAAAACACTGCTACATCAGTAAGAGGGGTTTTGTTTATTTCTTCCTGAGACATACACAGTTTTGTTTGGATTTTTATTTTTTTTTTTTCTCCTAAGACTTTTGCAAAGCTTTCAGGAGCTTTTTGGATATAGAAAAAATATACGTGGACCTCTGGATGACTTTGAACAAAATTCATGTCTTTACTGCTGTTTTTCCCATTTAAAAATGAGGGCAATAAAACTGTCCTTGTTTGTAAAGCACATGTGTGTATGTACACCTGCTAGGGTAGAAAGTATTTATATTACTGGGATAACCACTTGACTGACTCATAGCTTTACCAGCTTGGGTAATACAGCGGTTCCTGCCTCACGTTGGCAGAAGCGTATCAAATTCTGCTAACAGTACTGCACACATGTATTCACACGCCTGCACAAAAGTCCGCAGGCAGAGATTACTACAGTTGCATGGCTAAGCAGGAAAAGCTGGTACAAATCCTGTATGATGGCCATGCAAGTATTCAAGCAGAAATGGAGCCCAGGCAGCCATCTTGGGGATTTCAAGCTCCGTTTCAGCAGTTCCTGGTGGTAGAGATCCTCAGGCAGCTTCGGTGGATGCCCGAGCTGGCTCGCTCTGAGGAGGGATGGCAGCCACTGCAGAACCCACAGAGCAGGGCCTTGGCCAGCCATTCCAGCACCGGGGGCAGCAGGTATGGCAGCTGGTGCCACGTGTCCCAGAGCAATACTCACAGTTTGGGGCAGACCGGCAAATTATGACTGTCCGGGGGATGTTTGCTACTGCAGAGTGATGTGCTGGATACTTACTAGCCCTCGTTTCCTTGCATAGCCTCTCTGATTCCCACTCATGCTCGTTCTGGCTCTTGGCATATCTGTTGCAGGTTGTGCCCTCTTCTTACGATCTTTTTGCCCTTCCTCTCCTATGAGCACAGGCAGGGCTTAACTCTTGACTGAGTTTCCCAAGTTGCTTTAGTATTGTTTTCACTTTTGCACTTTCAGGAGAAACATAGGTCACAGCAGCCTGGCAGTGAAGAGGATTTTCTAATACATTTCACCACTGCACAGTTCCGTCAGGAAACATAGGTCTACACTGCAGAAGCTGATGTGAGGAAAGGATGAGGTAGAGGCCAAGTACAAATTAATTATAGTGGTAGAATAAATATTATTAAAGTGTGTCATATTCAGTTAAACTTTTCCTTTGAACTGAAACTTTGCATTTCAATTTCAAGCCACTGAAAATTATTTTTGTAATGTATTCAAAAGCAAATAAGTAAAGAAATAAACTTTGGAGGTCACGTCAGTACAACGAAGGCAGGAAGGAATAGTCTTTTTGTACTTCAAACTCATCACTGAAAATGGATCATTTCCCATTCAACAGAGTCCAAGTTTTAGAGCTTTTATTTTTCATAAAATAAAATGCCATTTCTTAAAAAAATATATTCCAAAACTGAGTAAACATAGCAGTGATAAAAGTGAAGGAGGAATGTTCCACATAATACACACCAAAGTTAATTACCCACGTATTAGAAGCTGAACAAAGTTTCTTGTGGGTACACTGTGGATACCCCGTGGTTATCATTATCACTGCAATCCTACATCCTTCTTTAACCCCATCCACCCATCCTACTGAACTGTCTGTGATGGTAAAGTCTGTGATACAGACAAACTTGAACTATGAAGATCAATGCTATTTTCAGAGGAGATTTTGAATCTCTGTCTGCAGAGACACAAAAGGCTCTCCCTGTGAGCCATTTCCCCCATTCCTATAAATGGTCATTAAAAAATTTTATTTCATCCACTGTTTTTTAAAAATATATATTTATGTAGTCTTTTTATTATTAGTGTTATGATATGAGGCTTCATACTGCAGTATACCTATTGTAGAAAATCATTGGGAAGATACTGCTGCCATCAGGTATGGGCATGATATGGTTTCCTAGGGAAGACTCGGCTCTCTGATGGGTCCCCAACACTGGTCTTCAGTTCCTAGGTGGAGTTTGGCTGCTTCTCATGTAACTCCCCTGAGCCACCCACAACACCCAGCCATCCCCCCACTGCCCTGGCTGCAACACACGCCGGCTGCTCACACTGCTGCCTGCCATGTCCGACAGCTTTTTCTGTCAGCTTTGGTAGTTTCTCATGTCCTGCTCACTTAGCTCAGCCTCTGGCCAGTGGGTTCCTGCAGCCCCAACACCCCATCTTTGTTGGTGCGTTGTCCTCACCGTGTGACCCTGCGGTGGCCTGCCTTGCCAGCTGCCACGCGTCCCCATGCTCACTGGCCACCTGAGGGACGCAGGCACTGGTTAGCTCATCAGTCAAAATTGTTTTCTGCAGGCATCCCTTCCACACTTGGCTTTGGAAAACTCGTTCTCACGCAAATTCCCAGAGATGCAGAAGAAGGATGGGAAGGAAGGATCAGGGTTGCACTAAATCTTTCTTCTCACTATTCATTGCTTGTGTTGCTTTTCTGCTTAACCCAGTATGTCTTCTTCTTTATCCAGAAGTAAGAAAATGTTATCTTCTGCTTTGTATCATCAGCCTTGAAATCATTCCAGGTTACCCAGCTAGTAACACTGGAACACCTCTAGTGAGATATTCCTCTGAAGATCAGATAGGGTTGCCCTGAAACCTGGGGACCTTTTCCTTCAAAAGCTACACTCTCAGCAAGATGTTCAACCACCCAGCTTTAAAAGAGGATATCACAAACAATATTTCTGTTTCTTTTTAGTTTTGTGCTTGTTATCCCCCTTCTGGTATTTTTCCCTGAGATGATTCTGCATTACTTTCCCACACCTCATTAAACTCTTTCTAAAGCTTTATTTTGCTTTGTGAGCAATCACAAAGTTGCAAATTCTCAAAGCTGCTCTTCAGAAACCTCTGTTCTTTAGCTTCCTTCAGCTTTTCTTCTTGTTTATGGCTTGTGGCTTTATTCACACCTTCATAGAGGTTCAAAAAAACCAGACCCCATGCCATGCTCTAAAAATTGAGACAGCCATAGTTAATTTTGTATCAATGCAGCTTTTTTCTTACCTCTTAAAATCTGAGCTTCTCTCTGGAAAAAAAATGAAGCATCCAGCCTGTGATGGAAAGATTTGCCAAAAATGAACAGTTATTTGATGTATGATTCTTTTCTTTTTTCTGTGTACTCTGAACGATCATTTGTAAAGTCACTGTGTACCTCCAAGGTAGTCTGTACCAAATGGGACAGACTGTTTTAGGGTTTTTAAACTCTATTCTTTGACATATCAGTGACATTTAGGCTTCATTCATACATGTGATATGCTAAGTCTATAATTCAGAAAATTATCTGCTATTCTAGAGACAAATGAGGATCATTTTACCCATGTCTAACTTTTTACCTTCGCTATCTCTATTTTTCTCCCATGTATACCACACTCATTGCTAGACAAAAATAAGCTACTTTGACTATTTTATACTGAGAAAAAAAAACCCAAACTTTTAGTTAGGCCAGGAGTACAGGTGGCATTTCCCCTCATTTTCTTGTATCAGAGTTGAGTGCTCAGCTCTTTCCAAGGCAGATTTTTTTCCCCCAGAAATGCTTAAAAATATGCTACTCTCAAAAATTTCATGGCTGTGTGAGCCAGAGTACCAAAGTGGTGCTTATGATTAACATCTCCTTATATGCCTGTAAAATTAACAGTAAAAATAAAACATCTCAAAAGGTTACATGTGCCAATGAAGGAAGTATTGCTATGGGTGGAAATACAGAAGTCATTGACATGTCTTTATTATGCATATACCACCTTTTGAGTTATTTTGGGAAAGCTCACACCAAAATCTCATTTCTGTCTACCATAGGACAAAAAGATCTCATTACTTTTGGAAGAAGAATATTCTTTTCTAGTTTTTTTGATCAACCAAAACAGGAAGGTAAGAAATACAACACAGCAACACTCTTGAGTAGTGATGTGCGTTGGCCGGGCTGCACTGACATACTGCAAATGTCTGTAAAGTCTCCATCAGCTCGACACAGACACACCTGGGACTTCTGACTCTTGGTCACAGAGCTGTGTCCAAGGGCAGGGGTTTGGGTAGTCAGACTGGTTTATCTGATTTACCAGTTTGTGGAGAGGCATGAAAGTCCCAAATCTCCATGTTTCTTTCTGTTTGTCCTCTTTAATGAGATGACGCTTCTTACAGCAATAATCATTTCACCTTCCTTTTCTCTGTGAAGAGTCCAGTGTATTTTGGGGTGTTATAAAGACTATAACATACCAGCCACTTAGAGGTATTATCTTCTCTTTAGTTGCTTACTAATCTCGTAGGGCAATCATGTCTCTGAAAATTAATGTCTGAAATTAAATTCTTCTCAGTACTTTTAATCTGGACGGTCCTGGTGTTGTTAGACTCTCCCATTGCAAGTTTCTAGATTATCACCTCTTCAGGCTCTATGCAATTACTTTATTTGTTTAACTTATTATAGGAAGGGGCATTCACACTGATTTCAGGCCAGGAACAAATTGTTCTATAAATCCAATTTCACATTTTGTTTTAATCTTCTGCGTCTTCCTTTCTGTTTCTCAGCTATGCCTTGAAAAATAAGAACTGGCCCTCAGCTCACAAACTCCCCAGTGGTCTTTCAATGAAATCATAAGCCTGTTTTTCTGCCAGAAGTCTGCTACTGAGGCACAAGTTAAATACTGCCTTTTGCTGCATGGATGAAAAACAAGATTATGAACTTGAAATCAGAGAGCTCAAAAACAATACAAACACCACTGATCTCTACAAAAGGTAAAGGGAATAAAAACCAAAAATAGACGCTTAGTAAAACAATAAAGATGTGCTATGGATTTAAACTTGACATATCGCTTAAAGATAGAAGTCTCTGCAAATTGCAAGGCTTTATTTCTCAGTCACCCAGTGAAGACCTATCTAACCAAAAGATGGAGTATATTAACTCTCCAGTCATAGCCAAGTGTGCCTTTCAGTTTGGCAGAGTAGGTGTTGAGCTGGACAGCATGAACAGGTTGTGTTTTGAGGTCCTTTTCTCCATGTAACCCTGCATGGATAAATAATCCAGAATAAAAAAAAAAAAAAAAAAGCTTATTTTATTGCCCGGTAAAGATTTGTAGAACACAATGAACACATAAAATGTGGTCTTTTTTCTTAATGCTATTTTGATCCTTATATATTTATAATTTAAAGTTATACATTTTTTCCTAGAAGTCTTTTGATCTTTACAGCCTTTTGCAGAGGGAAAGTTGTGGGTACTGCTCAATCGCTGGGCAGTCTAAACGTCAGGTTAAAGAAAAGCTGGCATTTGTTGAACATCAACAGGAGCTACATCCAGCATTTAAGCTTTCAAGTCCAAAATGTGTTCAGGTCAATTTAGACTTATTTCATGGGCTCATTCTTTTTTTGAATAGATCCATTAATACTACATTTCCCTATTTTAATTACAGAAATCTTATTTCTATTCCTATTGAGTTGAACAGTAATTTTCCAGTCAGATTTAATGGTGCAGTACAAGAATACATTCCATATCAGAATTAAGTCCCCTGATTCAACAGCCTTTATAAGTTTATGTGGGTCAAGTATGGTAGGCACAACACGTACAAGTTGCTGGTGTCATTTTTTTCCTAACGATGATGTATTTTTTTGTGTGCTACTGCCCAAGGTTGTTCTACATTTTTAATTGGCAAAAAGGTTCTCTGTGACTACTTTGTGGCATCTTTTCAGGACCTGAGTTACTTTAGAAACAAAACAAACAAACAAACAAACATAATCATTGCATTTACAGATAGTTTTCAAAAATTATCTCCAATATGTGAATTTTAGTACTTAACATATAGTTAAGCATCAGATAACTTGCTGGATGTCAGTGAACATATGTTTTAAATGTGTTTCGTGTGAAACATATATTCCTTCAAGCATTCATATACCTTAGTATTTGGGCTTGGTATACAATACTGCCAAATAAAGTCTACCACTTGCATTATATCACTCTGCTGGTGGCACCACTGTTTTTCACAGAATCTCTGAATTGAAATTACATATATTAATTACATATTTTATATATATATATATTTTCTTGATATTGTTGGGGACTGTCCCTGATAAGAAACTCTAGTATACCTATGGGCATTCTTAAAGTCTTCTTTTTAGTCAGAGAGATGAAGTTGTCACGTGTCTGTTTTTGCAGACATTATCACTATGTTGTTTATGAACACGATGCTCTAACTTAACAGAAGGCAGAGGAGCAGATAGGAAAGGCACACATCATCCAGAAACCATGTATGTGCCTAGAGATATCTGAAAGACACAACGGATTGAGCAATTTGCTTCAGGAATTCAGTATTCAGTAGCTAAAAAGTTGGAAGCCTTATTTTGCTAAAACCAAAAGGCAATTGATTAAAAAAAAAACCCAAACACTAAAAACTTTAAAAATAGTCCTTGGAAGAGAAAACAGTTGTCTAGGGAGTATGAAATTATCCATATTAAAGAAATACAAACAGAACAGGTTTTGAGAAAGAAACCCCTGATATTTCATGCTGATATCAACAATTAGCAACTGATTATTGCCATCAATCTGTCATTGTCAGAGGTTAGGACAAAATCTCCCAGGGAACAGGTTTCTCCATGGTGAGAAGGAGGCACATGTTATCCTTTGTCTTCTGAAGCACTGGATACTGGCAACCTTCAGAAAAAGTCAAAGGACTTGGTGGACAAGGCTGATCCAATAGGACAGTTTCTGATCCAGTATGGGAATTCCAGCTCGACCTCTGATAGTGCAGTTACACAACAAATGGACTTTGGCAGCTTAAGAAGGTCCTGTCCTTTCCCTCCTTCTCCCAGTCTTTGACCTCTTGTCCTTGCTCCCATTCAACACCCTATCAGTTTTGTAGTCCATTCATTAAACATCAGATTTTTATCTGATTTTGTAGAGGATTGGAAAAAATGAATTTCTGCCTCTAGTATAACTTTTCAAATTCATAGAATACTTTATGCTTGAAGAGACCTCTGGATTTCATCTGGTCCCATTCCCTACTCATATAAGTTATTCTGGCAGAATTCACACTGCTACACACTGTCTGGACGGATGTTGAACTAAGTGCTACTGAGAGCTCCCATCTCTTTGAACCATTTTCCCTGTCAAGTTCATGGGGTGGGTCACCTTTTCTTGAAGTGACCATGCAGAAAGAACATGGGTCTGAAATCGATCCAACATGTTAAGAGTATTTCTTGTGTCTGCAACCTCAAAACTGTGAGCAAATTTCCTTCAAAGTTTTTGCCACTTGGGACTGAGTGCACTAGATAGAGGACGAGATTGATTTCACCCCCACATCCCCTGAGCACCAGCTTGGTAGCAAGGCACAAGCTGGACTTTTACTCACACCCCTCCTTTTCCTTCTGAGCTAATTAGTCTGTGCTTGCCCCCACCTTTGTATCTGAGGTGCTCTCTGCAGGCTTGTCTGTTAATGAGGTTGCTTTGATGGGATCTCATTAGCAATTGCTGCCCTTCAAAGTGCTAGCACTTGGAAATTGTGGCCATCAAAACAACACAAAACCACTCTTTCTCCACTGCCTTGTACCCCTCATGGATCAGAGTAAAGCAAGTGCAATATGGAATCAAGTGCTATCACTGTTTTCATGCCATTACACTCTGGCAGATACATTCCTTTTCTTCCATCTTGCTATGCCCCTTCTTGATTTATGGGGAGCATAATAATGTAAAGCGTTGACTGATGATGTGCTTGCTGGAGAAATTAGTATCTCAAGACCATATTCTCATGCTGTTTATATAAATAGAAATCCAAAGTGATTCTATGAATGTAAGCAAGACTGAAATATGCCGCCTCTTTTTACCTCACTTTATTCAGTGTATTTCATTTTAAAACTTCTTTATAAGATATATATTACAAAAGAAACATTCCATTGTGTCCTTTACTCAGTGTCTTTTCCAGCTCCCATACCATTGCTCTGATTTTCACAGCAGCAATTTTTTTTTCCTTTTGATCAGATTATCCAACTACTTGTCTGTTCCATCGGGTGAGGAGGTGCAGGACCAGCTGCCTGCAGCTGGGCTTTTCTCATCCATGTACATGGAAAACCTGTGCTCCCAAACACAGCAACACATTGAGAGATGCATGCACAAATGTAAATGAGAACTAAAAGCATGATGCACTGAATAATAGCTTAAACCACAGTTTAGCGTTTGCTGGTGTTAACTTGTGCAGTGTCTTTCTAGAGGAACATCAGAAACGAACATGCCTTTTAGGCTGATGGATGAAGAACTGTAGTGTTTTAGTGCCTTCTTGTGCTGATGCCTGGAAGTGCAGGTAAGTGGAACCTCCGAAGACGAATTTGATTCTGCTCAGACATAATAAAGGAACAAATTTCTGCCGCATTTTTCAGCTCTATGCTAATAATGTCCAATAACAACCTAAAATTTCTCAGAGAGAAAGATTTTTTTCTTCAGTGACAGAAAAGTATTTTAACTCAGTCAGCGGCCACTGCATTAGCTGTAGCTAAAAAAAAAATAAAATCTTTTATATCAAAAATTTCTGTGCTGGGAAAAGCTGTTGCCTGGGAAGGTGTGATGCTGCGGGAACCACTGTTAGTTCCTCAGGCTCCACAAGTGTGTGTCTCAGACTTGCACCCAGACAAAGTCAGTCACACGGAAAAGTCTCCCTGTGTTGTGCCCAGGATATTCGGGTCACACTGGGAAGCCACCCTGTTTGCAACTAGGGACACTAGACTGTTTCGTGAAGGAGGAAGGCAGAGATTGTTCCTACCACCACCTGCACCCATACTCTGCTTGCTCCCGCCCCTCTCAGGACGGCGCTGGGTTTATTGCAAAAGGCAGTGGGCAGGAAAGAACAGAACAAGAAGTCTAGCAAGGAAAGAGGTCGGTGAGGCTTATGAGTAAAATTTAGGCAAACCTCATGCCCATATAATCGTGTGAGGAGAGGAGGCTAGAAGTGAGTTAGAGGGTTTAAGCAAAGGTGAGCTGAACTGAGTGTACAATCCCATCACATTGCTCCTAAAAGCAGAGGAGAGCACCATTTCCCCTCAGCAGGCTCGGGATGCAGCACTTCATCCCCTCCTATGGGCAGAGCCATGACAACTCCTGGCTCAGTTCCCTGCTCCCAGAGCAAGAACACAAAGGGACACAAGGGCAAAATCCCTCTAGCTTCATCTTCTTTTTACCTGTCCAGATAATTGGGAAATGCAGAGAAGTTAGAGTTTTGCAGACTCATGTTTTCATTGCAATATGAGCGTAATCACTCCTTTCCTCAAATCTCTACCTTCTGGATCGCAATATCCAGTCATGTTTCACACCTGGCTGCATAGAAAAGCTCGTATGTGTGGTCAAAAGTTTTAAGAAACAGAAGGCAAGTAAGATTACCAAATTCATTTTTTTAATAAATCATTTTGACATTTTCAGGCTACACATCAAGAGTATCACTGTTTGAGATAGTTTATCATCTGCAGAAATACATTTCTGCCTCTCTTTCTTATTATGGTATTTTCCATTTTCTCCTGAAATATGTTGCAGGGAGAAACAGTAGTGTTAAGATATCATACCTTTCTGAGGTATAAAGCTGCTACATACTGCATAAAATATAATGGAAAATACAATGGACTGAAATTATAGAAAAGAAAAAATATACTGGATCTGGAAACATAGATCAAATGCATGGTCTGTTAATCTACAAAACTTATTATCAAAGAAAATCCCAGAGGAAATCCCTGCTCTCAAATCGTTTTGAGTGCAGTGGCATTTTGAAAAGCAGCCTGGTAACACTGATATGTTGAAGATTGTTGTGACTCAATTATTTCCACATCGCAGGCCTAAATTCTCAAGTAAGATGTCTTCCAGAGCTGTCAGCCCTGAACACTCAACCTGAGAGCTAACGTACAGGCTAGATTATTATCAATTTACACATTGCCACTAGCAATAAAGATTATCCCATGTGAATTATGTCCACAGAGATACCTCTGTCCCTATGTGGCTTTGCACAGATGCAGCTGATGGAGGCATTGGAAATATTTCTTCTGCTGAGCCATGAGCCTGAATGGATCCTACAGTTCAACCTCCCTGCATCCAGCTTCCAGGACTAGAAAAAGTAAAAAGCAGGAAGCACAGGTTGGTTTTTTTTTTTGTTTTGTTTCATTTAGCCAATAAAACATTTATCTTTTCATTAAAATCATTAAAGGGGATGAACTGCAGTTCTGTGTGGTAAAATTAAACTATTTTTATGGAGTCACCAAAAATTACTCTAAATTCAATATCCTCAAGTGAAGCACAGGAGACAGTCATCTGTTCACAGAGGATAGACAAAAAGACTTAATACACATTTCCAGATCTGATTATTATTAAGTTCTCTACCAGTTCAGGATGCATTTCAGATGATCTTTTTAAAGAAACTACTTTTAAAGGCTGCACGTATTTCATTGAGAGTATTCTGTCACTAGTCTTCCATCAGGCCTCGAGGAAGCTAATCAATTAAGGGCTCTTTGGAACAACAACAACAACAAACCAATCCATTTGGGTCACTGTGTGAAATAAAAATGTTATTACTGTGGGAGTGCCTTAGTCCAAACACAGAAATATGCTTCAGCCTGGAGCCAGTTCTCCATAGGTCAAGACATCAGCTGATGTTAGTTTGGAGCAAGTTATTTTATTTTGCAGTAAAATGGATAGAGGAGATGTCAGTCCTCTTACAGAATGATTCTCTTCTTGCTCCAAGTAAAGGCCTAGCTACTGGGAATGCACTTCGCTACTAATATTCTTAGTATTTTCTTCAGTTTTGTTTTGTACCATCATAACAAGTGGTTTAAAAAACTGGCCTCAGTCAATCACAAGATTAACTAGCTTCAAGGGGAGAAGTTCATGTATAGTTTTGATTCTCAATACATATTTAGACTACATCCAGGTTAACAGCAAGAAGATAAATTAAGCTCTTAATAGTTTCAGATGCATCCCTATACAAGATTATAGAATAATTCAAAAGAGAAATAACATTTATTCTGTTGTTTAGTATTGACCAAGATCAGTCTTAGGAACATCTGCAGTAGCTTGTGTGTGTCTGTATGTATATATATAAATATATATATATGGGACTGGTTATTAACCAGACCTAGGTATGAGTGCTCTGTTAAATCTCACACTCCAACCCAGTAGAGGGCAATAGAAGTATATGATCAAAAACCAATGTGTTATCTAAAGTCAGTGATTTCCTACAGCATCATTTGAGTCGCTAATTACCTAGAAAAAAAACATGTTCTCCCTCCTATGTGAGAAACAGGCAGGCTAGGGAGAGGAAGGGAATGCACTGTTCTCCCTGTGCATTTGAGTTAGAACAATAAGCAATGGGTGGAAATTAGAGCAAAATAAATCATTTTTAAGCATAACAGAAAGTCTTCTAATTGCAAGGACAGTTCAGCATCAGAGTAGATTTCCTGATTGTGGGATGTCTGTCACTGGAGGTCTCTTAAGAACAGGCTAGGCAGATGTCTGTAAGGAATGAATTCGCGATCCCCCTTGGGGACAGCGTGGAATAAGCAAGCTCTTGAGGTTCCTTCCAGTCATATCGCCTATGACTGATTCCGGGACTAAATGGTTTCTCAGACATTTCATGAATAGCTCTTAAATAGAAAATAAGTTCTCAAAACTGGGTACAAAAAGCCATTTTAAAATAACTTCTACCCCTGGTTTTGGAAGATGAACACTGTTACTTAATAACTATGTGAATACTACATTATAGAGACAACCCTATACAGGTGAAGAATAGTACCAGTATCAGAAATGGCTGTTGGTCTATGTGTTCACTAAGGTCAATAGGGTTAGATGTAAGTTTGTGGTTACTTGTGGCAATCAAGCAATGATCTCTAATGAAAATGGGAAAGTACAGAACTAAGAGGTGTGTTAAAATTACTTTCATTAAAGGTCATCCATTTTTTGTCCAATCTTTTTTCTGTAAAGTTAAAAAAAAATTCAAAAGAAGGAGAGAAGAAAGAGAATCTATTCTTACTCTTTCTTTCAATAAAACCATTGTGAATATAGCATCCAGAATAATGTGCAGGTTATTGCTGATCTCATAAAAGTTTTCAAATTAGCTAATGTACTTGTAGAATAAAACTCTACCTTCAGAATTGTAGTACGTCAGTTATTATTGCATATTACAATTCTCTCCGCAGACACAAAGTTATAGGTCAGAGTCCTTCCTGAACATGTCCCAAATCTCACTAAATCTCTGGAGAAATGAGAATTTTGAGAAATAGTAAACTGGGGAAAAAGGGAAATAATATAATACAGTCATTCATAATAACTTCAAGAAGCGGATTAATCTGAAAAAAGGTATACCATGCAGAATGGGTTGATCTTAAAGGTCTTCTGGAAGCCTCACCATCAAACATCTAAAGCCAAAACCTAGCAAGGTGGAATGGTAACCAAAAGACATATAAAACTGTATATGCCATACCTTAATCATAAAGTGAGTCTACGCTCTTACAGCAGAATTAGAAGGAAGAGATGTAAAATATATTTTGCATTTACACCTGAGTAAAGTCCATTCTTTTATTCTGTGTTCTTTTTTATTGTTGTTGATATTCAGAGGCCACAAATGCAGGCACAGTGGCAAAAAAGAAGGAGACTCGGGGTCTGGAGTAACAGAAGCTAAACAAGTGGATAGAAGAAAGCAAAGGGAAAACAAAGAAAAAGAAAACAGCAGGAGATGGAGAAAGCAGGAAAGTATTTGGTCTCCCTTTCATTCACACCATTCTAGAAGGTGTTCAAGCCCCTGAGGGAAACAGTAAAAGGGATTCATTATAACAGGTATAGCTTATTAATCTACCCTTGGAAGAAAAATTGATTTTTCTTAAAGAGGAAGGAAAAAGTGGTTTACAGAAACATATCTCCATGGAATACAATTTACTCATGGAAATTACTGCTGCAGGCTATTCTATTAGAAAATTGTCCATGATAGAAAACAATGTTCTGTAAAAAAGATTAGCTTTGCAGCTTAGTCTGGTATAGATAACACTGCAATGGTTACCTGTGTCACTCTTCATAATGCAAAGTATATAATAATCATCAGCTACATTTTAAAAGACAATTCTTCTGTGACATCATGTAGCGCACTTATACACAAAATATACATGTTGCACCTATCTGGAGCATTCCTCCACCAAGGGAACAGAATACTAGGCTTAGAGAAACCTGGGTCAGGAACAGTAGTGTCTTTGGATTTTTTTTTTCTTTGTTTATGGGGTTGAATGTTGCAGAAAGTGGTGTTCTTCACATATGAAAAGCTTAATTTATTTGGGTTCTGAGCCTTCACTCTTCTGGCTATTCAGGGCAGTTCGTCTCCCCTAATTTTAGACATATATATGTAGACACCTAGTCTGAATTAGTTCTCTCACACTAGTCAATGGAAAGTGATAGGCAGAGATGTTCATTCAGCCCTAAAATTGGTGGCTAAAATACAAACAATGCCTTTCAGGAGATGCCCTAATTTCTCCACTGACTGTAGGGAGAGCTATAGGTATTTTAGATCAGATAATGAACTTTTAGGCAATTAAATGGCGATTAATCATACCCATAAGGTCACATCCTCCTCAGCCATTGAATTAACTTTGGGGCATTATATAATGTCAGAATTTTCTGTTGTAAAAGAACTCCAACCATTTTCCCCAATATCTGATCAGAAAACTTCTTCTGAAGTTTGAGTGAGACTCATTCTTTTAAAATTGGAAGCCTTTTGATTTCCAGCTTAACTATATCTGAGGCCAGTCGATACCCATGTGTTCCTGTACTGAAAGTTACATTCCAAAAGTTATTTGGATGCACAAAGATTCAGCTAAAGATCCAGCTGGATTTTCTAGGCATACATGATTTATCCACTGAGGATATGAGTTATATCAACTGTGTTTCAGGAACTACTTGGAAAATGTGGGCTTTTAAATTCAAGCACACACTAGACTTTAAATAATAGAATGGGTATGGTAATGTGGAAGCATATTACTGTTTGTATACTGAGTCCAAACTACCAGTATGATGCCATTGTGCTGATTATTGTCCAAACACATAACAGTAAACAGATCTTCCCCAAAAAACCTCAGGCTGGATAGACAAGTCAAAGAAAAAGCAAGATAAGAAACAGACATTAGGGCTCAGGTGGGAGGTGGTTTGTATGAGGTTGTGCAGCAGTCTTCCTGGAGAGCCAGAGTTACGTGTAAGATCTTGTGAGTCACAGGCTGACTATAGACACTGAAGACTATGCCTGCTTTCATGTACACTAGTCACTTGTTTTATTTTCTTCCCTTTCTGTATTTCCATTCATCTTAATATTTGTGTATGCTGCTACTTTAGAAGGTTAGACATGTCTCCTTATAAAACAGGCAGTAGTTTTTGTGACAGTGTGCGGGTTGTACATAAAGCAGCTCCTCTAAGAGACAGCTCCAACTCTAGCACAGTGACAGTTCTCCTAGTGTATAAAAATTGGTGCAGGAGGATTCAGGAATATGAGATTGAAGAAGCTGCTCGATGTGTGTGTGTGCATGTGTGCGCACGTGCACGTGTACCAACACCTGCTCAAGTTCCATGCAGAAAACAAGGTAAGACTGAATCATTTATAGCTGTGTTCTGATCACTTGGGTTGCCAATGGGAACTTGAATTTACTGTTTTCCTTGTAAGGATATTAGTCTTAGGTGGTTGTTCTTTGATTTTCACTATGACTCTAATAGCATGGTAATCTCATTTAGTATGGAGCAAGAAATACTGTGACAGCTACAATTCAAACATTCTCTTAGTTTCCCGAACCACCACTCTAGGTATAGTTTTTACTCAATAAACATGTATTAAATAAATATTTATGTACATGCAATGTTGCCCTGACATTTATTCAACAGAAAAACAGGTTTAAAATATAAGGCCATGAGTGGAGTTCAGTCATAGGAAAAACAGACATAGAAATGAAGAGGAATATACAGCTGGAATATACAGCTACACGTCACCAGGCAATGGTAACTAAGGTTAGTCCCTCTCTCAACAATAGTAATTTTCTGCCTCTGATAATACGGACTCAACATCTGTCATCAAAACTGGTAGGAAAAGAATGCACAACCCCAAAGCTGCAGTCTGCGTGCAAAGAGACCTCTTACAGTAGAGCTTCTTAGTACTAACTAGGTATTGATATTTTCAGTTATTATTTAAGTAAATACAGCAAACCTGACACTGCTCAGCTATCTGACATAACTGGTGTTCATGTTAGGTCTCATGCTGCTTACATGTGTAAACTTTATGATCTAATCTAGTCTCTCGTACCTGGACTTTCTTTTTGCTGGAGTTAGATCTTTTTTTTGACAGCTTTGTCATTTTCCCAGCTAATGCTGGCCAAATGCCCTAACCCACGCTGTCACGGTCTCATTTTAAAGTTGTTGTTGTTTGAGCTCTAACCTTCCTATTTCATCTGATACAAGGGAGTACAAACAACCGATCCTGTCCCTATTCCCAGGATCTTCTGGAGCACCCAGGCAGTGAAGGCAGCTGCCTACAGCAGCAACATTCAAGGAGAGGCAAAGCAACAGAGTAGTAACAATGACACGTAAAGGACAGCATGAATGAAGCAATAGCAACTGTCAAAGAGAGCAGAAATATATAAGCTGTTGTGGAGAGGCAGGAAAAATCCACCTGTACACACAGGATGTGCTTTTTTCTTGTAATAGCTTTCCTAGCTCTGGTATTGCCTCACTCCCTCACTTCCCTAGTCACTCTGTCAGCAGGAGGGAAGGGGAGGGATTCACAAGAACCAAGTAATAACACCTAGTTCCTTCCTGTATTTGATGCCTTTTCATTTAACAAATTCCTTTTCAATAACACTCTCTATTAATAACACTCTCTATTAATCAGACCTCTAAAAGAAAGAGTGTCCACGAAATGGGTTTCTATAGCTACCTATTTTTAACACCTTATTTTGGCTGCCATCACCACGTACCTGGCTCAGAAAAAAACGAAGATCAAATTGCTCATCATCATCTGAACATAGCTTGAGTGGGATAAAGGTCATGTTTTGAAACAGTTAAAGCAATATATGCTCAAGTCCAAACCTTCAATTTCAAATCTGAACCAGCTGCTGAAGCCAGATCTTTAAAGGTCAAAATAATTGCGAAAGGTACACGCAATAGTGAACTTTTCAGATAACGTCTCTATAAATGGGTAGTGAGGAATGACAAACAACTGGATGACTTGTCCGTGGTTCTGTGTCCTAATGCAGGTAGCAGCTGAGGCGTTCAATAGATATGGTACTTTCAGAAGTTGAGCCCGCTTCTGCCTGATCCTGAGTGCCTAAATGGGATCACGGTGACATTTTGTTGCATCTGTGAGGACAACTATCTAAAGACACAACGATAATCAAGCCTACTGCCCACTCCACAGGGCCAAGTCCCATTTGTCAAAGCACTTAAGTAGTCCACTGAAGATGTAGTCGATTAATGGTTCTGAAAAGTGCCTGATATTCTAGGCACTTTAGAAGACCCTTATTCCATCCGCCTTTGAACACGATGTCCAATGTGATTAATTAATTAGAAAAGGGAGAGGGAAGTAGAGAAGGGAGAGAGGGAAAATTTTGAACCTCAGCTCCTTCACAGTTTGAATGCAGATCTATCCATGGATGAAAACTGATAATTTCTTAAAAACAAAACCAAAAATCTTATTGAGCAGAATAAGCTTTGTAACCATGCCTCTCTTTCTCTCAGAGAATCAGAAATGCTGTATTGACTGAAATATTTCACTCTTTCTCAGGGATACAATGGACAGGAATCTTCATTGCTTTTTAGTTAAGTAACCGAAGGCTGTCAAGGACCACAAACCAAAAAAATGTCCTTTGAAATCTTTTAGAGATTTGATTTAGCTGTATAAAAGACAACAAAGCATGATGAGAACAGCAGCACCTAAGAGTGTATTGCACCACCAGGAAAGGGGTTAATGTATGTGCAGAATGAGATCTAAAGTGGCTTCAGCTGAGTCTACTTACCACTCCACTCAAGAGATTGGCTTTTAATGCTTTTTGAAGATAATTTTTGCTCAGCTTTAGTTGTAGCTTTGCTCGGCTTTGTAAGACACTTAAGCAGTTAGAGCTAAATTTTATAAGAAATGTGCTGGCCTTCCTTGGAAATATGCTGCTGTTGGTATTCGCAAGAGCCTCTATGCACTGAACTCCTATTCTCTTGAGAATCCTAGTGGGTACATATCTGCATATTTTCATACTTAGATAATTGTGTGAACTTGCACCATAACTGAATTTTCCTAAGCTGAAGGAACTTGCTTTTAAAAGGGCAGACTGTGAGTATCAAGTGCTCAGCTTGAGTCACTAATGATTTTTATTAGTTATCTGGTGGGGATCCTCCTATTCTTTTCTGTCTTCTAACATAAGATTTAAAAATTCCTAAATAACATTTGCTGATTTAGAGGAAATCAGACTAGTACACTGGTCATGATCCTTAAGAAGATTTCATTGTGGATTACCAGGAAAGCTTTGATGTTCTGTGTACGTGTTTGTGCAAGTGACGGTTAACACGGAGGTAACTTGTAAGTCCCTACAATAGTTTTTCATCTGACTGAAAATTAGACCTTTGCAAGTTCTGGTTGTTACAAATATTGATTCAGGAGCCAAGTAAGCAACTTGTCGAATTATGCTAATTTTCATGGTCTAGCATCTAAGAGGCTCTTCTGTGTGACCCAGCAAAAACCTTTCCAATATTTAAGAGTAACAGAAGGAGACCGTGTGAAGAGCAGTTAGCAATCTTGATGTGCCACTGTTGGGTAACCTGGGCTGGATTTCAAAAGCATCTTCATTGTGTTTATAGCAGAGATTTTTCAGAGCAATACAAATGACAAACACTCTGTGAAATAGTTTCAATTGACGTATTCTGTTACTTAAACATACTCAGTTAGAAGTGATCATGACATAGTTTCTAAGGGATATTTTCTCACTGGACCACTCTTTTCAGTGTTGTTAAAAATGTGATGTACAGCTGATCCTATCTGTCTCAACTGTGGCTAAGAAACTGTAGCTTTAGCCTTAAATATTTTGGGTTTAGATGATGACAAACTAGGCAGCCTTATGTTTCTGTGGCAATTGTTAATGCCTGTGAATATGTTGTGTTACACAGTTTAGTATTAAATTCTGCATGAGTTTTGTTAAATACTTGAGTCAATGTCTTAGTTTTGATTTTCTTTTCCACATAAAATATGATATCTTTGCTTTTTAGCTGATAAGTTTCCACTTATTTCTGTGACTAAATGTTTCAATTATGGAAATATGCTATCATCTTCATAATTCTGGTGGCATTAATGTCACTTCTTGTGAGAATTAATTTCAGAAAACAACTTGAAAGAGACAGTTTTCCTCAAAAAAAATTTTTTTCCACAGTTGTGAAATAAACTTATTGCAAGATTTTCTTTGGTTGTCTGCTGATAGCAATTAGGTCAATATGAGTCACATGAGAAAAAAAAAAGTTTCTAATTCTCAAGGATAATGGCCTGAAATTCTGGAAAGAGACTTTTTGCCATTTAGCAGGTAGTTATATTTATAATTGTTTCGGAATGGTACATTTTAAAAAAAGTTTTTAAAGAGCTGGCCCAGAACCTTGATAACTATAAATGCTGATTTTTTCAGTAAGTCTTAGAAGAAAAGCAAATTCCAAAGATTTGGAAGAAAAACAATGATGTGCCAATACTTAGAAAATGTAAATAAAAATTATTCACCTACAGATATGTCTGTCAGTCTGTTCCCAAAAATATAATGGAACAGTTCAAGCTGGATTCAGTTAATCAAAAAGGTCAGCAGTTTAATCAATGTGGTTCATCAAAAAAAAAAAAGAGGGGGGGGAAATTACAAGTTTTGATTATACCGGTAGATGGCAATGTAATATATTTCATTTTCTGGAAGACATTTTATTAAACTAAATTAGGCTAAAAATAAACACTGTAAACATTGAATTCATTAACCTTGATGGACTTCCTGTTTTATTTTGACATATGTCAATAGGTAATTATCTCTGGAAGGGTGTGTTTCTAACAATCTTCTGCAGGGACTGGATCTTAGTCTTAATGAAATTAACACTTTTGTCTGTGAATTGGTGGAAAACACATACCCATTACTAATAAATCGTGCAAGTGAACTCAATAGTGGAGTGAGTTATCAACTAAGAGTGAGCTCGACTGCCTCCGAAAGCTGCAAGCAAGCTTAAAATATGCACCTAATGGGGCCAAATGAGAATTCACCTAGCTGACAATAAAGCAAATAACCTATACTTGCAGACTTGGCAATTCTAAGAAATGATCTGGGGCTTATGGAGGATAATCAAATAAACATGAGCTTTCAGAACAATGCTGTCACGAGCAGGGCTAACATACTGTGTTAGAGTAGTTGGGGTCTATAAGCTTACCCTTACTGTGAGCGCAGCCGTGAGAAACAGCTCAGATGATACTAGGACAGCCTATAACTCTAAATAATGAGAGGAGGAGTATGGAAAAGAGATGCATAGATTGGACTTGTCCTGGGGAAAAAAAAAAATAAGAAGAGAAACTGGATCACAACTGGTACGCTGATACCCATCGCCCATGGACCAGTGAGGACCCCAACTCCAAAGTTCATGAAAGCTCTCAGCCACCTCCTCTCCCTTCCCCAGTGCTGGGGAGCGGAGGTATCCCTCCTGGTCCTGTCGAGACGAGGTGGGCTCCTTTGGGAGGCTCTGCCCAGCCAGGCAGGAGCCCACTGATGTGGCTGCCTGGTTGTAGCCAGTTGGCTGGCCTCTGGCTTTGCGTGGTCAAAAGACGCATTGCTCTCCCCTTGCTAAACTTTCTCCTTCTTATTCTGTGGATTTGTTCATTTCCAAGAAAAGTCAAGGGCATTTTCCGAAGCTGTGCTTTACAGAAATTGTTTCTGAAACGATTTCAATCATACTTTTCTTTTGCGGCCCATAGTACATTAAAGATACCACTTTTTGGTTAATTTCCAAGAAAAGGGAATAAAACTAGAAAGGTTATAATATCTCTGGTTTTAGCAGAGACGTGGTTGCAATACAGTCGCTGTGCTCAGTTTCTGGCAGTCGCAGTGCAAGGAGAGAATATTGCTACATTGGTGAAAACTTAGGACATGTAATATTATCACAGAGTAAAACTACCTATAGGCATTTGATAATAATGTCTTATAAATATTTTTGGCAATAAACATTTGTAACAACAGAATGAGGTATAGCAAATCTTGGTGACTGGGTGAAGAAGCAGCTAGAAAAATTTACAAATGTGCAGAAAGGAAGGGCTCAAAAAATCTCTGAGCAGTTGTAGTCTATTATTCATCACTGAAAATGTTTAAATCAAGATAATTTCTCCATAAAAGATATGTGTTCTAGTTCAAACTGTATTAGTTACAGTATAAACATTGGATCTCATCTTATGGAAGTGTTGTGGTTTAACCCCAGCCAGCAGCTAAGCACCACGCAGCTGCTCACTCACTCCCTGCCACCCAGTGGAATGAGGGAGAGAATCAGAAGGAAAAATGTAAAACTCATGGGTTGAGATAAGAACAATTTAATAGAACAGAAAGGAAGAAACTAATAATGATAATAATAATAATAAAATAACAATAATAATAAAAGGATTGGAAAATACAAAACAAGTGATGCACACTGCAATTTCTCACCACTTGCCAACTGATGCCCAGTTAGTTCCCAAGCAGCAATACCTCCAGGCCAACTCCCCCCCAGTTTATAAACTAGATGTGACATCCCATGGTATGGGATAGCCCTTTGGCCAGTTTGGATCAGCTGCCCTGGCTGTGTCCCCTCCCAACTTCTTGTGCCCCTCCAGCTTTCTCACTGGCTGGGCATGAGAAGCTGAAAAATCCTTGACTTAGTCTAAACATGACTTAGCAACAACTGAAAACATCAGTGTGTTATCAACATTCTTCTCATACTGAACCCAAAACGTAACACTATACCAGCCACTAGAAAGAGAATTAACTCCATCCCATCTGAAACCAGGACAGGAAGGTAACATTATGCTGTGGTTTTCTCAGCTAAGTCAACAAGACTTTCAAAGTATCTCAGCTAGCAATGGTTAGGGTCTAGTTAGAAAGGGCACTGTGTTACACAAGGAAAGATGGAACCAAATAAAATGTGTTTCATCTTCTAATTTATATACTACACATTTGTAGCCTAACTTCTGTCTTCATATCTACAGCTGTATGATACCATCTTGTGCTTACACTGTACTTGGCAGTGAAAGCTCTGGTGTTTGCCCCATTTAGACCGACTAAACACTCCTCTGAAGGTAGTAAGTGACTGTTCAGTCCAATCTATTGAATGACTCATTTGGCACAACGGATTGATATAAACTGCATTGATAAACCATCCACTTGCACAATAGTCATTATTCTGAAGTCATACAAGCCGATTCACTAATTCATATCTTTATAAATGTATAATAAATATATCTTTACTTTAAATATACTTGGGCATTATTCTTATCATTGCAGGTCACACCAATTTAAAAGGCTAAATCCTATTTTCAAAAGTTCTTTACACTCTGATCCTCAAAGGAATTTAAGTCTCTAACAGTCATAAATATGACAGGGATATAATGGGGTAACTATCACTAATTAGTAAATGAATTACTGTACATCACTGTGGAAAATAGGAAAGGCCATCTGAATCACTCAGGCAACACCAAGTACATAGAAACCATGATATTAAATTCTGTTCTGCAGCAGTCCGAATCCAGTGAATTGCACCAGGTGCCAAACTGTACAGATTTGGCTTCCTTTGTGTATATGAGTGGGCTGAGGGCTCTTTGCTTAATCACGAGTGCAACACCAATTTCTTTCCATTCCACCTTAGGAGGATGTCAGCCTTCGCAGATGGAGCCAGTCTTCACTTTCTTATTTGTGCATAACACTACAGAATCCTCCACAAAATTGTTATTTCTGCTAAGTTTTATTTTTGTTTCAAAGACAAGCATACAATCTCTCTTTGCAAAGGCATTAATATTTCCTGATCAAACCCTCCTTAGCCCAAACATTGGTAAATATAAATTGAAGATTAACCTGAATACTATGTTCAAGTGAGTTATTTAGTACTAATAACTCATGTTTTACCTTTAGTCTATAAGTTAGATCATCAGTGATTTATTTTGCTGAAATCATGGCAAAACTCACAATCATACTATAAGGAAAAAATAATTAATCACAACAGAAAATACCACAGCACTTAGGAACTAATATCCAACCCTGCATTCCAGTGGAAGTTTGATGCAAAAAACAATGCCAAATGGCATGTAAGAGAAAAGGAAACACATTTTGCTAGTATTTTCTGTCAAGAATATTGGGCTAAGCAGAAAAAGCTTGTAGGTGTCTGTGTCAGGAATAATCTGTAACCCAGATAACTGGATAATCTCAGTTTGAATTTCCTTTGCTTTGAGAATTCCATGCCAGAAATAGTAGGCATAGTGAGTGAAATTTTTCCACAAGAAGATTTTTTTAACAGAAAATTCAGATTGAAGACATTGCAGCATTTTTGTGCACTAGTGTTAATTTCAGTATATTTATTTCTAGGGTAAAAAAATAGCTGACAACTTAGTAAGCTTGACGCCATGGCTCTTTCCTAAGCAATTTAAAATATCTTACATAAAGGATATCTTATTTATAATTTAATTTTATTTTAATTTTTAACAAATGCTTACTAAAGCTTGAAATGTTAGTAATAAAACTTTTTATACTATGTTTTTTAGCTATCAATCTATAAAATAAATAATTTGATATTGATCTCAGATTCTTTTTTTCCACTGTTCAGATCTAAACTAGGGTCAGAAATATTTTCTAACCTTTTTTTTTTTTTTTTCCTTTTGAATTCCTCTAGCTTGCAGAGTTATTTTTAAGAAAGAAGCTTTTGTCTAAAAAAAGACACGGGATTTGCCTACTCTCTCTTCCAGAAGCTAACTTCTTTCTTTTTCATTAAGTATAAATATGAACTTCATTCCTCTATGTATATCCAGGTAGATGAATCAATTTAGAATCCAGTTACCTGTAGTTATTCCTGTATCTTTAACTCATATTTCCTGATTGCATTAATTTTAATATTTTTCACCATGAATCCAATAGTAGGTTCTTCAGCATAATAACAAATGTTTACCCATGCATTGTCTAATTCTTCAGTAACAGTAGCTTGTCACTAATCTATTTGTCAAACTGTAGAAAAGTTTAGACCTCTGCAAAGCTTGTGAACTTTATTTAATGAAACTTTACGATGTCGTTCAAGTCACCGTTGCAAAGAAATGTCTTTGTCTGTTGTGATGCAGAACCATATTCTTTACTTATCTGTAAGAAACCAGTGTTCATAGTTATCAAATCTCCTCTTGGACAGATGTACACTGCAATGTTTCTATTTCTTCCATCCAGGAATTAAAACTGCTTGAAAGTAACTTGTTGATCTTCTCTAGTCCTGCTTCTGAGTAACAAAACAGCAAAGGCCACACACTGAAGTTCTTATTCATTAGATTTGCATTTTGAGTATACTTGATAGCATTGCAGAAAAAAGTGCCTGAAGACCATAGAAGAGTCCTTGTCATTGATATCCCCATTAGATCCAGCATGAAAAGACAGATTAATTAACTGGTAGGAAAATAAAGAAAAGGAACAAATAAAAAAGTGTGGTTACCGTTGATTGTATTACTAGTGTTATCAGAAAGACTTTCAGAGAGAGAATAACATTGCCAAAAGAGAAACAGTTTCACCGATGATTTTAAATCTTGTGGTCTTACAGTGTCACCACCACCTTACAGAGGGTAGTGTGGGGCTATTTCACCCATTGCCCTTCACCAGAGAACTCTCTGATAAAGCAACTATCCAGAGAACAGAGAAACTAAACACGTATTCGTGAGGTCGCACATAGCTGTGCTGCATAGAGCAACTCAGCATGCTCAGGTAACCTGGCAGAGTTTCTGTCCTTGTTTTCATGAACTTCCATACAGGTTTTAGGACTCTGAATTTGTAGGGAGGCCATTCAGGCCAGCCAACACGGCTCCCTTACTGCAAAATTTCTGAGACTTCACAAGTTTTGTGCATTCTACATCATCATGAAAGTAAAGCCTGCAGAAGATTTACAAAAAAAAGGAATCATAGTGGTGACTCCATTTATGATCAAAAAGCTTCCCTTTTTCAAGCAAGTTTTCTCCTTTCCCCTGAGAATAGACCAGAGATTGTATGCTGAACTTTTCCATTGAATATGTTACAAAAACCAGCATCTCTAAAGACATTTTGGTTTCAGTGGAACAGTATTTTATGATAAAAATAAAAAATTCTGAAAGTGCTTTGCCTGTTTACTTGATGAATTAGACAATAGCCAAGGTGCTTTGACAGCACAGAGCCCTAGATATGTCGTGACAGTAATTAGCTAAAACATAGTAACATTTGTGAAATTTGGCTCCAAGATTATGTTTGCAATGACTTTATAGGTAAACCAGTATCAAATACATCTCTCTTTTTGGACTACCAGCAGTATCCGAGCCTGGCTGTCATACAGTTCATTTTCAAAATGCTCAGAGGTAAAAACCTCAGATGGGATTCCCCAAACTCTCCGTTTGGAGATACTCTCATTCACCTCGAAAGATATTATTACAGCCATTAGATTTGCCATGTGTTTCTTCTTCCTCATCTCCTTCCTCACTGTGAATAGCCTGCTTTGGTTGGAAGTGACTGACACATAGGTGTGAATTTGGGTTTGCGGTCCGGAGAGCCAGGTCATTCTCTCATTGCTCCTAGGAGAGCACCTATGAACAAAGCAGCCTTTGCAAGAAGTCCCATATATTTACTGTTCTGGATTATACTGCTGTACTTCACAGCCCAAGTTGAATTCCTACAAAGATGAAAGGTGGCGAAGACTTCAGCAGACGCGTTTTCAACGGTGTGACATTTTATAAGCGCATTAACCCGTCCTTCAAGATCTCCATTCTTTGCTCTTTGGTTTGGGCATTGATATTTTGTATAAGCATTTAACAAATAAAGCACAGGGTTTGCTCGTGTGAAGTGTTTCGGTCTGGCACTCATTTACCTTTGATACTGCCGCAACTGGGATCAGACAAGACGCCTGCCTCTTTCAGATTGGAAAGGGCGGCTGGGAGCTGATCCCTGACAGGATCCTGCTTTTGGAAGCTGCTTTCCAGTTAGGTGCCTAAAGTACTGCATGTATTAAGTCTCAAGATATGGTGCTGGGTCTCACTTTTCTCCCTTGCCCAAAGGACACTAGTGTGAAAGGCTGAAGTTAGCTACGTGGAGGGGATTTACTGTTACATTTTTATTATACTTGTTTTACTGTTGGGGTCTTGGCTTCAGCTAGTCAGCTGGTGAGTTTATGACATCCAAGTTATAAGACTTGGTCAGAGATGTTCAAACTCTGGGACACAGTGTTTTAGATGGTGGGGTTTTTCTTAGGACTTAATAAATAAATTCAAAATTATCTTTTATAAATGTATTTTACTAATAAAAACTGTTCACACTGTTGGTTTGGGGGGGCGGGGATGTGTATATTTTTTTTTACTTTTTTTAGTTTTAGCTAGTGAATACCCATTGAGTTTAGTGGGAGTGTAAAGGAACAGAACAAGATTGTCACCCAAATAGAGGCTTTAGGATTTGACCCTTTATAGTTCCTATCATTCCATTACCATGCACAAACCATATTGAAAATCACTTTAAAATGAAATGGTGGACTGGGAATGAAAGTTTAATACCCCATAAGAAACCTGACTCTATGATGAAACAGAGAAAGCTAACAGTGCAGAGGATGTAAGTGTGACTTAATCCAGGTAAGGTGTACCTCATTTATCTACATCGCTAACTATTTTAAGTAGTATGAGTGGGTAGTCAATCTTAGAGCATATACATATTAAAAATTAACAGATATGTTCTTAGATTTTTGAACATACCTGGCAACATACATATCCTAATTTGCAATAATAATTTGGTAATTTGGTAAAATTCAATTTAAAAGGAAGAAATTTGCAAAGGTATTTAGATTGCTTTTTCAGAACAAGTCAACCTTCAGAGAAGCTTGATCTTTCAGCAAGTGAAAAGTAAATATGTTCTGATATTTCTGCTTTTACAGAAACAAAATTAGTGCCCGTTGACTAAAAATTCTTGTTTCAGATAAACTTTTATTTCTTTTTCCTATCCTATGTAATGTCATTACCACAATCTTTCTATTGCATTGGTAAAATCTTAGTAGTAAACTGGTAATTTTCCATGCTATTCTGAACAACTATAAAAGAATGTGTGATCAGCCTTTGTACTGAATTGATCAGAAATTCATAATATAAATAATTAGATTTTAATTAGTTCTTTCAATAGTCTATTTCTGAAATTTGTTACAGATAATCAGTCACTATACTAATGTAGCCCAGCAATAATTAACATTCAGTTTTCTGGCACTAATCACCGGAACCATGGCTCGCTTCCTAGCATTTAGGGCAGCCCTTGGAAATAATGTGATAAAGCACTCAAGACCGTTCAACCAATTAGCGTGCTTGGATGAGTGAGCTTTCCAAGCCATCTGATTTTAAAAGTGGGTGCCTCATGCTGTGGAATATTGTCTCTGCTGAATATCCAAAAGGCTGTTCCATTAAATGGTGGGAATGGAGAAGAAAACTGTCATCAGAATGTATTAACCTGAAAGGAAATTCTGCTGGTCAGTCAAAGAAAATGGATGCTATTAATAAATAAATAAATAAAATAAAATAAAATAAAATTAAATTAAATTAAATGTCTGGGAGAAAAGGGTCTAGCTGTAGTTGTGAATTTTTCTTTCCATTCTAAATGACACGTTTGCAAAATATTAACAAACGTGCAACAGGTAGACACTATGATTAGGTTACACTCAATATTAAACTTTTAGAATGTTTTGTGGAATCAAGGCTTTTTTTTTAAAAAAAAATCTTAATTTATACAATAACACAGCATTACCTTTGTGCAGTGTATAGAATGAGGGTTACACTCTCTGTCTTGTTTTGCTTATGATTTAAGAGGTTCAGAAGTTTCTAAATTTCCTGTTCCTCTGAAAATATGTTATTAAAGATTCACATTTCATTGAAAAAACTTCCCATAAGATTTAGGAAAAACTTTCAACTTGTCCGCAAGATCTAAACACAGCTGAAAATTCCTGTTGGTTAATACAGGCCATTTAATATATAAAGCAATGGGGTTTGTGCGTTAGTTAAATTTCCATGCAGTACTTTTAAAAATATATCTGTTATTCAAAGTCATGCTGTTAAGCAGAACCTGCAAATAATGACCTGTTTATTCTCAGGCAGATTTTATCTAATGTGACTAAGTGAGTGCCTGGTTTATACATTTTCTTATTTTTAAGCAGTGACTGTGTTGGCACAAAATTGATACAGTAAGATAATTCACTATTCTACCCAGTTTATAATCTAGTAATAACACAGTACTCAGTAGAAAAATCTAGATGAAGGTGTTATTTTAGATTTTTTTCTAAAGTACTTGAAAATCATTAATCTATGCTTTAATAGAGGGAAATTAGATCTATAGTATGCTATTAGAAACAATGGAGTGATTTTAATCTAGATGATGAAACAGATTTATTTATGTCTAAGTTTTCTATTTTTTGCTTAAAAATAATAAGATGTATGCAGCTGTGAACAGCTTGGTTTTGTTTTTTTTCATCAAAAACCCAAAACCATAAAAAAGCCTTGTGAAATACTTGTGCAATGATACATTTTATGTGTGCAAGAAATGTTGACTTCCTAACTTGTTCTAATATTTCCTAATTCTTCCTGCTACTTTATAAGATTCATGAGACTCTTCCATAGTTCCTTTAAGAATTTGGAGATCTTAGGATCAAAAGGGATAGCAATGTGTAAAAGATTAAAGTACATTAATTGGCATGACTGCTTTACATTTACATGGTCCTGTGCTGCTGAACTGCAATCCAGCTAAATATCATTAATTTATAGCTCTGTATGGCCACATTCATCTCACTGCATCCAGAAGTGCCTCCCATTTCCCAGATCCAGATACATTTCTTGGCTTCACCCTGTACTGGAGCAAGATGTGGGCATCATTAAGTCCCACCTTCACTCACACACCTGCATTTTCATGCAAAGAACATGTGAGTAAGCACTAGGGACAGGAGCCACTGCAGAACATCTTGCAAATTACATCTAAACATGGGCTATATGCCCACCTGTGGAGAGGCTGGTTTCTTCTCTGGGTTGAGAAGAAGCGTAGATCAGGAGGAAAAGGCAGGGGGAGGAGACCTGAGCTCTCTCAGCACGTGTCAAGTAAAAAATACTACGGTGGCTAAAAAGCCCCAATACACTCACTCTATTTTCAGTTAACCGGTAAATTAGTGCTAGCTGCTTTGACCAGCAGTGTTTCTTTCAGTCTTTCTGCCCTGATACAAATCTGAATTTCAGAGACCATCTATAAGTTGCACAAGTGTCTGTCAGATTGCCCACATTTTACAGGAATCATAGTGTGTGTAAGCCCAGAACGCCGCTGTTGTACTCCCCGATTGCAGACAGAAACACGAGTACTCATAGCTCTCACTACGACTGTTGTGCCCACAATCGAATTAACTTCACATTTTCCTTTAAAGAAAAAGGTAAAATAGAGTTATAAGAAATGATTGTAAGGAGCTAGGATGCTTACATACAGTTCTTTCAATAGATCTTGCGCTTTCAGAGGTAAACTTAGTGATGGGGAAGGTCACTTTCAGCTCCTAAAAACTTCACTAGCTGCTGTGAAGCAAAGTAGAGATTAAAATGTCAAGGAGCTCCCTGAAACGTAGGAGACCAAGGAAAATTTGCAGAACATTTCTTCTGTTCTGATATCAAATCTCTCAGGAAGATATCATACAACAAAAGGTAGACAGCCATGTGGAGAAACATATTAAAAAAAAAAAAAAAAATCTCCTTCCAAGAGTTATAGAACAAACACATTAGGAGATGCATAAAGCTAAAGTTTTCTTCCATAATTATAGCTTCCTGAAAGATGCTGCAATTGATCATGCACCTCTTCATCAAAGGAATCCAAAACAGGATTCCTCCCTGGGGTACTGACCTGGTCCTCCTGCCTTCATTATGATCCACGTGGCAAGTCTTTTTCTGCAGCTGATATGAGAATTGAATGGTCTAAGGCATGTATTCTCTTTCCTGAGCCTTTTCTGTGCTCACAGTCAGGCCTGCAGACCAAAGGGGGTAGGTGATATGAGGCTTTCTCGGCTCCTAACATTGTTTTGATTAATTTCTGTCCCTTGTGTGCACTTGTGCAAAAGAGAAACACATGGGTCTGCTTTCCTACTTTAATCATCCCAATCAAGGCATCTCTTTGATCAACATCACAAATCACAGTACATTGCATATTCTACAGCAAATAGCACGGGGCATGCTGTAGATTGATATCCAAATGGCACGTAAAAGATCCGGAGCACAGATCAAAGAGGAGAATGTTGGGTTCTTGGCTGGTCAGTAGTCTTGTGTTGTATTGTACTACTCCTTTATGTCTTTGGCTAACAAGGCTTCTGAAAACAGGCCAGCTCAATGAGCTCCTATGGGAAAACTCACTTTTTGTTCCTTATCAGTTTTTATCTGCTGGCTATTCAGAAAGCAATCATGCAAACCTTTTATTGCCTCTGTTTTCTAATTCGATCATGAAATAGCTGAAAAGGCATGAAAATATGTATCCACACAAGGAATATCTGAAACCATCACTGTGCTTTGGGTCACAGAACCTCATTTTTCAGCCCATTAAGTGCTTATACATGGCTTCCATTATCATGCTCCCTCTGGTAAGGCAGGGAAGTTCTGCCTTCCCCTTCACAGATGGGAAATTTGAACATAAAAAGCTTAAGATCAACACTGAGCTTCTTTTTGCCCTTTCCTTTCTGCAAGATATGCTGTGCCGTGCAAGGATCCCACATCAGCTCCAGTTCGGCACCCAACCACTCACATATCAGTGAGTCTGTTCCTACCACATGGTTGTCAATTAGCAATTAGTCCTTCTGCGGCTCTTCTGAAAATTACAGGCATGGCCCTCCTGTTCAGTTCAGTTCCTTCCAAAGTATTTGAAGCTTCCTTTTATGCCAGTGAGTATTGGGTTTTGGGGTTTGGTTTGTGTCTATTATTATTCTGGAGGGGTGGCTTTAGCATTATTTTGGGGGGGGGGGCCTTAATAATTCTGTGTTTTTTTTCTCCTTTACAAATTTTAAAATTTACAGACACAGATGGTCCACTCGTATATGTAAAATTAAACATATGAAATGGCCTACTTGCATAAAATAAAGCATATGCATAACTGTTTGCAGAATCATGGCTTCAGTGTGCACATCATAAATCCAGAGATGGCTTGCCCATGGCTCCTGCTGGGCAGCCATACAAGTTGGCACACAGGGAGCCATCAGAGGCTCCCCTTTCTTGCTTTTTAGGAGTGGTCCACATCCCCAGGCACATACCTAGTGGGTAAAAGAGAAAAGCAGGCACTTCTTCCTGTGCTTCTGTTTCTCACATTGAGACTGGGGAATGCATACAGTGGGACAAGTAACTTATGCCAAGTCACAGTGGTTATTTGCATTGTGGTCATCGGGGTGCAAGGCAGGACTAGATGGTGACTCTCAGAATTAAATACTCTCCTTTTCTTGGGGTACTCAGCAGAGAATGAATAGCTAATTAGTAATTTGCCTTGGTGTGGTACGGGCAATGTGACTACCCTTGGATTTGTCATTTCATTCAGTTGGGAGGAATTAAGCTAAAATAAAGTGCAAAAAGGCCTGATGCATTTTTTTTTTCTCTAATCCATTTCAAACTCTTGAGGTCTTACACAGGGCCTGTTGGCACATCTGAATGCCTTTGCCTGGTTAGCTCTCAGAGTATGATTTCATGGGGACATCCTTTTATGGGGGTTCACAGAGACTTCATACGCTGGCAGCAAGTGTGTCCCTATTGGGCTTTGTATTTGCTGATGATTGAGGAGTAAACGCCTGTGAAGATGAAATACCAGCATGCTCGTCACCTCTACCGAGCATATTTCCATGTTTCACCAATCCTTTGTAAGTACTTGGTACAGAAACAGCTCTGTTTATTGGAGGTGCTTGTTCCCCAAGCTCCTGGGACTGTGCCCAGTTGCAATCACAGCAGTGTTATTGCAGTTCCTTCCTGTCCCTTTGATGTAGCATTTGCTTTTTAAATTCCTGCTGCTTTCATTCATTTTTCTCAGTCTGTTTTTTGGCTTGATTTCTGAAGGTAGTGGGGCTCTTTCAGGGACAAGGCCTTAACAGAGAGCGCATGTTTCTCCCACCTCACTGTTTCGCTAATTCATGGTGTTAAAGCCTGATCAATTTACTAGCACCAACAACCCCTAGAAGCACAGCAAGGACTACATCGAATACAGCATCCACTATATAATGCTTAGAAGAAGTCAGCTTTAATAAAAAAGAAACTGAATGCTGTTTATTTCCCAGCTTCTCTCCTTACTCCCTCAAATTACTGCAAGAGTTTAAGGCAGTTGGTGCCTTGCAGGATGAAGCTATTAAATGTTGAATGCCTTGTGGCAAATTGCATAGGAACATAACTATTAGCAAAACTGAAAGGACTCTCATGTATTCAGTTTTGTGGTCCAAGAAGAGCAAGATGAGATGGCAAACCTGACATCAACACTAAACCTAAATGGGTTATAAAACATTTTGAGTTAGATTGTGCAAGGTGCTTTATGTGGTCACAAAGACTTGGGGTTTACAATTTTTTATTATAAAGTTGGCAGAAGCCCTATGGCTCCATTCAGGATTTTGAAGGCCATTACCATGTTAGAGAGCAATTGGCATTTTTCTCTCTGTATATGGAAGGAGGATGAGGGTATAAAAGCCAAACTGAAACAAGAAGGCATTGAATCTATTTTTTTTCCTAAAGTTACTGTGGCTAAAATCTAGCAAAAGATGTACTTCAGGTATGCCTGGAGGGATTTATTTTGCTTTATACAACCCTTTTAAACCATCTTTTTTTTTTCTTTTTCCTTTTTCTTTTTCCACAAACACAACATATGAGAGCTCAGGATTTCACAAATTGAAATTTACTGTAAATTAATAGTGGGATTGAAGGAAAACTCTAAATGTTGTGGTTTAATGGACTGAGCACACCTATTGATCTTGATGTTAGGAATGTACCTCTGCATTCTTGGGTGAACAACTTACCTTAATGTTTCTAAAGTGGAAACAGCACCCATTTCTTTACAACACATCTTATGAAGAATTAAGGTCACAGTCCTACTCCAATGAAGTCTAGTAGGAGGAAGATCCAAGTTCATTTTAGGAAATGTCAGACAAGTTTTGCCCTCAGTTAGACCCTATGGACTTCTGTGGGAGTGAGAGGGTGGCACGAGAAGCAGAATTACTCTGTTGTCCTTTCCTATTCATGCTGTGCCAATCATCACAGCATCTGAGCACTTTCCCAAATTAAGACTAAACAAAGAAGACTAATGTCTGTCATGTGAAATTTCCTCTCTGTTCCTCCCCCACAGAGAAAAGTTATGTGAATGCTGTGTAGGAGGGATGTTGTGATATTCACATAAACAAAAAAGGTAAATGCATATTATCAAAAAAAAAAAAAAAGCAGACATGCTTATTTACTGCCTGTTGGGAAAGAAAAGTTTGAATAAATGAGCTTTATAATTGAACTGGAAAGGCTTCTAGTTTGTTGACATATTGTTCTTTGAAACAGATTTTCAAGCCCCAGACCCAGTCTTCATTCACTGTAAATGTTCAGTAATGAACACTGGGGTCAAGATGAGGGAAGACTAACAATGTGGATTTATCAGTAGAAAGCATCATTATCATACACTGAAAAGAAAACAATGAATGTGAAGGACATCTTCTAATAATTTGAATTATTTACTGAAATTTACAGTGATATTGTTTATATTTTTTTAGTAAAGGACAAACAATGATTAGTAATCCATAGGATGGGAAAACTCTGGAGCATCAGTTGATTTTGGGGGCCAGCAGCAGCAATGCAGATACAAAGCCCAGCAGCTGCATTTCTAGCCATCCATCCCAATACTTAGACTTAGGCACCCTCAGGTCCAAATCTTCTGCTGATGTCAATTACTATACATCCCGTGATTTCAATGTCCCTGTGAATCCATTAGTTGACACGGTGCTTGCATAGCCGGTTTGGTTTACAGATTTGCAGAAATTTTGTGGGTGCAAGGGCTAACATCACACAATAAGGAGAAGACAATGCAGAGACCAGAAGGACATAATGCACATTACCACATCAGACTTACATAATCTCACTGCCGCACTAACTAACAAATCTCTACCAAGAATGCTGGAACATTTAAATAGGATCTAGGCTAACATCTAATTATACTGAAATTGCATTGTCTTTGCTAGTCAGAAAGCAGGGATGCTACGCAGTTCCTAAAGTGAAATAAGACAGCCCTTTCCCCAGTTACACACTCTGTGCTCTGGCTGGTTTCGGTAACCCCACTAACCACTGAACTCGTAAGTGCTGGGTATCCCAACTTCAGTAATTACAGCTCTTTCTCCGTAAGACAAACGTGTATGTGCACAGCTGTCTGTCCTGATGGTCTGTGCTGGTAGCTCCTTTACACAGACATGTTAAGCGCTCTGCCAGCAGCAAAGCTGGGTCCTCAGCTTCATGTTCCTTTCTTCTGGAGGGAGGGGCGGAAAGTACAGTGTCAAAACGTTCGAGGAACAGAAAGTGTTTATTTGGAAATGTGGTTAAGAAATTGCTCGAGTTGCTAAAGTTTAAGCCCTTTTACACATTTTCCTCTGATTTTTTCCTCTCCTTTTTTCCTTGTCAGCAGCAAAATTCTCCCACTCCTACAATTGTATTTGTTGTGTGTTGGTCATGTAATTATTCTCTTAAATTGGATGTTCTCAGCCCTTCCCTTTTTATTTACTTTGAAACACAAGCTCCATTTCCAATGCCAACACAATAATTCTACAGCAAAGCCCAGGGGAGCTTTGAGTGGGTAAGGAACGAAACACCAGCTTCACTTAATAGTAAAATTAGCTGGAGCCACCATTTTACTTTCCATACATATTTTATAAAGGAATCACATCCAATAGCCTTTAGTTTCACTACCAGGATTTTCTGATATACTTCTACATTTGGACTTACCTTTGGCTCACAGCAAATTGATAGATACTGCCAGAGCTTAAGAGATTTGGTAATTAAAAACTTCCCTGCCACTTTCTGTATGCGCAAGCAGATTATCTGGTGCTGCAGAGATTCTTACAAATGGTACTCTAGCTGCCAGCATCACCAGAAAAGTGAGACACATTTCCTTGTATTATTAAGTTCCAAAATAGCATATGGTCTAACAGCCTCTAAAAGATGCTGTCGAAGAAGACAATCACTGACAAGTCAAGCCTGGTCATAGCTGGAGAGATGGGGTTTATCAATAAACAGAAGAGGTCTGGAAGGCAGCTTGGCTTCTAATGAGAGCAGATCTCAGGCACAAAAGCAGACTGATAAAGTGGCTTGCCCAATCCCAAGGAAAATGAACTGCAACTTCATCTACTCTGTTGTGAAGCAGAACTGAATTTGGTAAGTGACTTCCAGACTGAGCTTGTATAACTGAAAGCGCAACTTTATCCAAGATCTGAATTCATAAAGGGCTATTAAAAAATGGCCTGGCCAGTTGCTTGAGTGATTTTTTTTCATCAAAATGTTTTCTCAGAAAGCCCACAGCACCAAAGGCATTGTGTATCCGTGCATGCATGTGCAATACCATTTGTATTATTTTCTCCTACGGCCAGTGATTATGTATGCCTCTTACAGGCTGCTTCTGCACGTAACTCTATGACAAACAGAGCAGAAATTATTTTTAAAATACACAGGCAATGCTTATAGTCATCTTTTCTTATTACTAGCAATATCACAAATCCACTACTAAGAGAGAAAAGATTTGATTATTTGTTGTGGGTTTGTTTTTTTTAAAAAAACAAAAAGGTTGTACACCAAAGGTCCCTTTCTTGGATTAGGTCCTTATCCACTGAGGGATTTATATGAAAAAGAAAATTTTTCATATTTCTGCCTACAGGATCTAACATGTCCTGTGAATCCTACCCTGATCTAAATGAACATAGCGCTACTGCTCAATCCATTCTATTAAATTTGGTGGATTTTTTTTCATTTATAACGTTATAATTGAGATTAAACTGTGACCATGATTTTTATAAAATGGTAAGTGAGTTAGAGTGACTAGCTTAAGATGTTTCTAAAAGGCTGGCCTTTCAGAAACTCATGAGCAGATCACTCCTCTTCCCTGCCTTCTCTCTAAAAACGAGAGGCTTTGTGGTGTTTCAGGTTGTTGAGCCAAAATAATGAGTCATTTCTGAAAAGGGATTCTTTTTAATGTTGGCAACCTTATCTACCTGCCTCCGGCATCACACCGGCCATGAGAACTGCCTGCATCTTGTAAATAACAGTTGGTCAGGGTAACAGAGGCCCTACAGTTTCAGGTGCTTTGATGTTATTTCATTTTACACCCTTTCATTTGATTCATAAAGTGGTACGTAGGAATTCTTTGTAGTGTTCCTTAGCACGATTAAATTTCCAGATGCTTTGCCTCCACTATAGCTCTGATTATATCTTGGGAACAGGCCTTTTTGGTTAAAGGGTGCCATTTTTAAACAATCATTTTTCAGGCTAAGTTTGCTGTTCAGGTTCTGGTCTGTCGCCTTCTGGATTGTGACAGGCATTGAAATGTTCTTAAAAACAATGATATCATTCTTCTCAAAAAGACTCCATTTCCTCTGGTTTGTTGTGTCTAAATTATTTTAACGCACAGTATCAGCTACATGCCATTTATTGAATTATTAGGCTTCAGACAGGTTTAGCAAACAAGTTATTGACCTTCAAAAGCTGTTTTTTTATATATGCAAACAGTGGTGTTGTCCACAGATGTGTTTATGGTGCTGTCTTTCTTAGTTTTGAGACAAACTAGAGTTGACAAGATATTGGGTTTCATGGAGGGGAAGAAGAAACTTGGTGGGCAGGTTTTGACTTCATACAGATACAAATTTCCTAGCAATTATCAATTATCTTTTTATTTTAGAAGATACGTTCACACCTAATTTACCACAGTGTGATTCTGGATTGTGTTAGATCAAATAGAGTTTCTCAGGATTTACAGTAATATGCCCTAGATTAGATTCTAGCCAACAATTTGAAAAGGAAGAGAGGGGTTTGGCTGATTTCATTATAGGAACTCACAGTGATTCTTCCTGAGCAAAGAGTGAGAGTTCACATTTCTTTGTACAATATTATTATAGTCATGTTTATGGATTAGATCTATCAGGCTGTAAAATATTAAAAAACTGACAGAATGGCAAGCTCTTTCCTTTTTTTTCCATAGTGCTGTAGGCATATGCATTAGAAAATAAAGATGGAGTCTTGCTAAGAGAGATGACATGTTAATTCAAAATGAGCAACAGAAGAAGACAATAAATACAGGATTTTTTTGAGGGAGGGAGACTAAAAATGAAATAATGAGCTTATGTGGCCGTCTGAGTATAACTTTGGAATTGCTTTATCATGTTTAAATAAAAATAGACTAGTCTAAAAGTCTTTATATAAATGAAGACTAATCCAGGTGTCTACATAGGGAAGTGAGTTTTGACAGGTACCTCATAACCATATATGAATAGTAACTACATGCAGCCTGTTAGCTTCCAGTCACATGCTCAGCTCATTAAATCACGGTGCCTAGTTGAGTGACAAATTTACAGGTCTTCTTATAATTTGGACTGATGTCATCATTATGACACACTCAAATGTAAATGCTTTCCGTCGTGCAAGTAAGGCAAATACCTTTCCCTTTTACCCTCTAAATGAACTATAAGTTTAGGACATGAAATAGTCCTAACAAAATGAAGAATGAAGACTAAAAGCATAGGAGCCAAACGCCACGCTGCTCTGCTCAGCCTTGTTAACAGCTGTCACCGCTTGGCAGAAGTCCCCGAATATGGTTGCTGCTACACCATTGTTTCAGGACTTTGGTTACATTTAAAGTGATCCATAGCTGACATAAAGGACCACCACCTTCTCTTGTTAGTTAGAGTGCAGTTCCAGTCTTCCAAAAGGAGTCATAAAGTCAGAGGTCGGTAAGATTGCAAGAGTAATAACAGAAACAAAAAGCTAAACAAGTCCAAATGGGGCCATAAAAAAGCCTTTTTGCACAAACCAGCATATTTTCAAATTAGTGTTTTGCAAATAGCTGGGCCTACACCCGTTGCCCTATTTTTCACCCGCTGCAAATCTCTCAAAGCATCAGTGATGCTGTCGGACTGAACTTGATGCAGCTTAGAAAGGTGATGCCAGGAGAAGAGACCATGGCCTATGTCACTGCTTCTCAGCTTGGGGTTGCCTCATAAAATGACTGTGGGGAAAAAGGAAACAGAACACATCCTACATACCCTAACATCTGCAATTGAGAAAAGAAACTAAATTGGGAAAAAGCAAGCTATATAAGAGCATTCAGAATTTATGCTAATTTTGAGCTGAGTGTAGCAACACTGCACAGGCAGTGGGATGTTTTCAAAAAATTTTAGATGGTCTCTAATAGGAAAGATTGAGAAGCACCGTCTTCTGATCAGCTGCATATATCGCTTGCGGGTCAACATCATTCTATTATTCTGTGAGAAGAACGTGGAGGTGACAGATGTCCTGGTCTCTCAGAGTTTGGACCAAGGCATTTGTCTGCAGACTAAAGGCTAAATTGATCATGCGGGAAAATCTGACAGGGAAACTGTCTCTGGATTTTCAGGAGAATATTTCAGAAATCAGGAAATTGCCGCTAAGTTTCCACTTTCCTGCAGAAGACTTAAATTGAAGTGAAATGGTAATTTTAGCGGAGCTTTGGCAAAAACTTGCTTTGTATTGGCTTTACTGCCAGTTATTCTCAGTCAAAGCAAAAAGAAGAAAAAAAAGTGGGTGAGGAGGAGCAACCACCAAAAAAATACAGGCCCAAGGTTTTTTGGAGGACAACTGCTATGAAAGCCAGGGTACTTGCACATGGCATATGCCTTCTGTGAGGGGGATTGAATTTGCTGAAAATATTCTCTCTCAAGCAGGTGGAAAACAAATTTCTGTTCTGCCTGTGAGCCTCTCACAAGGCCAAATCCATACCCATCTACGAAATTTATTGTTGGCTAGCTAACCTGTGCGTTGTATCTTAAGATCATGAAGTCATTGATCTGTAAGGACTGATGGATTTTGCTTTCTTACTTTTTATTAGAAGGTTAATTTCAAACAGAAAGTATTAGTTCTGTATTACAGAAATTTAAGGCTTTCTGACCAGGGCAGTAACCAGTTCATTGCTTTTACATCATGTACAAATGCTGACGTGATACCTTTTTTCAAAAATTCAGACAAGTGATCAGATACAGCCAAAAGCAATTAGTTAAGAAAATGACCCAAGAAGGGCCTGAAATTTCCTTGTGGGGAACAGACTAAATAATCCCTTGCAATCTGTTTCAAGGCCATTTGTTCTGATTTTGCAAAAAGCTCCAATCACTTCTGTCAGACTTTATTGTCAAGTACTTTAAACATATTAAATTATCTGAAAGTATTTGTAGAAGAGCTTACCAGACAAAGAATGAAGTTCGTATTTCCATTTATTGCTGGTTTGAAGAGGGATGCCACAAAAGGATGTGTTACAGAATACTCGAAGCATCATTCGCAAGGACAATTTAGTGACATTTGCCTATTCTCTTGGTTACATCTGCTAGCGATTACTTACCTAAGTCACCTTGTGTGGACTTCTGTGTCTGTGTACCGCTTCTACTGCAAAAAGTTTCAGCTTATAGATCGCAAGGAGGAAATAGCAAGTACCGACCAGAGAACGGTGTTGTCTATGTGCAAATACAAATACCGGTAGAAAGACCAGACGTCCTCTAAAGAGGACCGTGTTTGTGAATACTGAGTAGTCTACTGTGTTGAATCATACCATTAAATCATGCCATTCCCCGCCCTCGGAAGGGCTCTGAGTGCACAGGTAGAGCGCAGTGGGCTGGCACCACCGACGACTGCTCTGCTTTCGTCTCTCAGTGAGCGAGGGGAAGAGCAGCCAGGTGAGACCACCTCAGCCGGAGTCTTCATCCACCCCAAAGCCAGAACAGATGCTTCAAGGGGAAGGACAGCTGTGCTGTGTCGGACAGGGGAGCATGGACAGAGATTCATTGGCGTAAGCTTTTCTCCCAGACTGTTCCCACCACTGCTCTGGGACTCACCATAACCACTGCTACATGTGAAGTGTACGTACAGGTCGTGGGCACCGATCCCAGGAAAAAGGTGACTAGCTTGGGGTAAGGAATCTTTTCAAATTACTATCAGATGCTGATTCCTAGCCATTAAAACCCATATGCCTTTGGGAGGATTCTTCAATACACAGTGACAAAGAGGGAAACAAGGACAGAGACGTGCCTTTGCCAGGGGATACGGCAGTGACTGCTGAAGCCAACGAGGTTGGCAGCAGAAAAGGACCAAAGTTGAATCCCCATCGGTGGGCTAAGGGTTGCAGCCGCAGGCGACAAGCAGAGGACGCTTCCCAGCTGCCTGGAACTGTGGCTACTGCATGTGTCGGGGGAGTGTGGGAACATACAAACTCTGGCACCAGCCCGTGACTGGCACCAGAGCCAGGCAGGAAAGTTGCCTCTCTGATGCCGGTAGGCTCTGGGCTGAGTTCATAAACTCCTGCCAAACGTAGTGAGGGTAGATGAGAGGGTGGCACACCATCCATAGCACAGGAAGCTGCTTACCCTGCTCCTTCTGCTCTGTAATCAAATCTCCGAGGCTGAGAGCTGCAAAACCTGCCTCGCAGGCTGCTGAGGAAAAGGAGGGTCTCGGCCACAGATCAGACCCTCACCACCTTGCCACCAGCTGCACAGCATAGGCAGAAGTATACAGAATTAGAGGCACGTGAATTTCAAAAGCTACAATTTAAGCAACTTTTTAAGAGATAACATTGCCTTTTATTTCCATAACAGAAATCTCTGTTATGCTCTTTCATGGTTTTTTTTCCCCTGAGAAATGTTCTTGTTGGTTCTCTCAGAAACTCCAGGTCGACACTTACGTGTGCTTCCAATCCCAAGTCTGGTTGCTGCTAACGACTCTGGCAGAAGAATTACATATATTTCAAAAATAACAATGAAAAGAAATGGGTTAATTTAATTACTAGAAACAAAATTAATTTCTTCACATTATACTGAACACATTGCCTGTACTTATAATAGAGAACAGATACTACCCAAACTCTTTCATGAAATAAAATACCCAATTTTATTCCAGCACATCTACTTTGTTCTATTTTTAGGTACAATTCTCCACCTGAAATATTTGCCTGTGTTAAGAGGTGGGCTTGTATTCACCCATATTCTCTGATTTCAAATGCCTGGAGGCTTTTAAGTCTAACCATACCGTTTTGTATTTCCACAATGTAAACTTATAGCCACTGTTGTGTTATGAGGGGGAGGGGCTTTGGGGCTTTTTACCTACTATTATTTGCACTCCAACCTTTAGCTTCAACTTAATTAAGATTTTAATGGAAACAGGAAGTAGATAAACTAAGTAGAAACAGAATATATAAAGCACAGGTCTCTGTGCTTTCATCTTACCTTCAGCAAACTATATGAGATTATAAACTGTGTAAAACACAATAGAAAATACAAACTCCCCACTTGAGAAAGAAATCAAGTATGTGTTATTCTCATACAACTTTTTAAGTATGGAATTACCTCTACATCTATATTTAAGTCCCATTTACTGAGGGCAAGAAAAGGCTTTCTTGACTCAGGATCAAATTTTAAAGCTATTACTTGTTTTTTTACTGAGACAAAACAAAGTTTTAGGGAAATGGCTTTATGATATGTTGTATGACTTTTAAGGGTAATCAGGGATGTCATCATTAAAAAGAAACATTAGAGAGTTTATGGATCAGCAAGCTAAGTAAAAATTAGTATTTCATTGTTGAACCTTAATCTTGATAATTTACTGTTACCTTGGGATTATTCACTAGAAGCAGGCATGTTCAAAATACTATGTACTTTTTGCCATCCAAATGTCATTTCTTGGGACATATAAGTGGCTTTTATGACTACTAGCCTTAAAAAATTACTTAGCGTCTACTGGTCCTTTCTGTTCATCTCCACTTAAGGACCAGAAGTCTTTCGCTGCAGAGCGCTCAGATCACCTGGTTACTGAAGTGAATCTCCATCTCCCACTTCTGTGCAATGAAACCTCTTAAAATCTATTCACTCTAGCTGCTAAAGAAGGGGGATAAAATATATTTAGCTCTAGTGTGAGGAATCTTTGTCTAGCTTGTGATGGAAGAATATATTTGGTGAAATGGTAAAATGATAATACTAGTTTATTACTGAGCTAGGATCAAGAGACCACCAGGGTAGCTTGAGCCCACAGGAAGCTATCTCAAGCACCCATGCTGTACTTCAGTCTGGTTTCATCAGTTTGGTGCCAGTGACATTTTTATTCTCATTTGAGTCAACAGACTTTAGGGGTTTGGTGGCTGTTGGCACATAATACCAGCCTTTGAAATACTGATGGCTCAGCCAAAGTTAACAGAAACAGCTGCAAAACAAGATGTCATTATCTCTGGGTCTTGCTCTGAGTGAGCTACAAGTGCACTGCCATCTGCAAAGAGCAGTTCTTTAACAAGGGGACTTCTGAAGCCTTTGTTTCTGCACATAAACAAGCCAAATTACAAACGCCGCTTGGGGAAATCTGAAACTGGACTCTCAGAGATAGACTCTGTGTTTGTTCGATTTGTTGCTACTGCAAAAATAAATCTCTGTAACATTGAGATGCTGTAGCTCTAATCACGTTTTGCAAGCCAGCTTTCCATCCAAATAGCCAACTGAAGTTGACCACTTCTTCAGATCATTTGTTTTGTGCTAAAGAGCAAGAGTTAGGTTGGGGGTTTGGTGGTTGGTTGGTTGGTGTTTTTTTCTAATTTTCATGGTTTTCTGCACAGCAGCATAGAAATGCCTGTTTAATTCTTTAAACTCTTCATAATAGTGTCAAATAGCATTAGACAGCCTGATAGTTATAAACAGCCGTGGCTGTAAAAGAAACATGGTATTGCAGGGACACAGCTAAGAAAGATTCAAAGCAGTATTTCACATGAAGCAGATCGCAAATATACAGTCATCTCTGTAACTGCAGCACAGTTTTCTAACCCATTGCCTAGTTGATGCTACAAATGTAAGCGTCTTTAAACTTTGGCAATACTGTTGCTTACAGAGAAAAATATATATATGATCAGTGGCTCAAACACATTTCAAATATTTCATTTTGTATCACATTGAAGCAATGCTGGGGGCATGAAAGAACATCATGACTTTCTGATCAATTTGAAGTCTTTGGCTATTGATTTGTTTTAATGATAGCCTTTGGGTTTTTTTAAGTTGAAGATAGGCAGAGACTGCTGTTAACTGAAGGTAGCCTTGAAGAGTTCATGACCATGAGAAATTTTAAGCGTCTTGTATTCTACAGATAAAATATGAAGTTGACTGAAATGATACAGTCCACTAATAATTATGTAGACTTAATACTGAAAAATAAGGAACCTAACTTCATGTCCGTTAAAGTCAATAGGAATCCAGACATTAAAGATCACAAAGTTGAAGAAAAATTATTTTATTAGATTTATATGGACTCTTTGTACCAGAAAGCCTTCTCACGTACACAGTGTTCTAGATTTTCACAAGTCCATTTATAATGCATTGCTGCTTCCATTTCTCTTTTCTCAAAAGTCAGTGACAATTCACTGGAAAAACAATGACAACAGGTTTTAATTAAAAAAAAAAAAGAATGCATGGTAATAAGGAAACTGGGTTAAGAAATGCAAAAAAGCATGGAACAAGACACATGAACCAGGGAGAGAGGATAGAAAGGCCTGGAAGAAAAAGCCATTGAATGCAACTGCAGGGCTCTAAAATAGGCACACGGATTAGGCAGTGGTCAGAACAGAGCTGCTGAACAGCTATTGAAAGGAAGTGGATTTATAAACACGAGTTCAAGCAACAACAAGGAATGGCTTCAATGAAGGAAACTATGGTAAATAGGAACGGCTGGGCTTGTTCAGAGCTGTGGGAAACATTAACAGAGTCATAAAAAGCTGAAGACTTTTATTCATTTAAACATTTTAAGCATAGCTTTTTCAAACTTATAAAATTTTTAAATCTCTTTTCTTTTTTTTCCCCTGGTATATGGATAAAATTATTTCATTTCATTCCTACCCATTACTCAGTCTCCCTTTTAGGTTGAACATCTGTACACACTTTCTACGTACCTACTAAATCTTTAGGAGAAGACATTTGCTTTGATCGGCTTCGTAGCTTTTGTCAGAGTAGCACTGTCTTCCTAATATTAAGCAGGTACTGAAGGCTTACTGTCTTCAGTATGAAGTCAATAAGCTCCAACATATGACCTTGAAGTTAAACAAGTCTTAAGACTATTTCCTAAACATGGAGGCTTTTCTGAATTGAGGCCTTAGAATGGAACTGGTGCTCTTTAAAGCTGTAGAAAGATACCCAAGCAGTTATTTTAAGCTTTGCAATTAACAAATACAAACACTGTTAACACTTCATAAATACTTTTAATCCTTTTTAATGCTCTTCCGAGCACTATTTCTAAAGAAAGGGAATGTCAGCTAAATTTCCATAAAGACCTGAAAATTGCCATGCACTCAGATGTTTAACTTGGAGTTACACCTACATCTTTATTTAGGTATGTAACTAAAAATCGCCTGATTTTCTGAGGGCAAGGCTACACGTGTAGATAGCATGTTTATTAGGACACCTGGGATAGTTGGAAAAAACCAATTTTTCAGGCCCTCAAGCTCTTCAAGTCTTAAACAAATAAAAAAAGCTAAATATCAGTTGCTCTTAGTTTAATTATTTTAAATAGGCGGAACAATTCAAGAGAAGTCTGTTGATACACAAAGAGCAGAGGGGGATGTTTATCAGGGAAAAGGTGATAAGGTATGAGCAACTATAAGACAAAGAGGAGACAGGCTGCAAAAATTTTGCTTGGACAGAATGTGATATAAAATCAGTGATACAAGTGTATTCGGTTAGGCAATAACCTTCGCTATCAAGCAGAGTTATGACTTCCAGTTCTCACACTTCTCCTCCTCGAGGATGGAGACCAGAAGAAAATCTAAGTGATGGTTTCATGAGGAGTGACTTTTGGGGAGGTTAACACTGACTTGGTCCTTATGATTCAGAATTTGAGGCTTCTACCCCAGAATTCAAGAAGTAAGCCACAGAGCCATGACTGTGACTGCCATGTCATTAAATTAGTTATGTTTTGAATACAGATTCCTGGGAGCCGAGATGTTTTTGATGTGCCTATGCTCTTACAGCTCTCATGTAAGTTAGCCCTTCTGGACTGTTTCCAATCCTCTTAATTTCAGCCCTACTAACATAGGTGCAGTTTTGCTACAGTTTTTGTAGCACTCCACTTTGGGATCTAGATGGGGTACACAGGTGTCTAGACCAGTTTTGCGAAGCGAATCAATCCGGGTTGCTGGCGAGGCACGGTACCACCTTAATCCGGCCTTGTGCCTTTTTGTACCATCTCGCCAGATTGTTTTGGTGGAGTGGTAAGCGCAGCAATGTGTTCTCTCTTGAGACGTTAACATTTCTGGAATCGTGGCATGATTTGACAGGATCCTGATGCCAAATATGTGTTTTTCCAGCGCTGTTGCCTCGAGGCATATCAGGCTCCAGATTTTTAAGGTGCAGTGGGGAAGCTAAATAACGTTCTCTGTCGAGCCAAAATTCGGAAACTGGCGTTTGGAAAGCTGGGACAAACTAACGGGCGAGACCTGGCAGGATTCAGGATTCACAGCCAGATTTTCAGAGCACCCTGATCTTGATTCTCACGGTTGCAACCAACAGATCCGCACTGGTTCTTTATTTAGGCATCCCGCTTCAGGTGCCCGACATCAAAAAGTTACTCAGCCACTAAATCCCTGCCTCTCTCTCGGCTGCACGAGGAGAATGAAGAGCCGGATAGCGGTTTCTACACCCTTTTTTTAATTACCGTTATTATTTTCTATTCGGACGCAGCGATGTGGGGACGAGAAGAAAACCCAGCAGGAGCCCAGCACTGCTAGCGCTTCTCTTTTCACCACCGCGGCGCACCGCTCCCGCCGCAGCAGCCCTCCCCGCCCAGACCCTCGGATGCCGCCGCTCCGCCGCCCGGCGCGGGGCGGACCGC